>NC_092392.1:17085834-17391945 GCF_030028105.1 Mobula birostris | reverse complement strand
GAGGAAAGGAATATCAGAGCTAAAAGGTGCATAGCACATAGCTCAGAAACACAAAAGAACCTGATACCAAAACACAGACAAAGGTCTTGAATCAATTATGCTAACATTGGCTTGCAGGCATGATGATATTGCTTATTCTGGGATGAGTGATTCAGCTCTTAGTATCCGATCTCCTGGAATTCCCCATATAAATGAACTGACATGGCTGCTATTGATAAAGATGGGCTACACTGTAACTAGAATAGAACATGGGTTCCTAACCTGGGGTCTACTGACCACTCAGCTAATGGTAGGGGTCCATGGCATAAGCAAGGTTGGGAAGCCCTGATTAGAAGGAATTTTGGTTGCTGATGTCTTAATTGGATTGACTCAAAATAAATTTCTGGAAACAACTTACATGTAAAGTATCTTCATCAGGATCAGATGCAGTTAACTTGTAGACAGAGATCCCAAGAGCACTGGTTTCTGGAATTGTCACAGCTGGTCCTGAGGATAAGCCATATTTTATTGATATATAATTCTGGAAGCTAATGTTGTTTCAGACATATTGGTGATTCAGTTGGAAAACAGCTTTAGGAGAGTTTTTCATGCCAACCTGGCATTAAACTTACTTCAACAAGAAAATGATTTCAACTGCCTTGATGTGCATGGAGTAATTACAGGAAGCAAAAAGCACTTGCTTGGTGTGCACTAAGGGATTATTGTAGGATGATGACCTCCCCTGTCCCCACGGGTACTCAAACTCTTCTGGGAAGGTTATGGATCTACACCACTTCTGTTCATTTGCTAGGTTTTCCACACGAGTAGTGTACAGATCAAAGATAACTTAGTCATAACTTATTGTGCAAGGTGCACCTTATTATTTGCTAAATTCATTGTGCAAGGTGCACCTTATTATTTGCTAAACTCTGTCAAATTATTTAATTGATTGGTCTGCTGGACATATCCATGGACAACTTTAGCTGAGAGCCTTTGTCAGGGTTTATTGTCTTATACCTTACCTATCTTGACTACATTACACTCACCTGTCCCTGCTACAAATTGGGCTTCACAATTAGGAGCTTCATTAATAGGATTTAAATTCACTGTCAGGTTGCATATTGCAATATTTGAAGCCAGGTCAGAGACGATTACACTTAGTTGGTAGCTTTTGATAGCAGAAGCATCATCATAGTCTAGCAAGGAGTTAGTTACAATCCATGCAACATTTCCAGCTGAAAACAAGACACAAGTTTCTCTATGAAATGCAGATTTAAGTGAAAACCTCAAGCACCGTCCCTCTCTATAAATGCGCGTCATGACTGTTATTTTATGTGTATCTAAAAATTACTCACTGCATCAAAATAAATTCAAGGAAATTATAGAAAACTGCTCTGTCATATTACCAAAATAATCATATTTTGCTACCTTTTAGAGGAAAATGCATGTCCCATAATTACATTACCAGTAATATGCACTTGGAGCCTATTTCTACACCTATTGACATTGGGGCATTAGTTCCTATGCACACTTCCCACCTAACCACATCAGTACTTGAAATATTGGATACTGTTTTACACATGGTGAGAGAATGGCGGAGGGAGCCCCATTTGTCCTTTGAGAAATGACCACCATGCCAGGAAGCACCCAGAGCAGAGCTAATGGAATGAAGTGTCTTCCAAGCTAACCTCCAGGATTAAGTCTCCTCATACCTGACATTCATGCTGCAAAAAAAATATGATCTTATCAGATTTACCAAGCTAATTGGTCTGCCATTTTGAACTGTGTCTTCATACACGACTAGATACATTTTCAGACCTTTCAAATATCGTACCCCTCTCATTAGTCTCGCTGATAACCAGGGATGATTATTTTGGCCATACATTATTCTTAGTGAACAGGCTTTGTACCAGTGTTGTTATCATTTTTGATCAGCTACTGGTCTTCAGCTTTGAGAGGAGAGGAGCTCCAGTGGGACCAGCGAAGTATGATACCAAACATAGTGCATGGTCATGGCCAATCAGTCTTGCTGCATTTAGCAAGTCAGTGGTGCACAGAGCTGATAGTCAAAACCATGAACTTCAGCAATACAGATGATGGAGACAGTAAATCATGTAGATGGGAGATCTTGCAGATGCTGGAAATCTTGAACAACACACACAAAATGCTGCATGACCTCAGTGGTACAGTCAGCATCCATGGAGGTGAATAACAATTGATGTTTCCGATTAAACTTCTTCATCAGGGCTGGAAAGGAAGGGTGCAGAAGATAGAATGAGAAGCTTGGGAGACCGAGAGAGTATAAGCTGCAAAGGTTAGCTGAGGGGGAAAGTAGGTCTGGTGGAGGAGGGGAAATGAAGTAAGAAGTTGGAGGTGCATTGTGCAAGGGGAAAAACGTGAAGAGGGAGGAATCTAATAGAAGGGGACAGTGGACAATAGAATAAAGGAAGGGAGGGGAGATGATGGGTAGGTGAGACTAAGAGAAGAGTTGAGAGGGAAACCAGAATGGGGGATAGAAAAAGAGGAAGAGACAAAGTAATTCCTTGAAGTTGGAGAGATTGATGTTCATGACTCTCAAGACTGCAAAAGACTCAACCTTCTTTCCACCGGATTTTTCATATCTAAAAATAATTTCAAATTAAAGTTGACAGCATCCACATAATTATATGAAAAAAGATTGAAGATAGAAGCATTCCTTTGAAATATTTTGTATTTGTTGAAGAAGATTCCTCATGAACCTAATGGAATTCTGTGAAGATGTGACAAGGCACATTGATGAAGGCAGAGCAGTGGACGCAGTATATACGGATTTTACTAAGGGGTTTGAGTGGGTTCTCCATAGTCAGTGCATTCAGAAAGTTGGAATGCATATAATCCAGGGAAACCTGGCTGTGTGGATTCAGAAAAAGCAAAGGATAGGCGTAGATAGACCATTTTGTGTCTGGAGTTTGATGCCCAGTGGTGTTGCACAAGAATCCGTTCTGGGGCCATTGATCTTAATGATATTTACAAATAACTTGGATGAGGAAGTGGAAGGGTGGGTTATTAAGTTTGCAGGTGACACAAAGGTTGGTGGAGTTGTGCATAGTGTAGAAGGATGTGTTTGGTTACAGCAAGACAGTAACTGGGCTGAGACGTGATGGGCTGAGAAGTGCCAGATGGAGCTCAACCCAGAAGATCGAATTTGAAGGCAGAATACAAGGTTACTGGCAGGATTCTTAATGGTGTGAAGGAACAGGGAGGTTTTGGACTTCACATCCATTGGTCCCTCAAACTTGCTGCGCAAGTTGATAGGATGTTTAAGAAGAGGTATGGTATAATGGTCTTCATTAATCAGGGGATTGAGTTCAGGAGCCATAAGGCAATGTTGCTGTTCTGTAAAACCCTGGTTAGACCATGTAATATTGTGTTCAGTTCTGGTTGCTTCATTATATGAAGGATATGGAAGATTTAGAGAGTTTAGAGAGTTAGAAAGTTTAGAGAGGATAGAGAAGTTTACCAGGATGCTACCTGGATTGGATTGGAGGGTACACCTTATAATGATCGGTTGAACAAACTTGGCTTTTCCTTTTGGAATAACAGAGGATAAGAGGATACTTGATAGAGTTGTACAAGATGGGAAAAGGTGTAGTTTGAGTATTTAGCCAGAGACATTTTATTCCAGGGTGGAAATGGCTAATATGAAGGGGCATAATTTTAAGGTGTTTGAAGGAAAATATAAGGGGGTGAATTCAACGGTAGTTTTTTTTTTACAGAAAGTAGTGGGTTCATAGTACACTTTACCAGGAGTGATGACAGAGGCAGATACATCAGGGACAGTAAAGAGACTTTTAGGTAGGCACATTGATGATAGAAAAATGAGGGGATATGTATGAGGGGAAGGTTAGATTGATCTTGGAGTAGTTTATAAGTTCAGCACAACATTGTGGGCTGGGGGGCGTGTACTGTGCTATAGTGGTCTATGTTCTAACATTGATAGTTCATAGGTGTGCAAAATCAGTTGACACCCCACTTCAGAAAAATGTATTAAGGTATGTGTTCAATGTGATGTGGGGAAAAGGAATGTAGTACTTATCTCATAGATATTATACTCTGGTACAGGTACAGCTGCTGTAATTTCAATCCTGGGAAAAAGCTTCTGGCTGCCTATTCAAGTTATGCCTCAAACAATTATATAAAATCTATCAAAACTCAATTCAGCCTCCGTCACTCTACAGAAAACAACCCCAACTTTTCTTTTAATACCACATGATCTCCAAACAAGGGACTATACTGGTAAACCGTAAGATACAGGAGAAACATAGAAACATAGAAAATAGGTGCAGGTGTAGGCCATTCGGCCCTTCGAGCCTGCACCGCCATTCAGTACGATCATGGCTGATCATCCAACTCAGAACCCTGTACCTACCTCCTCTCCATACCCCCTAATCCCTTTAGCCACAAGGGCCTTATCTAACTCCCTCTTAAATATAGCCAATGAACTGGCCTCAACTGTTTCCTATGGCAGAGAATTCCACAGATTCACCACACTCTGTGTGAAGAAGTTTTCCCTCATCTCGGTCCTAAAAGGCTTCCCCTTTATCCTCAAACAGTGACCCCTCGTTCTAGACTTCCCCAACATCCGGAACAATCTTTCTACATCTAGCCTGTCCAATCCCTTTAAAATTTTATACCTTTCAATAAGATCCCCCCTCAATCTTCTAAATTCCAGAGAGGATAAGCCTAATAAGAATTAGGCCATTCAGCCAATCAAGTCTGCTCTGCCATTTGATCATGGCTGATTTATTTTCCCTCTCAAAACACACACTCCTCCTCCTTTCCCTCTTTTTCCATTCCCCATTCTGGTTTCCCTCTCAACACTTATTTTTCACTCTCCTGCCCTTCACCTCCTTCGGCACCTTCCCCAAAGCCTCCACATCCAGTAATGGGATGACCAGACTTGAATGCAATATTCTAAAGGTGGCCTAACCAGAGTTTTATAAATCTGTAAGATAAATTCCTGGCTCATGAACTCAGTGCTTCAACCAAAGAGGATGAGCTGGAGGAATTCAGTAGGCTAGGCAGCATTTATGGAAAAGAGTAAACAGTTGAAATTTCAGGCCGAGACCAGAGTCCTGTCCTGGTGAAGGGTCTCATCCCAAAACATCGGCCACCTGGCCTGCTCAGTTCCTCCAGCCTTTTCTGTGTGGTGCTTGGATTTCCAGCATCTGCAGATTTCGTGTGTTTGTGAGCATGAAATATGTTGCCTTTACCCCACTTTAAACCTGTTCAACCACTTTTAAGGCACCATGTACCTGGACCCTAAGATTCTTTTCTTCATCAACATCGTTAAGGATCTTAGCATTACTGTAACTGCATAGTCTCCTAGTCCCATTTATCTTGGATATCCCAATGTGCAGCACGTCACATTTGCCCAGACTAAACACCACTGCTAAATCTTGACCCATATCTACAACAGCTATGTATCCTACTGTATCCTTTGGTCATCTTCTCTGCAATCCTCATCACCAATCTTTATGTCAGCTGCCCTACCATATTTTCATCCAAATGATTCATATGTGTTAAACAACAGAGGTCCAAGTACAGAACCCCATGGAACTAGTCACACACCTCCATTCAGAATTTTACTCATCCACAACAACCCTGTTATCTGCGGGCAAGCCAATTTTGGATCCAATCATCCAAGCCAAGGTGGTTCCTATGCATACTAATTAGCTTGGTGAGCCTACCACACTGGACCTTGTTGAATACCTTACTAAAATTCATATTTACAAATTCCATAGCTTTAGCTTCATCATCACCTCCTCAAAACTCACATTAGTTGGGCATGACCCCCATTAATTTCCCTACCACTGACGTGAGGATCAGAATCTATAATTTCGAGGATAATCCCTATTTCCCTTTTGAACAAAGGAACAATATTAGCTACTCACTAGTCCTCTAGCACTAGAACATGCATCATAGTACAATTGTCTCTGCTTTATTATTTCGTACATTATTATTGCACATTGGTACATTATTATTGGGTATATTATCATTCTGTATTTCATTATAAGTTAAGTCTGCACACTGTTAAGTGTGTTTTTAAATGTTGCTGTTGTAATGAAAGAATTTCCCACTTGGGATCAATGAAGTTTTTTTTTATCATTATTATTAAATACATAAGAGTGATGGCACCTTTTTTGTTTTCGAGTTCTACCCCTACTGACTCAGTCGAAGAACACTCTTTTTCTTCCCCTCTGAATATAGCTCTGATATTGTTCCCTCCCCACCATATTTTACCTCCCTGCTCACGTCTTACTAAAATTGAAATACTGGAACATCAAGCAGCCAGTCCTGTCCCCGCTGTAGCTGCCACATCACAGTTCCATATACTGATCCATGCTCTAAGTTCATCACCCTCACTTTTAGTAATCCTTGAATTGAAATAAACATATCACAATCTGGCTGGGAAAGAGAGGGAATCTCTGGAAATATCCATTTGAGACAATAGCTCTGAAAATAGCTTAATTTCCCAACATCTCCTTTGTGTTTGTTTTGAAGAGGGCAAGGACCCTTTACGTTTCACTGGATAACGAGTCAGCAGACAGGTGGCGGTCATAGAGTATATAATGATTACATTAAATGAGCAATCCTTTGAAATAAGTACAATCTCCTCACCTTGAATTATTTGAAAGTCAGATACAGCAGTTGTGAAGGAGAAAGTAAAATTGTCATTGTCATCATTGTCAGTCGCTGATAACTGTAACACTTGAGTCGTGACAGGTACCTCTTCATCAACCAACAATGGACTTGAAGGACAACCACTAGAAATAGTGAAATGTGTTATCAGTTTGTAACTACATCTTAATTGAAGAATTATTTCCATGGATCCATTCTCTTTCATCATTACTTCCATATTTCACTTCCTGGGTCTATTGGATATGACGAAATACTTCCAAGTGAAAAAACAAAACCGGATTGCCTATACATCCCTGTGTATGAGAGTAAGGTTATTTAAAAAAGAAACCCAGGGCTGGCTTTGGCAGCAGGTACAATAAATTTCACCTGTTTTGACCAGGCCTCTGTGATTGTATTGGGTTCTGTGTCCGCAAAGGCCTAAACTCAAAAGAAGATTTTATCTGATATAGATATCTACGGGTACCTTATGAGGCAGAGGTTATATTGTATCCAGCTACTCTTCAAGGACTAACTTGGCAGCTCATCCCTGTGGTGAGGTTTAGCTGCCTATACCCACTGCTTGAGTGATGTGTCTCTCTTTTCTACCAAGGAGATGATACTTGAGCAAATGAAGCAGGTTAATACAGTTAATTTTATTTTGGATGATATGCGTTTAATGGGTGGTGCGTTGGTGAAATGTCTCTATCAAAGGAGGTTAAGGCACTCCTTCCCTCCACTAGCCTAGAGGTCACCCTTGGGCAAGGTGTAGCACCTGCTTAGCCCCTCCTGAGCAGGGTCACATGAAGCTCTGGTAGCTGGTGGTGGATGGTTGTATGAATAGCTGGTGCATATCACATCCTGGTTATGTAACCACTGATGCCAGGCAGACAATCTCTGAAGAGTGTTGATAATGGCTGGGGACACCCATCTTGTAAAGACACTGCCCAGAAGAAGGCAGTGACAAACCCCTTCTGTAGAAAAATTTGCCAAGAGCAATTATCGTCATGGAAAGACCAGATTTCCTATGTCATTAGACATAGCACAAAATGATGATGATGACACATTTAACTTTAGATAACTTTAGCACTTAACACTCACAGCAGATTTCTGATTTATAAAAGGTTTCCAAATTACAAAAGATTTACAAACTACTAAGGATTTCCAAACACAGGTACAATTCTTATGAACTAGAACATACCGATGAGTAGTAGATGAACAAGTCATTTGTCACAAAAACCAAAGGTTGAGAAATGAATTCTAGTTCTTCTTTCTGTTACCCTGTCCTTCTGACATTCCTAACAATTCCCAGTGCTTCTGATATTTATCCTATTTTCTGCTAGATGACCACATCTGCATGTGATTTTTTTTTTCCAAATACATTTACAAGGACAAAGTACCTCACACAGTTAGTATTAAAATCTTCTGGTGAAAGAGATCCCAAGCATCATATCTTAATGCTATGAGGGCTGATCGTCTGAGTATACAAACATCATGTATACTCATGATATATGAGTAATCATGTTAGATGTGCTATTGATTTGGGTAATATAGACGAAATGTCCCCTAAAATTTTCACTTTGGAAACCAGACCCCTTAGTAGTCGGCACCTGCGGTGGGCTAGCAGCCTGTGCTTCAAACTTCTAACTGATTACTACTTGCAGTACATTAATAACTGGGGACTGGTTCTTATTTACAATAAAAAGCTGAGCCAGGAATATTTGATAGAAGTTTAACTTTATCAGCAACAACTTTGACTCTTTGGAAAGGTCATACCACTGTGCAAGAAAGCTGAAGTTAGCAATAAACTGCTTGGGTCGTGCAAAGTGAAAACCATCATACTTGACCAGCAGATAGGACATCAAGAAAAAATGGAAAATCTTCTTAAACTATACATTTCACTTAAGAGTGTTGTATGTATAAAAGCTGACTCTCTTCTTTAAATTCTTAGCCCCTTGCAGCGCTTAACCTCTCTATCTTATCAGCCCACTCAAAAAATGATTTCCCCAAATGAGTTTAATAACAAACCTTATAATTGGAGCTTCATCATTGATGTCAGTGATGTGAATGACGACAGTGCCAGTACAAGTCTCACCTGCAGGATCAGACACGGAAACCACAGCATCGTATAGCTTCAGCTGCAGAGATAGAAAATGCCAAAATATTTGCTAAATTGGTATAAGTAGAACGAGGATTAACTTACAGGAAATAC
This sequence comes from Mobula birostris, assembly GCF_030028105.1. Classification (NCBI taxonomy): domain Eukaryota; kingdom Metazoa; phylum Chordata; class Chondrichthyes; order Myliobatiformes; family Myliobatidae; genus Mobula; species Mobula birostris. Next base: position 17,383,097 of record NC_092392.1, on the reverse strand, counting down.
AGAAATAATCATCAGCGGTCAAATAGTTAATCACAATTTATCAATTATTGGCTGCTTCAAATATTGTCAGTACAGTTCAGTCACATTGCTGACCTTCTTCTATACTTATGACACTGATGCATTCAGATAATCTGGAAAGTAGTTTGCCTTCAACCATCAGAGCTACCAGTGAAGAGGATTTTAGAAGAGGGGAGGAGAAGATGGCGGTGCGATGCAGCGCGTGCGGCCGCTCCGGAACGATATCGATATTTGTTAAATAGGTACCATGCACAATCCTGATTTGATGGAGACAGTCGTGAGAAGAACGGAGGAACATCGACAGAAACTTCTGAAATGCTCGCTTCGCTGCCACTTCTACTGTGCGATCAAGAATCTCCGGAGGAGAAGGCCCCAAATCCTCAGTTTTGCCTATTGCTTGGCAGCCAGGGCCGGGGTCGAAGCGCTCAGCAGAGATGGTGCTCGGTGCTTGGTGTCGGAGGGCTGGTCAGAGGCTCAAAGTTTTCGGACGGACTCAAGAGTCAGCTGTGGTCGGGTGCTTCCAGGGTGCTGCATCGGCAAGTTTGCGGCGCTGGAGGTTCATGGCAGGGAGAGTTTTTCTTCCTTCTACCATCTGCGTGAAATGCTGGGACTTTCGAGAGACTTTGAGACTTTTTTTTTTACTGTGCCCATGGTCTGTTCTTTATCAAATTATGGTATTGCTTTGCACTGTTGTAACTATATGTTATAATTATGTGGTTTTTGTCAGTTTTTCAGTCTTGGTTTGTCTTGTGTTTCTGTAATATCATACTGGAGGAACATTGTATCATTTCTTAATGCATGCATTACTAAATGACAATAAAAGAGGACTGTGTGTCCTCATAATCTAATCTAATTGTATACCAAAATAAGGTTGATCTAATTATCTATGGCGAAGATCCACTTAAAAAGATTGTTTTCCCAAACATAACCACCACAGAATTTTGCTATGAATTAAATTTGCACTTTGTATTGCAGCTTAATAACCGAAGCCTGTAATATCGAGTTAATGACTAGAGAGATATTAACACCTCACATTTGGTAGTAGATAGCAGCATACTATTAAAACCAGTGTTCTTCATCTCATTCTGAATTTTTCAAGCCTTAGCTCACTTGGTCATGAAAACTAAAAGCTTGCCCTTTTCTCCAGATTTGACGCGATCAGTTAAACTTTGTTAAATTATCCTGATAGAAACTTATGATGGGACAAGTCAGATAAGCAGTTTACTCGGCTAGTTACATTCTGGAAGGTGTGGAAACCTTCCATGTAAATTATGAAGAGGCTCAGGTTCAGAATGGCTTGTCTTCACAACCACAATGCAAAGTCTGTAGGTCAAAAAAGGTTAGGCTACCAAGCAGATACAGTCCCTTCATTATTTAGTCAATATTTATTGATCCATTTTATTCTATGACCTTGGCTTTTTCTAATGTAGGAATATATGAATTTGATAAAGTTGTACACTTGTTTGAAGCTATGACATAGTAAATGTGAATAAGTGAATACATTTTATTAATCCTACCTGGCCAGTAGCTTCATAATCCAAAGTGCTTACTGTGTAAATGACACCCACTGAATTAATGGCAAACAGCGTGAGAGTTCCAGATGTGGACGTTGAGAGAATGGTGTACTGTAAAAATAGTTAACAGCAAACACATACAGTGGTTGTAGTGAAAAGTTACTGTTTGAATACACAACTTCATATAATTAACTTGAAAATACAGTGGCAGGGAGTCTGTGGGTTAACAAGTTCAGAAATAAAAAATTTACATAGTGTAATAATTAGAGGAGGGAGAGTACTGCCGCGGTTGTTGGATGGGCTGGTGAAATGAGGAAGTTAGTCATTGTGTGGGGCTAAGGAAGGAAATGATTAAAGCTACAATAACTCTAGTTTGGTTTGAGGTAATGATCTCCATGGTATTGTGTAGGGCTCAACTCAATGAGGGATATAGGATCTTTGGGTGAATTGTGTAGCTGCAGAGTAAGTATTACTGATAAGTATTGAGTGAATATTGAGGATTATCTAAAGCCAGTCTGCTCCACTTGTGGGAAGGTGGGATAATGATAGGTAGAGCATCTGTAGCTCTTGAGGGTGAATATTCAATCTATGTTTCACATCAAAGCAAAGAAAGTTCAAAACTCACATTTAGTACATCACCGTCAGGATCTGACGCAGAGAAACTGTAAACAGACACTCCGGTATCATTATTCTCGGCGATAGTCACATTTTGTCCTGAATAAATTAATTAGGTTTGATGTACAGTTATTTCCTTAATATTATTTTAATGTCTCATCCATTTCAATACAATAAGAAGGGAAGGGAATGCAACAATATCAACTCATTGGTTGCCTCCTGATGTCAGTGAATATATTTTTATGTAGTGGGCAAGTTAAAACCCTTCAACACATTTACAATTATGTGTCACAAGTACACCTGCTGAAATGCTGTGACAGTGAACCTCAGTGAAATAGTTTCAGAAAGCATTGATTAAAAGAAAATAAATTAAATTTAACAAGTGTTAATGAAAATGTAATAAGTAACTAAATTATTCTCACATGGCTTCAGGACTAGGGCTAGAATGCTGCGTACTCAGTGTATCAAGGCATCATCTGAAATTGTCTGACATAAATAAGCTGGTTGGGATGAAGATGTCAGGGATCACGGTGGGGGGAGGTGCGGGATTCCATTCCATATTGAATCATCCATTGTCACTTCTGGCTGAAGATACAAATTTGGATAAAGCTTGGTGGAACACACACAAGTGTATCAGTGTGCTGATTTAGAGATGGTAGGGAGTTTCAACTAGGTGTAAATATCAAAAACACTTTGTCCTGGTCCAGCCATGCAGATGCTATGGGCAAGAAAGTACACTAATACCTCTACTTCCTCAGAAGGCAAAGGAGATTAAGCATGTGCCTGATGACTCTAACCAGTTTTTACAGATATATACAAGAGAAGGCATCCTGTCTGGGTGTATCTCAGCTTGGTACGGCATCTGCTCTGCCCAAGATTCCAAGAAGCGGCAGAAAGCTGAGAACACAGCCCAAACCATCAAACAAAAAAACAAACCTCCATTGTTTTCATCTACATTTCCCCCTGCCTCAGGAAAGCATCCAACACCATCACTGAGCCCTCCCATCCTGGCTATCCTCTCTCTGCCCCCCTCCCACTTGACAGAGGATGCAAAAGCTTCCAAGCACATATCACCAGGTTGAAAGATGGCTTCCATACCACTGTTTACAGACTCTTTGAAAGGACCTCCTTTATGCTAAAGATGAGCTCACAGTCTCCCAATCTACCTCGTCATGGTCCTTACATTCTGACTGTTGCACCTTATCTGTGAATGTAACATTATATTCTGCATTCCGATTTCCATTTTACAATGTCAATGTACTTGTGTGGAATGATTTGTCTGAGTGGCACACAGACTAAAGCTTTTCATTACATCTTGTGGTACATGTGACAACAAAAAGCCAATACCATCTATACATTAAAAGCTTTGATGAACTTCTTTTGGGGCCACGCCTTTGCTAGATGGACATGACGACTGTTTACCTCACCAAGGTAAAGGCTGTTTTTTAGTCTGTGTCTCATAGACATGGCCACATCCAATTCAAACTCTGTATAGAAATGGCATGACAACCTTAACAAAGATGGTGTAACTTGGCAGATTTTGCATTGTCTCTTATCAATATGCAAAGCCAGCAGCCAATAACTACCAATAAATAATTATCTTTTTATATACAGGTGTCCCCCGCTTTTCCAACGTCCGCTTTACAAAACCTCACTGTTATGAAAGACCTACATTAGTACCCTGTTTTCGCTTTCAGAAAGTGTTTTCACTGTTACGAAAAAAAATCAGTGCGCGATAAAAAATCAGCACGCGATAAAAGGCAGACGCGCCCCGAGCAGCCGCTCTCCACGGGATTGGGAACTGCTTTGCTTTAACGCGTGCCTGTGAGCAGTCGTTTGCAAGATGAGTTCTATGGTATCGGAAAAGCCTGAAAGAGCTTGTAAGGGTGTTACACTTACGGTAAAACTAGACATAATTAAGTGTTTTGATTGTGGTGAACGAAGTAAGGACAAAGTGAGTTTGGCTTGTGGAAGCTGATGAACATGATGTTGAAGAGGTTTTAGCATCCCAAGACCAAGAACTGACAGATGAAGAGCTGATGCAATTGGAAGAAAAAAGGATAACAATCGAAACCGAATGAGTAATGATAAAGGACGACTTTCATTTTGAAAGGGTACGTCGGTTTAGGAGATATTTGCAGGATGGTTTGAGTCCTTATTAAAGAACTGTGTGATAGAAAAATGCGCGAGGCTCAGCAGTCAAGCAAGCCTTCCACATCAGCCACAGCAGACGACGAACCTGCACCTTCGACATTGAGGCAGGCAGAGATAGAAGAAGATGAGCCGCCTGCTCTAACGGAAACAGACAACGAGATGACACCCCAGTGTCCCACCACCCCAACCCCCAGGCCACGGACAGATACCGAATTGCAAAAAATGCAATGGTAGCCGGGATGCACACAGCACATCTTTAAGAAAAAAGCCGAAATAAACATGCTAATTAATTAGGTGCCGCCTAGCACGCAATTGTCGGCCCAGATCAGTGCCGATGCAATTGGCAATTGTTTCTAATCTGCACCGACATTTACGTGCCGGGCAGCACCTAATTAATTAGCATGTTTATTTCAGCTTTTTTCTTAAAGATGTGCTGTGTGCCTCCCGGCTACCCCTGCGTGCTTCGCGGCAATGTATCTGTCGGCGGCCCGGAGGGTTGGGGCCACTGCACCACCCAGCCTGCGACAACTCAGTCTAGCACACCATCATCAGTGTGCTCGATGTCTTCCCAATTCCGGTAAGTGAAACTACACTGTACATACATTATTTCTACTTTATATATGCTGTGTATTTTTACGTGTTATTTGGTAGATTTGACAGCTTTGTAGTTTAAAGGTTACTGGACAGCGTGTTTATACCAACAGCGCTTGCGTGAGATTTTCGCTACAGAGATGTGTGCAGGCAATTGTTGTAGAGAAGTATTTCTACTTTATATAGGCTGTGTATTTATCATATCATTCCTGCTTTTACTATATGTTACTGTTATCTTAGGTTTTATGTGTTATTTGGCATGATTTGGTAGGTTATTTTTGGGTCTGCAAATGCTCACAAAATTTTCCCACATAAATAAATGGCAATTGCTTCTTCGCTTTACGACATTTCGGCTTATGAATCGTTTCATAGGAACGCTCTACCTTCGGATGGCGGGGGAAACCTGTATTTCTCCTGAAACTTATAGTCATTTTTTTAATGTACGTATTGCAATGTTCTGCTGCTGCAAAACAACTTTCATGACATGCGTCAGTGGTAATAAACCTGATTCTGATAAACCTGACTGAGAATAGATTTACATCCATTCTAGGCCTATAATTGAACAGAATGATGAAGTCACAAAATTTGCTACCAAAAGTATTGTATTTGTGGTAATCAATAGTCAGCTCTAAATAAGATAATTTAAATATCTTCACCTGATATTAAGTTAGCAGCACATTCAGGAGCTTCATTAATGGGATTCAGTGATATGTTCAAGTTACACATTGCTATATTCCCTCCCAGGTCTGTGACAACTATACTTAAAGTATAGAATTTGACAACAGAATCATCTTCATAATCCAGCTGTAAGGTATTCGAAATTGTTGCAGTGTTTCCAGCTGTAATCCAAAAAAAAGGCATGTGTTTTAATCAAACATAAATAATATTTCCTTGCCGTACATCATCACTTAATAATGTGGAACTGCTGACAGCAGCAGTTGGCAAGTTCCTGCAGAGAGAAATGACAGACGATGTGCGGGAATAAAGAAACTCTTCACTAAGAACGTTACCAGTCTTTCTTGACAATGTGAACACTTTTTTGACCCCAATGTAAAGAGCTGAGCTTTCACCATATTCCTCATAGTGAGCTGTTGGACCCTCCTAATGATAATAATAATCATAATAATGATAATAATAATAAATACTCCATTGATCCTGAGTGGGAAATTCTTTCATTACAACAGCAACATTTAAAAGTGCGCTTAGCAGTGTGTAGACTTAACTAATAATAAATCACAGAATAATAATATAGACATGACATGCAGCATGCAGCATATTGGCATTTATAAAGCCCCCTCTGACTCCAATTCATAGCTGTAGGTCCTTCAGCCTGTTGTAGCGTGGATGAAATTACCGGAGAGACAGTTACTGGTAGATACAAAGCAGCTTCTTTATTCGACACAACAAGGTATAGTAGGCATCTACGTACCGAGACGCTTTCCGCAGAAAGGTCTGTTAGTTCAATGTGGGCTCGATATTTATATGCTAAACACAAAGGCAATCACTACTTAAAAGTTATAGACAATACTTAGACAATGCTTCCTTTTGAAGTTACATACAAACATCATACCTTCGGATTTCATCCTTTCCTTCTGACGCCAACATGTCTGGGTTGGTATCTACAGCCTTTAGGAAAGTAAGTTAAGACTACGATACATTTATTTGGCATTTCCCATGCTAATATTGAAGACAATTAATATTTATAATGTATAGGTGATACTGCCTTCGAAACTACAGCCTCGGGTCAAACTACCAGAAGCATCTGGTATTCACACCTTTTAGGAAGCCCATTGTGGTGGACTCAATCCACAGTCCTTTGTCAAACAGTTAAAATAGAAGTCTGGTGGCCAAAATCATTTAAGTGTAAACAAATCATCTACCCAAAAGAAAATCCACTCTAACAAGCCCAACATTATTCACTTTGAAACTAATCTTACTCTAACCTGTTTATTCCTACCATATTTCCATCATCTACTGCCCAGAACACATACTGGGAGCGATTTTTGTTTTTGGGGTGTGGGAGGAAACATAAGCAGTTACAACTACTACTACGTTGACAACAGGCCTAGGGGGCCGGCATCGGGCATGATAATGGACTCTCCACTTCTCCCTCTCCCTCATCAGTGTGTTCAGTTCATCTACGTTAGCCGCGCCGCTGTCTTCTAGGAGCATGTTGACCATAGTCTTTGGAGGGCGCCCAGAGTTCATCCTCCGGTGCTTGGGCTCCCATATGATGACTCGCAGGTGGCTCGGGGTGGTGTAGACAGTGCTCCGCTAGTTGCAGTCTTCTCGCCTCGATTTTAGTGGTGAGCATCAGTAGGTTGTTATAGAGCTCGACGTACGTCATGTGCTGTTGCCAACTCACGTCAAGAGCCATCCGGAGCATTCGTGTATAGCAACCATCTAGAGACTTTCGCATTGCCTTGGTGAGTGTCCACGTCTCGCATCCGTGCGTGAGAATGGACTCTATTACAAAGAATGCATTTAAACTCCACTCCGATAATGCCAGAAGTCAGGATTGAAAACGGGTCACTGGGGCTGTACCAAAGCAGCTCTCCTCGCCATGCCACTTTGCTGCTTTCGCAGTAGAAGAATTGCAGCTTAACGTAAGTAAAGTAAAGGCATCCGTTAGTCTTGCGAGACCACGGATCTGCACCTGGAAAGTCTTCACTCTCCAGGGCGCAGGTCTGGGCAAGGTCGTATGGAAGACCAGCAGTTGCCCATATCTTCACCTGCTAGTCTCCCCTCTCCATGACAGTGATGTTGTCCAAGGGAAGGGCATTAGTACCCAGCACCGGTGTCATCGCAGAGCACTGTGTGATTCAGTGCCCTGTTCAAGGACACAACACGTTGCCTCAGCTGGGGCTCCAACTCACAAACTTCAGATCACTAGTTGAATGCCTTAACCACTTGGCCACGTGCCCACACATTACAATCAGTATATCAAATGGTTAGATAGCAACATTGCAAGTAGTCATAGGATAAGAGTTAACATGATTCCTACCTTGTTGGATTTCAAAGGCAGATTCGTTTCCTAAAAAGCTAAAAGTTGGTTGGTCATTGTTATCATTATCAGAGGCAGATAGTAAAATCAGTGTGGTATGGGCAGCCGTTTCTTCATTCAGATTAAAAGTGCTTAATGGACAGAAGCTGAAATGAGGTAAACGTCTGATTAATGACCAAAGAGTGATTAAAATAAGTATGACCAAATCTTGTCGGTCAAAACCAGGATGATATTTAATATACCTGATGGTTGGAGTTTCATCATTTACATCAGTAACTGTGATTGTCACTGTGCTCGTGCAACTGAGACTTGCAGTCGTATTTTCAGTAACCGAAACCACAGCATAAAAAATCTGATGGGAAAAAATGTAAGAGGATTAGAATGAAAAACTGCAGATCTCCAAAATGCCTGGAGTAAAAGTATTTGAGAAAGTGATGCCTCTCCTACCGTGTCACCATTTTCAAAATTCAAAGCAGATGTTGTGTAAATTTGACCGAAATTGTCCACTCTAAATCGGGCAGTTGTGTTGGTGGAGGAACTTGACAAAATGGTGTACTTGGAAAATATAATGAAGTTAGGTTTCTTTAAGTATAATCTTCAACATTGACATATATATTGGTATTGCCTGGATGCTGGAGTCAACCTTCTGTTCTTTTGCTGAGGAAAAGCTGGGATCAGGCACAACGATCAAGTCACAACACTGGTGTTTAGAAAAATAAATCAAATCGTGATTGAGAAAACTGAGGGGAGGAAAAGAGTTTGAGCAGCTGGACAGAGAAAAGAAGAGGAGAAAGGTGTAGGTCATATAGAGAGGAGAAGGGAATTATAAATTGGAAGTAGGAGGTACACACTATTAACAACCCAGGGAAAAGTAGGAAGGGGAATGGGAAAAAACAGATTGGAAATAGGAAAAGGAATTGGGGGTATGAACCAAAGGGGCATTAACAGGATGGAGGAAGATTTTCTATATCAGAATGTTGATGAACAAGATCTCACTCATTCACACTTATAAACACACACAGTCAGACAGTCTCACCCACACACACAAAGGCACCTGTGCACAATGAGGCAATTCACCTACTCGAGAATTGTAGCTGCAAGCTGGACAACACTAGATATTGTGTGATGAGTGTTTTATCTGTAATCTGGAACTCCTTTTCCAAACCCATCATTACTCCAAGCACTAAACTAATTCAAAATTAAATTTTAGACTTCTAGTATATTTTTGAAATATAATCAAAAGGTGGATTACATAAAAAAGAAAGACTGCAAATGCTGGAAATCAGTCAATGTTTCGGATTGAGATCCTTCATCAGGATTGGAAAGAGAGGGGAGAAGCCAGTGTCAAAGGGTAGGGGGAAGTTGTGGAGCAAGAGCTGGCAGGTGAGAGGTGGATCCATGTGAGAGAGGCACGATAAGTTGAGGGGGAGGGGAGAGTGGAAATGATGCAAGAAGCTGGGAGGTGAAAGTGACAAAATGCTGAAGAAGATCGAACCCATTAGGAGAGGGCAGTGGGCCATAGAATAAAGGGAAGGAGGTGAGGAAGGGACCCAAAAGAAGGAATATGTGAGTACTGGGAAGATTGGGAGGTCAAGAGAGGGGAAAGAGGTGGGATGATGGAGCCAGTAGAGCAAGTTAAAACCAAGGGTTGGGGGCAGAGAGGAGTGGTTACCAGAAGCTAGAGATATTGATGTTCACTCCATCAGGCTGGATACTAACAAGGTGGATTACGAGATGCTGTCCATCTGATCAGCATCTAGCCTCAGTTTGGCAGTAGAGGAAACCAAGGTCAGACATGTCAGTGTGGAATGAAAATGGCTGGCCACGGTGAGATTCTGGCTGTTGTAGTCGATGGAGCATAAGTGCTCAATGCAGTGGTCCCCCAGTCTGTATCTGTAGAGGAGGCTGCAGCTGAAGCAGCAGATGCCATAGATGATACCAATGGATTCACACGAGAAGGAGTGTCTCACTGTGTTGCCCTTAAGGCATTTATTTGACTTTGTTGGGTCTACGCTTTAAATGATTTGTTTGTAACTATTTTCTACTTAAAGTTAAAGGTTGATAATTATGTTACAGTTTAACAAAGGTAAATTCACTGTCTATGGTATATCGCGGCATGTGATGACGTCACCTCCGATTTCGCCGCGTCTTATGTGTAACCTCCGGTTCGGGAAGGTGTGAAGGTGGGTGCCATGCGTGCAGCATGATCGTGAAGAGCTCTGTTTCTACCCACAAAGAAACATTATAGAAGCAACGCCGTAAGTTCCTATGAAATTATTTGAAGTAAAAATATTAACACGGTTTCTATTAAGGAAGCGGCGGTTCGGGTGGCACGCGTGTCGGCTTTTCAATTTCAAATGTGGGGTGGGCTAGGGCCTGGTGGCGGTTTGATGTGGCCCCCCCTTTGCTCCCTACTCGGGGTGGCTGGAGACACTCGCTAAAAGAAGAGAGCGCGCGTGGTCTCCAGAATGAAACAGACACTGTATATGTTTGTATTTTTTTATCAACAGTTTTCACCATACGACGTTAATGTGGAAGAGTGAACAGTAAATGGTTAACCTTACTACGACTCTGTCTTCGTTGGCTCTGGTTTAACTTTGTGGTTAGTCAGAGTTTCAACACACTGCATGAGAACACTACACTCACTGTTTAGGGTCCTGAATAACGGTGAGGGAGAATGTAGACGGGAAGGTGTAACACTGAGTGAGGTTGCAGCAATAAGTCCCTGGAGGGGATCAGACGGAAGGAATGAGCGGACAAGGGAGTGATCCCAGCTGAAAGCTGAGAGGGGAGGGAAAGGGAAGATGTGCCTGATGGTGAGATTCTGTGGGAGACAGTGGAAGTTACAGAGTATGGTATATTGGATGCAGAGACTCATAGGATTGTAGGTGAGGACAAGGGAACCCTATCCTATTCTGTCTAGGGGTGGGATGTATGAAGTAGCACAACCGTGAGGGAAATAAAGGAGATGCAGTTGAAAGCTGCATCTCAACAGCAGTGGAGGGGATATCCCACTTTCTGAAAAAAAGATGATGTCTCAGACGTCCTGGAATGGAACACCTCATCCTGAGAACAGGTGCAGTGGATGTGCAGGAACTGAGAGAAGGAAATCGCATTCCTGCAATGACGGGGTGGAGAGAATTGTAATTAAGGTAATTGTGGGAGTCAGAAGGCTTGTAGAAGATGTTGATAGATAACTTATCTCCTGAGACAGAGATAGAGAGATCAAGAAAGGGGAAAGAGATCATCAAGATAGACCAAATGAACTTGAGAGCAGAGCAGGGTGGAAGTTGGTAGTGAAGTTGCTGAAGTTGATGACATCATCATGGGTGCAGCAAGCAGCACCAGTGTCAGTGTGATGGAGGAGGAGTTTGGGAGCATTGCCAATGTAGGTGTGGAACATGTACTATTCTGTGTAGCCATCAAAAAGGTAGGCAGAACCGGGGCCTTTGTAAGTGAGCCTCTGGTTTGGTGAAAAGGGGATGTGGCGGAAGAGAAATTGATGAGTGTGAGTTTCAGATTTGCCAGATGGAAGAGGTTGATGGGAGAGGGGAATTGGTTAAGCCTGTTATCCAAAAGGAGGCATTATCCATTGTTAGTGAATGCTTACAAATAAATCATTTCCATCAGGATCAGAAGCATTTAACTTATAAACCGACACATCCGTGGCACTGGTCTCTGGAATGGTGACAGCTGGTCCTGTAAAAAAGTAATACATTTTACTACTAGCTGTAATCTATTGAGTGTGCTCATCACAGCATTGAAATTAAGTAATAAAACGATGAAAAATAATGAATTCCTCTCAATGACTGTGGGCTGAAGGTTTTATGTTCGGGATCTTGTTTCTCCTTGAGTCTAATGCCTTGAATAAAATGTATGTGGTAGCCCATGTACTAAATGGGGAGGAGTAGGTCATACAAGTACAGAAATGGAGATAAAAGAAACTGGAATAAACCAGTTGGCCCTTTGAGGATGCTCTTATTCGATATGATTTTTAAAAATGTATTTTTTATTTAGAGTTACCACACAGAACAGGCTCTTCTGACCCAATAAGCCTAACCACCCAGCATCTCACCTATTTAATCTAGCCTAATCACAGGACAATTCACAATAACCATGTCTTTGGTCAGTGGGAGGAAACTAGAGTGCCCAGAGGAAACCTACAAAATGACAGGGAGAACGTACTAACGCTTTATAAATGGCGCCGGAGCAGCAGAATCAGGGTGGAGTTGATGGGCAAGCGAAAGAGAACAGGTTACTGCGGAAAGTGATGGACAGGATCGCTCTGAGAAGTAGTAAAAGTTTGAGGGACTGAATGGTTGCCTCTTTGTTGTGAGGTGATAGGAAAGTGTTGCTAACTGCTTGACGTAGAAGACAGGCAGCTTCACCATGGTCTTCAACATGCTTAATCTGTGAATCCAGCACCAGCACTCTGTACATCCACCAATTATACATTCATAGGTATAAACAAAACATATTCAGAAGTATCATGTCTACTGAGATATGTCTGGCCAAACATGACTTATTCATTATTCATCATGAAGGTTTAACACTCACCTGTTCCTGCTGCAAACTGAACCTCACATTCAGGAGCTTCATTAATAGGATTTAAAGACACTATGAAGTCGCAAATGGCATAGTTATTTGCCGTGTCTGTGACGATTACATTTAGTTGGTAGCTGTTGATGGTGGAGGCATCGTCGTAGTCTAGCAAGGAACTAGTGATGATCCATGCATCATTTCCAGCTGAAAGTGAGACAGAAGTTGGGTAACTTTGTTGAGAATGACAATTGATGGAAAGATAGTGCAATCTGTTTTATGTTGTTTGCTTTTTGTTGCTATTGATTATCCTATAGCTGAATTTATTTTGAGAAGTTCTCACAATTTCATGTTTGCTGGTCTGCTTGCCCAGTGATGGAGGAAATAGAATCCAAAATAATGTGCAAAAATAAAAATTTAAATTTTGTACAATTAGTTCATCATTAAATCTGCACTAATAATGTATTTTCAATTCATCCTCCAGCAACATCTGAAAATGTCACAATGTACGAGACTGCATTAGGACGTGATCATGGGATGCACTTAAGATCTAAAATAAAATACTGAGCAAATAGGAATTAAAGGTTTCTTTTATTTAAAACAAAAAGAAGTATAGATTTCTATTGCATATTCTATTTTACAGATGGCACATCTTTATTATTAAATCTGGGGCTATTATTTGATCTTATTCCATGTTGTTTTAATTTTGAATTGGTAAGAATCCAGTCAATTAAAAGAAACCATTTTCATGCCTAACCCTTGAATATGTTTAATTCCCATATAAAAGGAAGTCAAAAGTTAGGCCTTGTCTATAATGTTGAAAAACAGGTTTTGGTGGATATGTGACTTTCATATTAACACCATTAGCTCTTACAAGAGTTGGTGATGTGTTCTGCCCAATGATTTTCAAGTATTACAGCATCTTCCATGGGGTCAGCCTGCCCAACACATTTGAGTTCCACAAGTTTGTCTGTTGACTTCAGTCGGTATGAGCACCTCATCAGCAACTTCTGAATAGACTTTGCCTCAAAGGAAAACATTGACTAACATTCATTGTGCAAAAAAATAAGATTGTGGTGTTAGTTGTCAGTGAAATTTCAACATTGTTGCTCAAGTCAGTAATATTCCTGAGTAGAGAGCAACAAAATTTCCTACAAAATGTTCTTGCACACAGAACTTCAAATGTGCAGATCAGTTAGAAATGTCTAATCCTTTCCAAATACCGCTTTCTATTTATTCTTGCATCCTCCTTTCTTGAGGTCTTTTACTATGTTTTCGGTTTCCTTTCAAAATGATTTACTGGCTGTTCTCCTATAATATACATACAAGAGGCAATATCGAGCCAAGTTGGAAGCCCAGGCTAACCAAAGGGATGCCAGTAGACTATGGCAGGGTCTAAATGAGATCACTGGGCGCAAAGAAAAGGCTGGGAATATCAATAATTGTGGTGCTTCGCTTCCTGATGAACTTAACATATTCCACGCAAGATTTGAACAGAAGAGGAGCATCCCGCTCCCTCCGGATGAACCGGACCTGGTGGCATCGAGATTCATCATCACCGAGGAGGACATTAGAAGAGCCTTCCTGAAAATAAATCCAAGGAAGGCGACGGGCCCAGATGGCGTCCCAGGACGGGTTCTCTGGGCCTGTGCAAGCAAGCTAGCTGGAGTGTTTGCTGACATCTTCAATTGCTTCTTGCTTCAGTCTAAGATCCCCTCGTGTTTTAAGAAGGCAACGATAATCCCAGTGCCGAAGAAGGGCAAGGTGGCATGCCTGAATGACTATCGACCTGTGGCTCTGACATCAATTGCTATGAGGTGCTTCGAGAGATTGGCTATGGCACACATCAACCACAGCCTACCAGTCAACCTCGACGCCTTGCAATTCGCCTACTGGAGCAACAGGTCAATGGCAGATGCCAACTCTCTCTGGCCCTACATTCCTCCTTAGAACACCTGGAGAATAAAGACTTATAAGTAAGGCTCCTTTTCATTGACTACAGCTCTGCCTTTAATACCATCATTCCAAATAAACTGATTCCTAAGCTCCGGAATCTGGGCCTTAGCACTCAGATCTGCAGCTGGATCTTCAACTTCCTCACAGACAGGACCCAGAATGTGAAAATAGGGGACAAGCTCTCCTCTACAATCACTCTGAGCACCAGTGCCCCACAAGGCTGTGTACTCAGCCCCCTGCTGTACTCACTGTACACCCATGATTGTGTAGCCAAGTTTCCATCAAACTCAATATATAAGTTTGCTGATGACACAACAATTGGAGGCTGTATCTCGGGTAATGATGAGTTTGAGTACAGAGAGGAAATTAAGAACCTGATGGCATGGTGCGAAGACAATAACGTATCCCTCAACGTCAGCAAGACGAAGGAATTGGTTGTTGACTTCAGAAGGAGTAGCGGACCGCATGACCCAATTTACATCGCTGGTGCGCAAGTGGAACAGGTCAAAAGCTTTAAGTTCCTCGGGGCCAATATCACAAATGACCTGACTTGGTCCAACCAAGCAGAGTTCACTGCCAAGAAGGCCCACCAGCGCCTTTACTTCCTGAGAGAACTAAAGAAATTTGGCCTGTCCCCTAAAACCCCCACTAATTTTTATAGATGCACCGTAGAAAGCATTCTTCTAGGGTGCATCACAACCTGCTATGGAAGTTGTCCTGTCCAAGACCAAAAGAAGCTGCAGAAGATCGTGAACACGGCGCAGCACATCACACAAACCAACCTTCCATCCGTGGACTCACTTTACACCGCACGCTGTCCGAGCAGTGCTGCCAGGATAATCAAGGACATGACCCACCCAGCCAACACACTTTTCGTCCCTCTTCCCTCCGGGAGAAGGTTCAGGAGCTTGAAGACTCATACGGCCAGATTTGGGAACAGCTTCTTTCCAACTGTGATAAGACTGCTGAACGGATCCTGACCCAGATCTGGGCCGTACCCTCCAAATATCCGGACCTGCCTCTCGGTTTTTTTTGCACTACCTTACTTTCCATTTTTCTATTTTCTATTTATGATTTATAATTTAAATTTTTAATATTGACTAAATTTATTATTTTTAATATTTAATATTTGTAATTCAGGGAGTGGGAAGCGCAGAATCAAATATCGCTGTGATGATTGTACATTCTAGTATCAATTGTTTGGCAACAATAAAGTATAAGGTATAATTCAATCCAATTCAAGTTTAATTGTCATTCAACCATATTTGAATACTCATGAATATAGCCAAATGAGATAGTGTTACATAAGAACATAAGAAATAGGAGCAGGAGTAGGCCATCCAGCCCATCGAGCCTGACAGACCATTCAATAAGATCATGGCTGATCTGTCCATAAACTCAGCTCCATCTACCTGCCTTTTCCCCATAACCCTTAATTCCCTTACTAGGTAAAAACCTATCTAACTGTATATTTAGTGAAGAAGCCTCAACTGCTTCCCTGGGCAGAGAATTCCACAGATTCACCACTCTCTGGGAAAAATAGTTTCTCCTCATCCCTGTCCTAAATCTTCTCCCCTGAATCTTGAGGCAATGTTCCCTAGTTCTAGTCTCACCTACCAATGGAAACAACTTTCCTACTTCTATCTTATCTATCCCCTTCAAAATTTTGTATGTTTCTATAAGATCCCCTCTTATTTTTCTGAACTCCAGAGAGTATAGTCCCAGGTGACTCAATCTCTCCTCATAGGTTAACCCCTTCATCCCTGGAATCAACAGTCACACACAAGATGGTATAACAATCATGCAACGAAAAAGTCCCAAACTCACGCCATCAATCCACAGTCGACCATAATAGAGCCCATTGCCCACCGAGGGGGCAGCACTGACCCCAACCTGGACACCAAGCCACACTGCCCATAGTGGAGCGCATCGGCCCTAACACCCGCCAGGCGACTCTGTGGCTTGAGGCCCAGTCCTTGCATATACAAGTATATATAGATTATTAGTAAAGTACCACCACACAAAATAAACGTTGTACGTATATAGTCCAGACCCTTCAATCTTCAGTCGAACACACTAAGCTATAGTTCATTCATATTGAATTTATTTCATATTTACTTTATCTTTCCCACAAATAAATTATTTTCCATCTTCAATCATGTGTTAACCTCTACCAACAAAATAAACTTTTGTATACATTTATTGTCAGCATTAAATTTTCAGATTGAGTATTCATCGTTCACAATAAAGGCATGATTCCTTTATATTCTATATGGGATGACATGGTTTTCAGAATTAGTAAATCATATCTTAAAATTTTTGTCCAGACCAGGTTATAGATGCTCCCTTAGCTTGATATTTCACTATGTATCAGTGGGCAATGAACAGAGGAGTAAAACAGAGCAGAGAAGTAACTATAAAAAGACAAGTGTTGAACTAATTTTAAAATAATGATATACAGATGGTAACCTGCTTACTTCCATTAATTTGGAATTGAGACACAGGAGTTCCAAAGGAGAAGGTCAAAACATCGTTGTCGTCATTATCCGTGGCAGTTAAATGTACCACCTGAGTCAGGGCAGGTGCTTCTTCATCTACTGAGGCTGGACTTGAAGGGCAATTACTAGAAGTGATGAGAATTGATTACTTGCATGTGTTGCATCCTGGTACGTTGAAGCATATTTTTCAGTAGTTCTATTTCTGGTTGTGGTCTAGTATTTCACTTAGCGTGAAGTAACTGGAACATTTTCAGTGGTAGAAAAGCAGCACAGGGAATTGTATGTGCTATCTAGCCTTTCTGGTGTACATTATAGTTATTATTTTACAGATCCTCATCCAAATTATCAGTTATGACAGCTTCTAATGTATATATGATTAGGAATAATACTGATCTAACATTGAATTACAATTCACCTTGCCAAGGAGAATATGGATAAACATTTATACAGGAGGGATTGTAATTTTAAACCAGGATGTACTGACCTGTCAGTTTTGTTCTGTGTCTTAAAAAATCTTATGATAAATTAGCTTCATCATCTCCCACACTGAATCTCAAATATTTGTACATTCCTCATTTTGATGTACTGCACTGACCAAATTATTGCTCTCTTGAGTCACCTTATGTTTTCTCCCTGTTATTCTTTCAAGATTGCTCATATCACTTATTAGTTTCATCCAGACGTTTTAAATTTTAAAAATCAGTGAAATTTTAAGGTTTGTAAATGTTACTGTTAACTGTGCTACTGTCTTGGAGCTACTACCATGCCTCTGGTGTGAGGTCAATGATAAAGATCAGTATGTTTTTTGAAATGTTAAAATAAGACTCTACAGCATGCTTTGGACAAGACCTTGATTATATTAGTAGGTGAGATCAAATTATTTGTGAACAATTTTTAACAGGATGTTCAAAGTTCAAGGTGAATTTATTATCAAAGTACATGAATGTCACCAGATACAACCCTGAGATTTGTTTTCCTGTGGGCATATTCAGCTAATCTAGTAACAGAATTGTAACTACACCAGGATTAATGAAAGATCAACCAGAGTGCAGAAGACAATAAACTGTGCAATGCAAATACAAATAAATAGCAATAAATAATGAGAACATGAGATAGAGTCCTTAATGTGAGATCTTTGGTTGTGGGAAACATCTCAATGATGGGGCAAGTGAGTGTAGTTATCCCCTTTTCTCCAACAGCCTGATGGTTGAGAGGTAGTAACTGTTCTTGAACCTGCTGGTGCGAGTCCTGAGACTCTTGTACCTCTACCTGATGACAGCAGCGAAAAGAAAGCATGGCCTGAGCATGGGTGGTGGGGATCTCTGATGATGGATGCTGCTTTTCTACGGCAGCAGTTCATGAAGATGTGCTCAATAGTTGGGAAGGATTTGCCCATGATGTACTGGACCAAATCCATTATCTTTTGTAGGTATGCTACGTAGCAGAAAAGGAAAAGCTTCTGCAGTTGCTTTGGAGCAGTGTACACTTGAATTCCCAATCTTCTCTCAAAATGTGAATTTTATGAACAGTAATAACGCTTCTTCACTTTGTACATGCTACCTGAAAAGTGTTTAATAGAAAGTAACGTCAAACCAACCTTACAACTGGAGATTCATCATTGACATCTGTAATGTGGATTGTTACCGTGTCAGTGCAAGTGTTGCCCGCTGGATCGGACACGGAAACTACGGCATCATACCGCTTCAGCTACAAAGAAAAAATGTTTGCATATTTTGTCATTGAAAAGTAACTTAACCACTATTAACAGCAGTATCACAAGATTGGGATCTCTTTGGTGAAGTAATCTACTGGGAAATAACCCCTTCTCGGGCTTCCAGCTAGGTACAGGTATTGATTTTAACTAACATTTGGATGACAAACTATGGCAATTTCATGATGAAGGTGGTAGAGTTTGTCATCCAAACTTCAGGTAAAATCGATACCTGTACCTGGCTGGAAGTCCGACAAGAGTTTATTCATCATACGTCTATGCCAAGAAAGATTAAATCCATTTTAATCTATTGAGTGTCTGTGCAGGTAACTGCATAATATAGAGGTAATGAGCACATTCACATTTCTAATTTATTCTTTGCAAACAATATGGAAGGAGGTCATTTGGTTGATCAAGTTTATCCCATTTCTCCATTTATTTCCTGGTGACCTTTTCTGACACTGGTTAATACCCTCTCATGTAATTCTCTTATTACCTAACTACACTAGCGTTGATCGATCAGCATGTCTTAGCAATGTGGGAGGAAACTGCACTGCACAGAGGAAAGCTCATGCGATCACAGGGAGAATGTGTTAAGTCTACCCAGACATGGACAGGAGTTGTTTTTTCACCTAAATGGTAGTCCAGGATGCTTGGAAGTCTACTCAACAGACCTCGTGGAAGATACTAAGGCTACGTCCACACTACGCCGGATAATTTTGAAAACGCCAGTTTCGAGTAAAACGACAGGCCTCCACACTAAGTGTTTTTCAAAATATCTCTGTCCACATTAGACGGATATTTGGGCGAATTTCCTCCTACTGGGCATGCGCAGGACACACAGAAAACAAGCGAAGAGGAAACGATATACTTGGTGCACGTTTGTCCAGTTACAGAGTAGAAAAACTTAAAAGGAATTGCTCTTGGCTCTCGCGCAGGAGGACTTAAAACTAAAAAAAAACAAATACTGGAGCGTATGGAGGCAACCGACAGGGAGTTCACGGACAGTATGACCCGGCTGATGACGAACATTGAAAAACTGACTAATTCTGTTGCATTAATAAAGCACCTTGTTAAATGTATAAAATGTCTGCATCAGTGTTATCTTGTATTTCCATACTGTTACACATCTGTTGTCAGAGAAGTACTTGCATAAATAGGTGAACCACCTTCATACAAGCAAGGACAGAAAATACGGCAAAGTGAGTATACTTATTTATTCAGTAAGCTATGGGTCAAAGTATTTGGTGAGTACATTTCTAACCCTTCTGGCTTCAGTCACGTTGCCGTCTGTTCTGAAATTGTTAGGTGGTTGCGTTCAAGAAAACAACGAACATCTGTTCCGGCACGTCATGACAGCGTTTTTAAATAGTCAAAAAAGCTCACTTTACAATTCAACTCTCACACCGTTCACACCAACTGCGCATTATAACAGCTTGCGCAGTACCAAGCAGAAGCAGAAAAAGCATTGTTGTTCTGGTGTTGTCATGACAGCGTTTTTAAATTTCTCCATTTACCCCATCCCCACTACAACGGATATTAGGTGTTTTCAGATTTATTCACTCTGGAGACCGTTTTTGAAAATCTCCGTTTTCGGGGGATGAAAACGCCGTTTCAGTGTGGACAGAAGGTCAAAACGAAGAGAAAAAGCTTCATTTTCAAAATTATTCGGTGCCACACTCAGGTTGGAGGAGCAGAACCTCATAATTCCATCTGAGTAGCCTCTAACCTAATGGCATGAACACAATTTCACTAACTTCTGATAATTTATCCTCTATCCCCCTTCTCTTTTTTTCCATTCCCCAGTCTGGATCCTCTCTGTTATGTTTTGTAACTACAAAGCATAAGAGCAGTTAAAAGCTAAAACACAGAGCTGTGAATGAGTGTCTTAGTTTCATTTCAGCAAGACATGGTGACGTGTTGATGCATGCCATTCATGTATTTTTACATATAACCTGTAGTGAACTATTTAAACAAAGAATGCTTAATCAAACAATACATTCACAATATTACTAAGATATTAAATACACAACACTTCTCCCTGCATAGATATAAACTCCAACTCAATATAGAATGCATCTCAACTATATACACAATATACTATATAATACAACTACTATACAGGTATTTATAGAAAGGAAAATTTTTAATTTAAAGTCTTCCAGTGGTGCCATTAAGAAGGCAACTCATGGAAGCAGCTCCGATGGCAATCTTTGAATATTTCTATTTTAGACTGCTACAGCTGAAATCTACAGCTATAGCCGTGGACAATACAGTAAGCAGCATTGTTTTAAGGCTTTTAAAGACACTACTCAAAGTCGATGAATCTCGGACGGCAGTATCTAGTTGCAAGTGCCGTTCCCCTTTAATACAGCAGAAGAGAGGATGCCGCGCTGGATTAAATGTTCATTAAAAGGAGAAGAGAGTTCCAACTTCAACTATCGTCTAATCTGCTGGCACATGTACAGTGTCTGGAAAATAACATCAAAGACCTCACAGCAAGATTGCTGTACTGGAGGAAAACCTGATACTGTTGTGTTTTTTGTTTCTTGGAGACTTGGATATGCCCCACCATAGCTTGCTGGCTTCACAATTCACTGCCAAGATAGGATTGCTGAGTTTTTCAAAGGCAGAGGAGATGGAGTATGCTTTATGATTAACTCCTTGTGGTGCACAAACGTGGCAGTTCTGTCCCGGACCCGCTCACCTGACCTGGAGCATCTAGCAATCAAGTGTCATCCATTTTATCTGCCGTGAGAGGTTTCAGCCTTCATCTTGGTCATGGACTACATTCTACCTCAGGCCCGTGTCAAACAGGCTCTAGACGAACTGAGCAGTGTAATCAGCAGACATGAAACAGTGCACCCAGATACCTTTCCCATCATTTTGGAGGAATTTAACAAGGCCAGAATGAAAAAAAATCCCTAAATAATTATCACCAACATATCTCTTGTGAAAGCTAAGGAGCCATTGTTATACTGCCATCAAGAACACTTACCATGCCATCCCGTGACCACACCTTGGAAAGTCTGATCATCTGGCTGTACTCCTACTCCCTGAGTACAGGCACAGACTGAAGACCACAGAACCAGTAGAGAGGACCAAAAAGGTATGGACAAGGAAGGCAGAGGAATGCTTACAGAACTGCTTTGAGTTGGTGAACTGGACAGAATTCACAGATTCATCTTTGAGTCTGAATGAGTACACCACAGTTGTCACTGACTTCATTAAGACCTGCAAGGTTGAGTGTGTGCCTACGAGAACATACTGCACATACCCGAATCAAAAGCTGTAGATGAACCAGGACATTCATAGTCTGCTGAGGGCTAGATCTGTGGCATTCAAGTCTGGTGATCCAGGACTATACAAGAAGGCCAGGTATGACTTACAGAGGACTATATCAATATCAAAAGAACAATTCCATTTGACATTAGAGGCAGAATCAGATGCTCATCAACTCCAGCAGTGTTTGCAGACCATTAAATCCTACAAAACAAAACCTAAGGTCATGATTGGCAGTGATGCTTCACTCCCAGATGAACCCAATGCCCTTTATGCTCGCTTTGTGAGAGAGAATAAAACAATGGCTATGTGGTTCCCTGCAGCATCTGGTGACTTTGTGATCTCTGTCTCGGAGGCCGACGTCAGATGTCTTTTAAGAAGGTGAACCTTAGTGAGATGACAGTTCCCAATGGTGTACCTGGTAAGGCTCTGAAAACCTGTGCCAATCAACTTACAGACATGTTCAAGGTTTTGTTGAGACCAGATTTGGAGTCCTGAGTGACTCAGGAACAGCTTCTTTCCCTCTGCCATCCGATTTCTGAATGGACATTGAATCCATGAACACTATCTCACTACTTTTTTACACTACTTATTTAATTTAACCTTTTAAATATATAGAGAGATACTTACTCTAGTTTACAGATTTTATTATTACTTATTGTAATGTGCTGCTGCTGCATAACTACCAATTTCATGACTTATGCCAGTGATACTAAACCTGATTCTGAATCTGACTTTCTATTCTTTTTGCCTGTGATGTGATCCTTGCTGTCAAAGGGCATCATCCACAGTGTGCCTGTTATCCACCAAAGAGATCAGCTCTTCACATCCAGGATTCAATTGGAATTAATGTGTTTTGCCTGCTGTAAACTCAGTGCTCTTTTATTTCTAACAAACAAAAACCTGAGTTCAATAGATATGGAATAGGAACAGAAATGGGTCGTTTGGCCCCTTGAGCCTGCTGTTAGTTTACCTTAATAGCATTTTCCTGAACTACCCCCAAATCCCTTATTCATTTAAAATGCAGAAACCTATCAACCTTTGCTTCAAAGCCAGTTAATGACTGCGACTCTACAGACTCTGAGGTAGAAAAATTCTAAGATCCCACACTACCATTGAAGAAATTCTGCCTCATTTCAATCCAAAATAACTCACACCTTATTTTGAGAGCATGATTCATTCTTCTACACACTTCAGCCAAAGGAAACATCTTTGCTGTACCTATCCTGCCATACTTTTTAAGAATTTTGTATCTTATAATGAGGTCACCTCTCATTTTTCTAAGCTCTAGAGGTCACTCCTCACGTTCTCCCGATATGATAGACCCCTCCTTCCAGGAACCAGTCTAGAATCTTTTCTACATTCCCATCGAGGAAGTGTATCCGTTTTTAGATAAAAGGAATAAAAATGAACTCAGGACTCCAAGTCTGGTCTCAACAAAACTGTTGTTAAGACATCTTCATTCTTGTACACAAATCCTCTCACAATGAACAGTAACCTGCCGGGCCTGCATGTTAATCTTCATTGGCTTGTTTCCAAGAACACATGTAACTTTGAAAATTAACCTATACCACCATTTAAAAAGTGCTCAGCTTTTCTATATTTTTCTGAATGAACTGGATGACCATGCATTTTAACACATTGTTAGCTTGTCTATAAACCCTTAAATCCTCCTCACTGTTCACATTCCATTCAGTTTTGTGTCAACAGCAACGTTGTAAATATCGCAATTAGTTTGCATACTCAAATAGTTATTGTTTCAGTCATAGTCACTAGTCACAGCCTACCTTCTCGAGAAGGGCCTATTTATTCCTATGCTTTGTTTGTGCCATTTCTGAGGCCTTAATCATTAAATATGCTGAATTACTTCTGTTAGTTGTATCTCTCATTTCCTTTATTTATACAACTCTTTGGAGCCCCATAAAGAACCCTCAGATTGATTTTTTTCTCTGCTAGTCTTTAGCTTCACATAGATTGCTCATGTGTAGAATACCAAATGCATTGCAAGTTTACTGGGCAATGTTTTATCTTCATATTGCTTTAAATACTGAGTAAATGGGTTTTAATCAACTTACCTGACGAGTAGATTCATAATCCAATGCACTTACTGTAGAAATGACACCCAGGTTGTTAATCTCAAACAGCGTGAGAGTTCCAGATGTAGATATTGAAAGAATAGAGTACTGTAAAACAATTAAAAGCTCTCATTCACAAAGTTGTTGTGAAGAGTGCAAAAGTTACTATTTGAATAAACAGTTTAATATAATTACTATAAAATACATTGGCTGATACTTTCTGGGTTAATAACAACTAGAGGTGGGATATCTCTTCAGTGATCACTGGCACAAGTATCATTCTTTTCTGTAATATTGAACAGGCAGGCTGGTCAACTTCCAAATGGTTTGGAGGCTTGCGTGCCTCAGAGAGCTAGACTGGCTGGAGTTAGGACTTTATACTTTGGCTCTTGGTAGGGTCACCTATGCCAAGCAGGTCAAAGGATAGAGGCCAGACTAAGAGTGGTCCAGGTTTGGGGGTTCAGCTCAGGGCCTACAACCCTGACATGCCAAACAAGACTGTTACAGAAACAACAATGAGGAATCCTTCTACATCTGTGTGCGTGACAATATTCCTGAGTCACCACCCGGGAGACTCAGAGTCACCAGGAGGAAGCTACTGACACGGTGAAGGAAGCTGTGAATGCCACCAGAGACGGAAGACCTTCATTGCTGCCCTAATTGCCAGCAGAGTAATGGGAAAAAGAAGGCTGGTCAAGCCTGGAATGATGGTGAAGGGTAGATTAGATGGTACTTTCTATTAAAGATGAAGTAGACCTAATCTATTCTGAGGAAGTGGTAAGGCAACATATTTGGTGACCGTGCATTTTCTGAACAATAAAAGCATCATGGACATCTGGTGATGTGTGCTGTTTGTCAATAGACCAGATCTGGGGAGAAGTGGGAAAAGGGTGAAATATTCTGGGGGACTGTGAGTTTAAGCCTGAATATGTGATCCTTGGTGGGTAAGAGATAGTGTAGATTCTTGCAAGGGATATATGAATGTGTGGTTGAGAGAGAGTAGGGTCTGTATGAATGGTGAAGGATATCAAGGTGTGGAGGGGTAGACTGTCTCTAGAGTGTAGGGTCAGTTTGATTGAAGGTTGAAAGTGAGTTAGAAAACCACCATTATGTTTTGACAAAATTAATTTCCAAACTCTATGAAAATAAAACTGTAGAATTAAAATTTGTTGAAGTCACAGTGAAAATGGCTACAGCACATTACAACTGCTTTCAATTTTATTTTCTTGACAGATCATAGTTTAAATTTGATACTCACATTTAATACTTTGCTTTCAGGATCTGAAGCAGAAAAAATATGAACAGTTTCTCCAGTATTATTGGTCTCAGAAATAGACACAACAAGATCTAGGTCAAATAGCAGAAATGTTTCAGAAGTAGTTATAATGCAACATTTTTTCTTATGTCATCTTATGATGTAGAGGAAAACTATTTGATGGGTTTATGTTGGCTGTCAGAGTAATCACGTCAATTTCATTTTGCACACCCACTCCTCGCCCACACCCTTCTCCCTACTCATGCACTGTAACAATTCTCTCTCACATGTCCAGCAGCCTCCTCCCCCTGATTCTTCTGCCACCTGCCTGTACCAGGGGTACTTCCAGTTGCCAAGTAACTTTGGGATCTGGGAAAAAAACAGAGCATCTCGGGGAAACCCTACAAAGTCGTACAGAGGATCTAGCTCGGATCGCACCAAGGTGGCTACAACTGGGAGGCAGAGGAAATTCTTGCTGCAGTACCATATAGTCCAACTAAAATATTCCAATTACAAAATTAAAAGTACTTAGCTTGTGTCTCAGTTGTATGTAGTAAGAGAGAACTGGAAAGTTAGCATCATTGTCTCAGCTTTATGTCTCAGAAATTACCTGTTAGTGAATTTGTTTCTGCAATGTTAAAACACTTGGTAGCTTTGAACACTGTGTCAATAATATCACTGCAGAAATGCTCCAAATCTGTGACAAAGCAAAATTCTTCCTGGATTTAGCTTCATTGAAACTCTTACTGCCAATCAATCTTTTCCATAGGAATAAATCAACTTCAGGTAGAGTTAATACACAAGATAAAACAAAAAAAAACATTAAACTGGATTGCTTGACTTCAAAAAGTTCAACAACCCTTTTCATTGTTGAAAATAATCACACTGCTCTTAATTCCTGTTAAATTTACAGATTTGTTTAATTTTCAGTTGGGAACCAAATTAGATACATGTATTTGTTTTTTATTAAGTCTTGCCCTTGGTAATGAACTCAAAGGCTTCTGAAAGGACTTTGTCTTTCAAGCCAAGTCATTATTACAATTTTGCCTTACCTGCTGCACTATTCGTACACAAAGGGGACTCATCAACATCAGTGATGGATATTGTCAAAGTTTGTGTGCCAGTTTCTGTAGCATTTGTAGCTCTAATCACGAGAAGAAATGTTTTAGGTATAGAACTCTCAAAGTTGATATCTACGATGGTTTTAATAATTCCAGTTTCTGAAACAAAGAATATAAAGTGAGTTTTTTTATTCAGTGACCATGATAATACTATTTCCGCAGGAAGGTTCAGTACACAGTGATTGACCCTATCTGTGTGCTCTCTTTACATTGTTTGTGTTAGAACAATGTATGCATGGAAGACCTAAGAAGAAATTTAAGTGTTTCACTGATATGATCATTTTGACACCTTTCAGTAATGTGCTGATTGCAATAGCGAACTTAGAGAGCTATGTACATATAAATGCTGCACGACACGAATGAACACCCAAACCACTATCTTGTGAATTCCTGAAATAATGCTGCTAACATATGAGGAAAGATGCATTTTTAATAAAATACTCTCACCATTTTCAATACTGAAATATGAATTGCCTCCAACAATTTCAAATTCAGTAGCACCGAAGTCATTACTTGTTGTAGCAACCACTGTGCCAATGGGTTCTTCCTCAGCTAACACGACCGGGTTTGATAAGAATGAAAGACTCACAGCACTGATTTTCAAAATTCCTGTAAAACAGTGGTGAGGTAAGCAGAATTTTTTTTCCCAGAAAAATTAACCCTTTATGAGGGACAGTCCCTCCTCTCAACTATTGTCAGCAAATATCTTAATGCCTCTTTATGTTACAATATTATCGTTAATCTAAGTATTCCGTCTGGTTGCTAACTTTTTATTAGCAATATAAATGTTTATTAAACCCTATTCATGTATTTTCCAAGATTAAGAAAATACATACCTTGAAGAATAAGTACCACTGTGAGCAAAATGTTCATGTTGAAAGCTTTTGGACATCTGCTAAAACTAGTAGTTCACGCTGCTCCTGCAAGACTTTGCATTGTGCTACAGCATACCCTTTTGTCCATTGACGACGTCAACTAAATCTATACAATGACACTGGAAACTACCTTAATTTCCACCTCTCAGTGGGTAGTTGAAAGCCTTAACAATAGCCTATCACATAATGACTGTTCTGCATAGTCAGAGTAATCTTTAGCTTCTGTATACCTCCAGTGAAGTGAGTATATTGTGTTCCATCTCCTAGAAACTGCTTCAGATCTTAATGCAAAAGCTGTTGACAGTTTGCTATAGTTCCTGGTTAAATACCAACAATAGAGAAATGACTAGACTCCCCATATACATAATCAGACTGAACCAAACTGATGATGAGATGAATTTTTAAAAGATAAAATCATTATTAATAAGTACTGTACATAATAGAAAAAGTGGTTCCAACAGCAAGAATGCCACTTAATTTTACAGGTCTTTCACTATCAGCATGGAATCATCCGGGTGAACACTTTCAGATTTTAATCTCGATCGCTAACTTATGTGACACTAGATTATAGCCTCCCTTGCCACTTCACCCCACTATTAGAGTCTTTTACCCATTATTTCCCTGTCCTTTAATACTAGGCCAAAGGAGTCTTCTTGATTTTAAAATCCTCCTTAATTCCTTTCACCTCAACTGTGCCTCTATTTTTTCACTTGCTGACTGGATTTCAACTCCGTCTTACCAAATGTTCGATAATGTTTATGCGAGAAAAATAACTTTCAATTACATCTAATTACAGAATGCTATGGGACATAAGGATTCAGCCCAAAATATTTTAGTTATTCCTTTGATTGATAATTGATTAGTCGCATTCTTCTGCTCTTTCATTGTGGCCATGTAAGGTAATTTGGACAGTGGCTAAAAATAATTCATATTGCCCTGTGTACTTTCACTAATTTGCTTAAACTTGTAATCTCTGGTTGTTGACTCACCTGCTTTTAATAGTCTCCTTATTTATGGCCAGTATGGTAACATAGCAGTGAGTGTGTAGGGTAATGTAATTGGGAGAAACGTACATAATTCACAACCACTGACATTGAGTTGGGATTTCATTTTAAGAGGCTGGTCTGACATGATGACGTTATTATGTAAAAGGTTTTTAGCGTGCTTTTGTTGTGTAGGTTTTATGTTCAATAAAATGTGTTTGGGGTTTCGTTACACATAAAAAGCCTCACTTCATTTTATTTGCGGAAATCTACACTGGTAGCCCTGATGCTCTAGGACAACTCTGGAGTTATTGACTATGTCGAGCAATACAGTCGTTTTGAAACTGCCAGAGTTTTGGGAGCAAAATGCCGTCACTTGGTTCATACAAGCTGAGACCGAGTTCACCCTCTGCCAACAACAGCAAATATTTCTATGTGGTAGTGCCCCACAACAATTCCACTGTGGTGAGAGTGGTGAATCTATTTGTACACCTGCCTGAACACGATAAATACCAATCACTGAAAACTGACCTATTACAGACTTTTGGACTATCAGAGTCTGAGCGCGCAAAACAGTTGCTCTTCATGCCCGGTCTCGGCAATGGTAAGTCTTCGGAGCTAATAGACCACATTCTGCCTCTCATGGGAAATCACCATCCTTGTTTTATTTTTAAAGAACTCTTCATGAAGCAAATGTTCGATCTAGTTCACGTAGCCCTCACTAATGTATCTGTGATGGACTATAGGGAACTTGTTAAAATGGCTGATCATCTACACAATGAGTTTGAACGGCATCTCAAAGATACTGAACTGAAGCTTGCAGATTATATTTCCAAGGTTGAATGGAGCTCATGGGAAATGTCAGTGGTCCCAGTAATCAAGAAGAATGCATCTGTCAGCGTCTGTGGTGATTTGAAGATCACCATCAACTCAGTACTGAAAGTAGATCAATACTCTCTGCCCATGATTAAAGTTATCTTCAGGAACCTTCCTGAAGGAAAAACTTCAGCAAAATGGACATACTGAGCCCTATCTATAAATGGAGATGGAAGAAGAGTTCAAGGTGTTCTTCAACATAAAGACTCACATAGGGCTTTATTGCTATAATAGGCTTAGTTTTGGAATAATATCTGCACCTGAAATCTGGCAGAAAGCTATAGAGCAGGTGCGGCAAGACTGCCCAGGAACTCAGACCTTGTTGTTACCAGTAAGGATGACCAGGAAGATCTCCAAAATCTCAAGACAGTGTTAAAAAACTACCAAACCTGGCTACTGTGCTCCACCCCTTGAACTTACTACTTCAGATCAGGTAGAAATGGCAATGGACAAAGCAGTGTGAGGTGGCTTCCAAAAACCAAGGAAATGGTGATCCCAAACACTCTGCTCACACATTATGATCCACAACATCCAGTGAAGCTTGTCTATGACACTTTGCACTTTGCCTTATAGACCATAAGACCATAAGACATTAGGCCATCTGGCCCATCAAGTCTGCTCTGCCATTCAATCATGACTGATCCTTTTCTTTCTCTCCTCCTCTACCCCAGTTCCCGGCCTTCTCCTGTAACCTTTGATGCCATGTTCAATCAAGAACCTATCAATCTCTGCCTTAAATATACCCAGCGACCTGGCCTCCACAGCTGCATGTAGCAACAAATTATGATGCAAGTGCAGTCATGGTGCAAGAATACAGACGATATAGATCGGTTGCAGATATGGGTTTAGAAATGACAGATAGAGTTTAACCCAGCAAATGTGAGGTGTTGCACCTCAGTAGGGCAAATGCAGGGAGAGAAAACACTGTGAATGTCTTGACAGTGTTGCTGAGCAGACAGGTCTTGGGATCCAAGTTCATAACTCCTTGAAAGTGGCCACGTAGGTCTTTAAGATGGTTAAGAAGGTTTATGGAATGTTTGTTTTTATTAGTCGAGGCATCAATTTCAAAGTCAGGGGATTATGTTGTAACTTTATAAAACTCTGGTTAAGTTACATCTTAAGCCACATCTGAGCATACAATTCTATTCACCCTACTTTAGGAAGGATGTTGAGGTTTTGGAAAGGGTGCAGAAGAGGTTTACCAGGATGCTGCCTGGTTTAGAATGCATGTGCTGTCACAAAAGGCTGGATAAACTTGAGTTGTTTTCACTGGAGCGTCAAAGGCTGAGGAGAGATCTGATAGAGGTTTACAAGATTATGAGAGATTGAGTGAACAGAGAGTAAATGTTTCCCAGGGTAGAAATGTTGAAATGTCTAATACCAGAGAGCATGCTTTGAAGGTGAGAGGGGGTAAGTTCAAGGGGGATGTGAGGGGTAAGTTTTTTACTCAGAGTGGTGGATGCCTGGAATGCACTGCCTGGTATGGTGGTAGAGGCAAATACATCAGAGGCTTTTAAGAGATGTTTGGATAGGCAAAGGATGTAAGGAAGATGGAGAGATATGGACATGGTGTAGGTAGGAGGGATGAGTGCTTGAGTGTATGTGATTTGCTTTTTCCCTGGATCAACATGACATTGTGGGCTGAATGACCTATTCTTATGCTGTACTCTTCTATGTTCTATGTCACATGTTATGGATAATAGAAGTGAACACTCCATTGCCTTTGCATCACGTCCCCTTACTGTTGCACAGAAAATTTACACACATATTGACAGTGAAGCCTTGAGTCTGGTATCAGATGTAAAACACTTCAGCCAGTACTTGCATGGGAGGCAGTTTACCCTTGTTAATGATCATCAGCCACTAGTGTCTATTTTCAATCCACAGAGTTGTTCCATTAACAGCAGCAGCAGCACAAATGCAGAGATGGGCTCTGTTTCTTAGAAGGCACAATTACAAGATCGAATTTAAGAGAATGACAAATAATGCAAATGCTGATGTATTGTCCCATTTACCCTTGGAAAAGGAAATACCTGAACAATTTAGAAAAGTGGACACTTCTCCCTATTATGACAGAGATGATCCAAAGGGAAAGCAGAAAAGACCCCACACTGTCTCAGGCCGACATGGCCACTCAAAATGGATGGAATGTGCAACAGAAACTCCAGTTCTCCCACTTTTACAAGCAACAGGGTGATCTTTCTCTTGAGAGGGGTTTGTTTTATATGGGGATTGAGAGTTGTTGCACCATCCAAGCTGAGAGTCATCTAGGCATGGTCAAATAAAAGCTTCAATTGGCTTGAAGCTTTGTCCGGTGGCCTAGGATAGATCTACAGATTCAGCTGTTTGCCATGTACTGTTCGGGATGCCAACACATCCAGAAGTAAGCCATCCTGAGCTGTGAGAATCACTTCTTGTGGGCCCAGAGCCAACTCCTACAACCACCACGGAGGAGGATCCAGAACCTGAGATTTTTTCATAGCCTCAAGTCTCACCTGCCAAGCCGAGTGACCACCCCCCCCCCCACCCCACACACACCACTGTTAGGAAAGACATTATGCCACAAGAGTAACAAAACTAAGGCACGTTCTTCTGGGCTCCTCTGTTTTACTTTCTATTAGTTCTATGTTTTAGAGTTACAAAACATAACACTTTCCCCAAAATCAGGTCCAGTAATGCTCCAATATTACTCTAAATTACATAATCTGATAAAAAGATCAATTGGACACATTGCAAACATTACTCTCCCACTAAACGTTTTATTCTGGCAATCCCAGTGAATATTTGGGAAACTGAAATCCCAACTGAATTCGTCTGTCTGCCAGATGAGCCATTTTCTAAACATTTTTTATATATTCAACTGCTGTGCTAGTTTCCAAGGAAACCTGGTAGTGACAGGGAAGAGAACTCAAGGAGACAAGCATGTTCACAGCACTCTTTGTAGGCCAAGAGGAGTAACTGTGACCATCCCCTGATAAACTGCCACTTTCCACCCCCCTGTGCCAATCCTGCCTCAAAAGCTTACCTCTGTCACCTGAGCCCCAGCCTCTGATCCCTTGCTCTTTCTCCTAACTGCCCATGGCCCACAGTGCATTTCTTATCACTGGATTTGTTGCCCACCATGTGACTAGTCTTCAATTTGATTGGCTGTTTTCAGGAAACTGATGAAATAAATGTAATGTAGTCCTATAGATAAAGTTGAGGATACCTGCATCTGCTAGCTTGCTGGCTTTTCTCTTTGCTATGTTACTTCTCCACAAGCTTCTCATTAGTAACTATGCCTTGAAATTGAATCTGTCTAGTTGCTGGGTCCTTTTAGTTAGTTTTGCTTTCTAGCAATTTACCAATTATCTTCAATGTTAACAGTAATAGGGTGACTTTAGACTAGATCCCACTCTCACTTTGATCTCAACCTTTTCTCTCCTTCTTTGCATTTTCCATCCTGAGTGGCCAACTCCTCCTCAGCATATCTCTAACCTCCACTGTCAGCTCCACATAGCCTCAATAAAATCCTATTGTCCACTGGTGGTCTTTTAAGTCTCGACCTTAGCTACTATCCCCAGCCCTCAGTTTGTTAGTTATGATTCAGGTGCTGTTCTGAAAAAGCCTTAAGTTCTCTCCCCACTCCCATCAATCCTGACTACCAATTCCATTGTACTTCAAGCACAGTGCCTAACGTACGACCGAGCACTGATATTCCATTCCCTGTGGCGGTTGGTTGTACCAGGTGAAAATCCATGCATTGTATCCAGGCACCAATGAATTTTATAGGGAATCTAAAACAGAAACGGCTGCGGTAGGATAGCTACATTTACCACTAAGTGTCCAAACTCTGGGCAT
The DNA here is from genome assembly GCF_030028105.1 of Mobula birostris. NCBI lineage: Eukaryota > Metazoa > Chordata > Chondrichthyes > Myliobatiformes > Myliobatidae > Mobula > Mobula birostris. Next base: position 17,350,190 of record NC_092392.1, on the reverse strand, counting down.
CTGTAACTGAGCCCATTGGCACAGATGAGCCATTGATGCCTTCAGTTTTTACTGCTTCTTTTTCAGATTCAGAGCATCTACATTGTGCTTGCTACTGATGGGATTGTGCTGTACTTCATGTTGTTCCCACTTTCTGCTGTCTGCCTTTCTTGGCTTCATACTCAGTATGTAATACGTATATGAAATTGTTATTTAATAATTTATCCATATTATTCATTTTTATTTGTACAGTTTTTCTTCTTTTGCACATTGTTTGTCAATCTTTGTTATTTATAGTTTGTCATAAATTCTATTGTATTTCTTAATGTTCCTGTAAATGACTGCAGGAAAAATGAATCTCAAGGTAGTATACGGTGACATACATGTACTTTGATAATAAATTTACTTTGAACTTTGAAACTGAAGGTAAGCAGTGTATTTTGGCATCACTTTTTCTCTGACAAAGCTAGAACAAAATTAATTCTCTGCACAAGATGCAAAGAAATGAATTTTGCCTTATTCCATCTCAATGTCACTATCAGGGTCAGTCCAATTTATAAAAGCCTACATCAAGCATGAAAGTGCTCTCTGATCTCTTCAACACCTTGATATCTTTAAATAAGGTGTTTGACCAAACAAGTCTTTCTCTGCAGGAGATTGGTCTTCTTTGTCCTGCATGCAAGAAATTCTTTGTTTTCTCTGATACAGGAACTCCTGGAACTGTACTAGATAAAGGTTTGTTTAAGCCTCATTGTCCAAGATATAGATATCTTTGGACAATGGTACGGAGATCTCCAGGCCATCCCTGGGTAATGGACACCTGTACCTACAAGCAGGCTCCCATATTATTGATTTCAAACAGAGCCACTTGGGTGGACAAAGTATTTTTGTTTCAGCACAAGGTTCAGTTTGGATTTCTGCTAAAACTAGATAACAGCTTGCTTGAAAAAACACTGCCATAATTTGTCCCAGTCAGAGTTAGTGAGAGTTGGACTGAGTGTTTCTGATGGGATATGTGTGAAAGCTGTTAAATATCAACAGTACAGACCCTTTGGCCCTTGATGCTCTGCCAATTTTTTTATTTACTCCTTGATCAATTTAACCTTTCTCTCCTATATAACTCATTTTCCTTTCATCCGTATGTCTATCCGACAGTCTTCTAAATGTCACTAAATAAACATTCTTTGAACTTTGAGCCTCTACTACCACCCCCAGCGATGTTATTCTTGTCTTATTTTGCCATGTTACTCTTGTGCTGATCATGCCATAAGGGGGTTACATCTTGAAGGATTTATGGTGACGCAACTTGTAATGAGATCTTCAGGCCTGAGCCCGATCTATAGTCATGCAAAACCTCGGAAAGCTCATCGCACTTATCACTCAGCATGTTTGTCCTTGTGCCAGTGTGCTAGTAAATGAATCAGTCATTTTCAGTAACTTAGCGTGAAGGATCACTTCTCAGACATCCCACCCTGCAAAAACTCACTTCAGGGAGGTAGCACCGTCAATTTGCTGGAGACTCCCAGAACTTCCAGGAGAGGTGGGATGTCTGCAATAGGGTAGCACCTTAGCAACTAGCCAGCTAGTTTAAATAACATTAGCTATGCTAATGAATGAATGACACCTGTTAAACTCACCTCAACATGTCTTGTACAGTCTTAACCCACCATGGGCAATAGAAAAGGCACTGTTACAAACAGCGCAGCGAGCAACACAGTCATTATTTTGACCCCTATTTGGCAGGGGTACACTTTAGGGTAGTCTGGGGTGACATACGTTTTATATTTTTTTTTTTGGAACACTCTGCAATGGCATGCTCTCGCTCTCTCTCTCCCTCTTGTGCTCTCGCTTGTTTTCTCTCTCGCTCGATCTCGCTTGCTCTCGCTTTCTCTTGCGCGCTCTCTCTCTCTCTCTCTCTCTCTCGTGGTCACTTTCACATGCTCTCTTGCTTTCTCTCTTGCGCATTCGCTCTCAAAAAAATTGATTTCCATATAATTTGCGGGCATCAGGGAGCCACTATTAATATGCGGGAGACTCCCGGAACTTCCGGGAGAGGTGGGATGTCTGACTTCTGACCAGCATACGAGGGACAGCCCCCTGTTCATCTTCAAAATAATGTCATAGGTACTTTTGCATCCATTAGAGCGAGCAGACAGGCCCTAGTTCAACTCCTTGCCTGAAAAGTAGAGCAGCCTCGCTATTTTTTTCTCAGGTCTCTGGGAATGGACTTGAATTCTCACTTTACTGATTCAGCTGACACATTCACCCAGTTTCTTTTTCCACAGATGCTGCCATATCCACCCAATGCACTCTTTTCTGTCTTGTATTATTTTGGATTGCCAGCATCCACAGTTTATGATTTTCATTGGGCATTTATAAGATTGTGTATTATATATACAGTTACATGATGCAGCCTGAACTACCTTTTGTACAGTGTAATAAAAGCTGAGGAACTGTGCACTTAAAAGTTAACTTAACTCTAAACACTAGGAATTGACATTACAAACCAAAATGGTGACAGAGTGTTGTGGCTCGTTGCGAGCTGTTCACTGCAGATTTTTACCTTATTCCACTTCAATACACTGTGTAATGACTTGATCTGTATAAACAGAAATGCAAGGCAAGTTTTTCACTGTATCTTGGTACATGTGATAACAAATAAACCATTCACAATACCAATATCAGTAACTGAGTATGAACAATCTATGTGCTAACTCAGTTCATTACAGTGTTGAGCATTACAGTGTGGATGTTGGGCATTACTTCCAGAATTGCCTCCTCCACGTACTATTTGCTTTATCATCCTGAAAGTGCCTTCTTCATGACTTTATTTTTCGGGATTAGTATTTTGTCTTACTTTGTGGTTGTATAGAATACCAGAAAAAGAAACAGAAAAGCGAGTGTGTTAGTAATTCTGCTAATCAGAATGTAAGAACCATATGTGCACATAGAGACCGGAAAAACTATCTACGTATGTATTGCTGCTGTAAGTATAAGCCTCAGTTTGCTTCTATCGACAGAGGCGTGGTGAGTGGACAATTACCTGTTGCTAGGTTACTCTCCATCAGAATAACAACTGAGTCACACTGTGAAATGATAAATATTTGTAGGTAATTAGTTATCCACAAGTTGCAACAAATTGTGCTTGGCCTCTTTACTTTAGTGGGATGAACAAAGACTTTGATATTTTACAGTAGATCGTGTTTAATTGGGACACATTAATACCAGTACGTTTTGGCCCAATTAAGCAGAGCCCCAATTAGCTGAAGTTTCATGGAAATAGTTAAAAAGGTATAAACAAGACAAACTACCTTTTGACTTGTGGGTTTTCACAAATAAAATGGTGGAGGTGTTTTATGTTTAAACAAAACTGTAGTAAACTGTATTGTAATCCAAACATTGAACACAAAGCGCGGTAAAAGCACTTTACGTAATTACATCATCACGTCAGACCAACCTCTTAAAGTGAATCCCCAACTCAGTCAGTGGTTGTGAATTATGTATGTTTCCACCAATTACATTACCCTAAACAGGCCTTCCCAGAATTCACTAAAACCAGCATTGAGAGCCTATCCGGAGCTCAATCAAGCCACCCGGCTTGGGTCCTATGTTCCATGGGTGGAGGAACAGCTGGTGCCTCTGGTTCATCCAGAGGTGTGTGGACATGCTCATGGTCATGTTGTGATGCCAGGGGCACGGTAGCAGAATCCTTCAAATTTTGGCAGCCAGATCTACCGGATATATTCAGGTTACCCGTTTATCTATAATAAAAGTCTTTTCTCCCAATTTCAAATGCAGAACGGGTCATCGTAAAGGGGCCCAAGAGGCTGCTAGTGTGCATCATGGCAGATGAAAACAAACGAGGTGGAATGTAGTTCAACAGGAACCCAAGAGTGCTATACGCCGTGATGGGAGGGAGGATTAGGTGCAAAGGAATTGAATTCATTGAGGAGGGTGGAATGCTGTTGAGAGGCCAACCAGGCAATTGTGACATCACAAATGAAATCACCTGGCACTTGTAATGGCTGCCCGTATACCAACTCAGCCATGGATGACTGGTGGTCCTCTTTTGGAGCTGTTCTGAGCCCCAGCAGGATCCATGGGAGTCAATCATGCCAACACTCTGTCACAATGGGGGGGGAGGGGGGGGCGTTGATGGTGGACCCAAATGCAAGACACAGACACTGAAGTACTAGGAACAGGACTTGACTAGACTAGGGACGTGATAGGATACAGAACTGTAAACACAAAATAATCTGCAGATGCTTTAAAAGAGCAAAGCAACACTTTCGGTATGCCAGATGAACTCGGGCAGCATCAGTCAGAAACGATGAGTCAGCGTTTCCGGCCGGAACCCTTCATCGGGACTGAAGAATGAAAGATGGGGAAGGATTTGAAGAATGCTTGTAGCGTCAGTTGATAGACCAGTAATTTGAAAGACAAAGGGGTGGGGGAGGGGAAGCATTGACGTCATATCCCTGAAAACAATGGGTGGTAGAAGAATGAGGCGGAACCATGAGGGAGCTGGGGGAGGGGGTAGAGTGAAATAGGGATAGAGGAAGGGAGGGGGAGGGAATTACCGGAAGTTGGAGAATTCTATGTTCATACCAAGAGGCTAAGGACTACCTAGACAGTATATGAGGTGTTGCTCCTCCAACCTGAGTTTAGCCTCATCATGGCAGTAAAGGAGGCTATGTATGGACATATCTGAATGGGAATGGGAAGCAGAGTTGAAGTGGGCGGCTACCGGGAGATCCTGTCTGTTGTGGCGGACAGAGTGGAGGTGCTCGACGAAGCAGTCCCCCAATCTGCGTCGGGTTTCACTGATGTAGAGGAGGCCGCACCGGGAGCACCGGATGTAACAGATGACCCCCAACAGACTCACAAGACTGGACGAGGGCCTTCAGGAGTACGGAGCCTTGGACTAGAAGAGACAGCAGCACAGAGCCTTGGACTAGGAGAAACAGCAGCACAGAGCCTTGGACTAGGAGAGACAGCAGCACAGAACACAGAGCCGGGACCCCTCCTTAGGAACAGAACGTAGGGCCGGGACTCATACACAGAATGCTGAACATGAAGAGACGGATCCTAACAAAGGTAACGGCAAACGGCCAGACCTACCTAGCAAAGGCGTGGACACAGAGAGACAATTCCACACAACGAAAGACAGTTGCTTATCTTGACCTAACAAGGCTCTGGTCTTGCTCCAGCAGTAAAACTTCAGCAATACAGGTGGGGTACCCAGGCAGAGGGTCAGGCAAGGGGGGAAAGACAAGGAGGGGAACAGAACAGTCCAGCCAGGAATCCCTGCTTTGCAGAGGAATTTATGTCTCAGCCCCAAAACGAGAATCATGTGCCTACAACAGAAACTGGGGAAAACCAGAAACCCAAGAAAAAAGAACAATGGACCGGATCATGAACTGGAATATGGACTTAATGGACTGGACCATGACACACCCATCAGTCAGGGAAGCACTCAGAGCACCCTTTGAACGGTGAAACCACTCACCTAGGCCATTGGACTGTGGGTAATATGCTGTAGTGTGATGTAGCGTAACGCTGAGGTTCTGGGCTATTACAGCCTAGAGGGAAGATGTGAATTGTGGGCCACGGTCAGAGGAAATATCAGATGGGATGCCAAACTAAGCAACCCAGGGGTTGATGAACGCCTGAGCCACGTCTGCAGCCACTGTCAATACCAGGGGGATGTCATCCGGCCACCTGGTGGTACGGTCCACCATGGTAAAACTGCAGGGTGGGGGAAAAGGACCAACAAGATTGACATTGACGTGGTCAAACCTTCACTCAGTGACCTCAAAAGGAGCCAACGGCACCTGCACATGACTGCTCATTTTTGCTCGCTGGCACTCCACACAGGCTGCATTCCAATCACACATGTCCTTTCAAAGGGCGTGCCACACAAACTGGCTTCCCTGAACTTAATTCAGCCAAATGCAGGCTTATGACTGTTGTTTGGCAAGCCTGGACCTCTGGGTCAGTAGCTTGGTAGGCTGCCATGCCAGCATAGTCAACGCCTATGTGTATGGCCTCAACGGCTGGCTGTGAGAGGAAATCAGCCATGGCATTATTTTTCCCCTGGATATGTTGTATATGAGTTCTGAACTCTGATATGTAGGTTAAGTTAGCATTGCTACATTGCTACCCTGTATACCAAGGTCTGATATTTTGGCCCTCGTGTGCACGAGGGGTTTGTGGTCAACAAACACTGTGAAATGGTGACCTTCTAGAAGAGGTTTTGTCACTATTTTCCTTCTCATGTTGGCAGCATACTCACTGCATGTCACACAGGAAGCGTTATCCTGAAAGGGTGTCTGTAATGAACAGTAAACTGCCCTGGCAGCTGGAACCCATGGTGTTCACCGACCTCTGATGTCCCAATGTGCTGACACTGTCGAAGCTACAAGGCAGTCAGCACTTCCTAGCATTCCTACCAAAGCAGGCGTGGTAAAAACGCTAGGCCTGGTGTCATCTGTTTCACAGCTGCGGGTGTCCTTATGTGGGGGGCCTTGTGACTGGGTTTATTGAGGCAGGGAATGAAGAAGAAATGATGCACCACTACCTGGTTGAGCGTAGACTATCAGCCATTTTAGCAAGCTCCCTATAGTGGGCACATGGCCAAGTGGTTAAGGCATTGGACTAGTGATCTGAAGGTTGTGAGTTCGAGCCCCAGCCGAGGCAGCGTGTTGTTTACTTGAGCAAGGCACTTAACCACACAGTGCTCTGCGACGACACTGGTGGGAAGCTGTATCGGCTCTTGCTCTTCCCTTGGACAAGATTGGTGTCGCGGAGAGGGGAGACTTGCAGCATGGGCAACTGCCGGTCTTCCATACAACCTTATCCAGGTCTGTGCCCTGGAGACTTTCCAGGCGCAGATCCATGGTCTCGCAAGACTAACGGATGCCTATAGTCCTTCACAGATGCATTATCAAGGGTTATGCGTACTTGATCAGGCACAGCATGAAGAGTTCTTTAAAAATAAAACAAGGATGGTGACAGCACGTGGTCCATTATCTCCAAAGATTACCATCGCCGAGACCAGGCATGCAGAGCAACTGTTTGGCTTGCTGAGACACCACTAGTCCAAAAGTCTGTAAAAGGTGAGTTTTCAGTGATCGGTACTTATCATGTTCAGGCAGGTGTTCAAGTAGAATCACCACTCTCGTAGCCGTAGAGTTGCTAAGTGATGTGACCACAAAGAAATATTTTGTGATGTCAGAGGAGATTACTCGCAGGGTGAATTGGGCCTCAGCTTGTACAAACCAAGCAAAGGCATTTTGCTCCCAGAACTCCAGCAGTTTCAAAGCAATTGCATTGGCCAACATGTTCAATAACTCTGGAATCGTCCTACAGCACTGGGGTCACCAATATAGATTTTTGCAAATAAGACAGCATAGGCATTATACAGCATGTTTAAACAAAACCATAGTAACTCATTTAATGTAATCCAAACACTGAACACAAAGCAGGGTAACAATACTTTACATAACTACATTATCATGTCAGACCAACCTCTTAAAGTGAAACCTCAAATGCATGTCAGTGGTTGTGAATTATGTACATTTCCACCAATTATGTTACCCTACAAACTGAGTAACATATTATGCATTAAAATGAAATACAAACCAAATTAGTACATTACCATGCCACACACACAAAATGCTGAAGGAACTCAGCAGGCCAGGCAGTGTCTATGGAAAAGAGTAAACAGTCGATGTTTCGGGCCGAGACCCTTCATCAGGATGGTCTGTCGAATCGGACGATGACAGGAGACCTGTGCAGGAGAGTTTTAAAGTGGGAAAGCCATTGCACTGCAGCAGTTCCACCCTCTCAACCTTAGAAGTTCCAGGTCCAGTGGTATGATAGATATCTCAACTGGGGTCTTCACTGGTTGCGGTGATGACCTTCACTTCATCTGTGCCTCGTCATGGCTTTCGCTCTCCACAGAACGTCACAGAGCTGTCTTCCTGGCCATTGGATCTCACTATAGATTTATTCACCAAGTCTGCGGGGGCTGACCTCGCCTGCTAGGACAGGCATGTCCCTATCTCACTGGGGTATGAGATCTGCTGGCTGCCCTCACCACGTTTAGCCCAGCTATCGAAATATTTACTGGGGTGTGGCCACTGTCGCACACCGAACTGCAACTTGGAGCCACAGGCGAGAGCTGAGTGTCCGGTGGGTACCAATGGTTACATTCAAGATGATTGCCGATATTTTCAAATTCTTCATCGTCCTAACTTGTTGAAGTAGTGAAATTGTATCCTTTTCAGTCCCAGCCATGTCTGGCAACTCCAAGCCTGAATGATTAAAACCACAGTGAGCAAAACAGTTCTGAATACTTACTGCTTATTTCTTGCCAACTATCAGTGACTTGGATCACTGCTTTTTGAACACAAGCAGACACAGATGATGCTATTTTAAACCTGCTTGAGCTAAGCACAGTGTAGCATCCAACTGCCACACAAGTGCGTGTGGCTGATACTAGTTAGAACCTGTTAGGCAAGACTCCTGCTCCAATTAAGCAGCTTTGTAACCCAAATAAACAAAAGGAACCCCAGCAATTTTCCTGATTAGTTTTTGTTCTTTCAAAGTTGAAACCGCTGTCCCGATTAACCAATAGCCGAATTACTCGAAATCCACTGATATCATAAATGATAACGATAACTCTTTTTAAGGCTATATGTTAGCTGGTCATAGAGGTGAATAGAGTTGAGTTTTGTGAGCCAGTAATGCTCCAAAAACAAGTTAGGTCTTTAGAGAGTCTGATCAAAGGGAAGTTTACATCAGTATTATGCCGATTCACTGCTAGCTATGCAGCCACTTGAAAGTCCAGGTAGATAAATTATAACATATCTGTATTATACTGACTTCCTGCCCTTCTGTGATATTTTAATCTTATTGCCTGATTAAGTGCCCAATAAATTTACAAAAAAACACTCAATACATTTAAAAGGAAATAATTGTTGATTATTGGAATAAAACCAGAAGTCCATTTTGATAGCAACACACACAGAGTTCTGGAGGAACTTAGCAGGTCAGGGCAGGCAGCACCTAACTTTCTTTGGCTGTGCAATAATTTAATGGGTGCAGAAAATACTTCTCAAGAAATATAACCTAAATATATTCCTTTGCAATGAACAACATCTCTACAGTTTATAAGTATTCTATTTATGTGTTTATTCGGCATATCCTAGAGTTTCATTACACACTTTCCCATTGCTCCATTGGCATGATCTTTATGGTCTGAGGATGTCCCAAAGCACTTTAGAAAAATAAATCACATTTGTCATGAACTTGCTGCTGCATTGTCGGAGGTAGGGCAACCAGTTCAAACACTTTATGGATCCACATGGTTGGTTTAGCTATGCTGATTCGCCAGGACATGGGGCAGGACTTCCTTGCTCATTGAAAACGTTGTTATGGGTCTTTAATGTAAAGCTGAGAGGGGGATCAGGGTGTAAACATCTTAACATGTATATTTTGAGTAAAACTTTCAGCAAAGTTAAGGTAATAGAAAGATTTCTTAAACATTAAGAAAGCCAACAATGAGCTGCATTTAAAGTTCTGAACGTTGGTGCTTACTGTTTTGTTCATACCTGTTGCTGTGAATGGATAGTATTTCTGCTGTTCATAAGCTGAAACTTAATACTGAGATGTCACGTGCAATTGCACCCTTCAAATTAAACCTGATTCCGTGGTGAGTTTGACCAGCCTAGCCTGGCTGTACTTTTGTAATGTATTGGTGTAACTGGAACTTATCGAAGTCAGGTTACGGAGCACTGTAAAAAACAATATTTCTAATCAAGGCCAGTTGCTCATCATTTATTTCTCAACTGAAATAATTAAGATTTTAAAAATGAAAAGCTGGATAAAATCCTAACTACAGTACTGTGCAAAAGTCTTCGGCACATATATATAGCTAGGCTGGCTAAGACTTTTGCACAGTACTGTAGTGATTTTATGTATTGCTGCTACAAAATACAGGACATATGTGAATGGTGATAAACCTGATTCTAATATGGGTCTCTATTGTGGACTGAGATTGGGGAAGGAGCGGGAAGAACCAGAGAGACATTCTGCAATGATCAATAATCTAATTGTTTGGAATCAAATTCCCGTGCCTGGTGTTTTAGGGCAGGGTGTGTCTGCACCCGTGCCGACCACTGCCCTGGCATTCCTTCTCAGCCACCTGTCCCACATCCCTGACTCAGCGCTCCACCCTCACCATTCTCGCCAAACTCGCTCTCCATGCCACGTTGACAAATACAGTACTGTGCAAAAGTCTTAGGCACCATAGCCAAATGTGTATGCCTAAGACTTTTACACAGTACTGTAATGTCAGCCCAACAAGAATGGTATATTTAACCAAATGCGTTATGGGAAAGATATCAGAAAGAACTTACTTTGCCGAGAAAAGGTCAACAATGAGGATACATAAAAGTTTAAAGTTTTCAAAGTAAATTTATTGTCAAAATATGTACATGTCACCATAAACTACTGTGAGATTCATTTTCTTGCAGGCATTTGGAGTAGAACAAAGAAATACCGTAAAATCAATGAAAAACTGCACACAAACAAATAACCATTGTGCAAAAGAAGACAAAATACATAAATAAACAAATAATAAATACATAGACAGATAGACAATCAGATAGCTACATACATACATACTGAGAACATGAGTTGTAGAGTCCTTGGAAATGAGTCCATTAGTTGTGGAATCAGTTCAGTGTTGAGGTGTTGAAGTTATCCATGCTGAGACCCTTCAACAGGACTGGTTCACCGGGATTTGTTTTGTTTTTTCCCTTCCTCTCCAGTCCCAACGAAAAGTCTTGGCTCAACAAGTCGACGTTTATTCCTCTCCATAAATGCTGCCTGGCCTGCTGAGTTCCTCCAGCATTTTGTGCGTGTTCATCTGGATTTCCAGCAAATGCAGGATCTCTTGTGTTTCTGAAATCTTCCATGACTCCATTTATCCACTTTGATCCATAGACTCTTACCCAATTAAACACTTGTCATTGTTAGTCTTGAATTTGCCTGAATCTCCAGCCACTTAAGCACAGATATCGAGTTTTCATGACTCAGTTTTTAAAAAATGCGTACTTCTGATTTTCCCCATGGCTGTTTTTTAATATCACATCCCCCTGTTCCCCATTCTTCTCTTTTGAGAATCAGTCTATCATTACAAACACTGGAATTACATCATCCTCCAATTTTGTAAACCTAAGGGAACAGAAGCCAATTATTTTATTCTTGTTTTAGAGATACTGTGTGGAACAGGCCACACCACCCTGGAATCCATGGATTTAACCCTAGCCTAATCACAGGACAACGTACAATGACCAATGAGTTTATTAACTGGAATGTCTTAGGACTGTGGGAGGAAACCCAAGCATCTGGAGGAAACCAACAAGCTCAAGGGAAGGATGAACAAATTTCTTGCGGACAGCATTGGAATTGAACTCCAAACTCTGATGCCCCGAGCTGTAATAACATCTTGCTAACTGCTACGCTCCAATGGCACCCTGTATCTAAACTATTATTACAAACTAACACGGACATCACTCTGAGAGTCTGCACTGTAACTCACATCAAGGTCAATATGCAGTTCACTATTGCAATGAGATCATTGCAAACAAGATCTGATGCCAGTACACGATGCTGAAGCATGATATCCTTGCCTTCAGAACTCTTCCTCCTTGAAAGTCCAACATTCCAATATTGTTTCTTTTTTTTTGGTGCCTGTCCACAAGAGCTGTGTGCACTTTCTCCCATTATCTTCTGTCACTGCTTGAAGTATTGAAAAATGATCCAATTTATCTACCTTCCGTTAGCATGTAGACAGGGCGATTCCACACAACCTCTACATCATCATTTTGACATGTTATTTGATGGAATCATGGCGTTGCAGCTTTTATCAGTGGCCAATGCATCAAACACTTCAAAACATGCATTCGTTGAAACCCCTCTCTGTATTAGTGCACCTGGTTACAGAAAACAATGGCTAAACACAGGTTCCTTTTCCATTTGATCTTTATTATCAGTCATACTAAGCGGACATGGTTACAGTAAATATATGTAGACTGAGCTACTGCCTGAGAAAATATTTACCCAGTTTTTTTATGCATGAATAAAGAGCTTTGCTCACATTTAACCCAAATGCAGTCCTGCTAGAAACATCATGGTGCTATTTGAATTAATGAACAACAACAATGAATGAAATGTTAACAATGATATTCTGGGCATCTCTCCAGTGTACTCAGGATTACAAAATGTATTTTTGAAATGTGCTTTTATTAGCTTCCATATAATCCACAAATATGTTATGTTTTCTTATGATAAAACTCCATCTCTAGTTCCCTTAGATAATACAGTCAAGAGCCAGAAAACATATTATTACTCAATGCATTATTGTTGGATCTGCTGAGCTCTGCCATTGTACACTGTGCAATAAATTATAGAATGAAAGGCCTGTCATTCTGAGATTAATACTTTTTTCAGTAAAAGCTGATGGTTCAATTTTAATTTAAAAACATTTAAGATGCCTGCTGAGTTACAGATGGACTGCGGGTGCTGAGTATTCACTTGTCAGTTAAATTTTAATGTTATTGTGAAACATTAAAGCAACATGGTTCTTGGTGGGAGTGTTTTAAAGGTGCACATGCAGTTCATTTGGCTCTATAGTGAAATAACATTAGCTCATTTATTTGAGTTATTGTTATCTCAATGTTCTAACTTCAATTGGGACATGGTGCAATGAACTATGCCAATGTTGAAACACCCAAGGGAACAGTAGAAGTAACCTATTACAGGACTGGATAAGTCAATTGATTAAGCACTAACTTTTCAACCTTGACATGTTCATTTCAAGACTCAGCTTGTGGGATGAAAATCTGCACTGTCCACTGCCTATAACAACATCCATATAATGCTTCCAATGTCGCAAGACGCCACATGGTACTTCAGAGGAATGTTACTAAGCAAAACTTGACACCCAGGCACATGAGGAAATATTAGTTCTAATAGTCAAATACTTGATCAAAAAAAAAACTAGGTAGATGGGTGGTTCTGGGAAAGGATTGCAAAGCAAGAGCCTTGGCAACCAGGAACACTAATGGTGAATATTCAAATGCAAGGGGACTAAATTCAAGGCATGTTATAGGGTTTTTATAAGGGTGGAGTATAAGAACATGATAACATTATATAGCTCAGCTTATTCCTCACAGAAAATAGAAGAAACCTTTACTCCACCAGTGCTCTACCTTATCTGACAGAGAATAAAATCCAAGTCAGCATAAAATGAATCATTTAAACCATTGTTATCGCAATCTAGTATTATAGCTAGATTTTAGAGTCACCATGGGATAAATCAGATTAAAATGGCCCATTATATAACTCTGCATCTAAATATGCACAATTATGGCTGCAATTAACACTCTTATATGCCTCAGTAACTTTAAAATCACCATATTCCTTTTGTCTGAAACATACCAAAAATCTATTTGATTATTGACCATCGTTTGGACTTGTACGGCATAATGAAAGTGTTGAACAATTCAGATAGAGGTTGAATTAAGTGTGACAGCCAAGCATTTTACATAAATTTTATTGGATCATCTGCAGGCAAAATAAAATAAAGTTTATTTTATCTTTCCTGCAGAAGGTCTTTCAGGAAAATATTTATTCAGGCATCAAGTCAGACCACACATGTGCTGGAATCTGGAGCAACAAACAATCTGCTGGAGGAACCCAGCAGGTTGAGCAGTATATCTGGGGTGATGGGGTAATGGGGTGGGGGAAGAATCATCAACATTTCTATTCTGATGCAGTATTTGGACTGGAAGCATTGACAATTTCCCATGGTAGATGTGTCTTAAACTTGCTGGCTTAGGTTTAAGGTGATAGGAAGAAAAGGGATCAGAGGGGTAAATTTTGCACACAGAGAGTAGCTGGTATTTGCAATGAGCTAGCAAAGGAAGTGGTGGAGGTGGAAACAGTAACAATATTTGAGGAACATCTGGACAGATACTTAAAAGAGCAAGGCATAGCAAGATATGGATTAATGCAAGCAAGTGGGAGCAGTATAGATAGACAAGATGTCAGCATACTGTAGATGCATTAGGCCAAAAGGCCTGTTTCTCTGCTGTACAACTTTTACTCTGTAAGAGGATAAGTTGATGAATTAGAAAGGCTTTTTGCATCAGTCTTTACTGTTGAGGATACAAATAATGTCATTGATATAGATGTAAACCAACAACTGGAAAGGAAGCAAGAGTGTGGGAACATTACAATGACCATGGAAGTGATAAATGTGGAGCAGTGAATTAGCAAGTCACCAGGTCCTGATGGACCTCATCTAAACATCTTAAAAGAAGTGGCTGGTGATGCATTGGTTTTAATTTTGAAGGTCTCTGAGGTACAGAGTGATCTAAGTGTCCTCATGTATGACTCAAAAAGTTAAATATGTAGGTTTAGTCAGCCATCTGGAAAGCTAACAATGATTTATTTATTACTTGGAATTGAATACAAAAATATCATTATACTTTGACTTTGTAGGGTATTAAGAAGATCATATCTGTTGTATTAAATGGATCGTTGTATTAAGTGGAATATAACACACTGGAAGCAGTTCAGAGGAGGTTTACTAAACTGAAGTGATGTGTTATCTCATGAGGAAAGTTTGAACCGGGCAGGTCATATCCCCTGCAATTTGGAAGAGTGGGAGGAGACGTGATTGAAATGTATAAACTTCTGAGGGGTTTTGGCAGCATGGATGTGGTGAAGATGCTTCTTCCCATGGAAAAACTAGTACTTAAAGCAGGGGTTCCCAACCTTTTTTGTGCCTTGGACCAGCGCCGTTAAGCAAGGGGTCCATGGACCCCAGGTTGAACCCCTGACTTAGAGTCACTCTTAACAATAGATGGTTACCCACTTAAGATGGAGATTAGCCGATTATTCTTTTCTTAAAAGGTCACAGGCCTTTGGAACCCTCTTCTTTAAATGGTGGTGGAAGCAGGAGAGAGGCAGAAGTAGAGAGATTCTTGATAATCAAGGGGGTGAAAAATTAGCATGGGTTATTGGGAAGGCAGAATTCAGGTTCAAAGCAGCTGCACGTTGGAGCTAATGCCCTACTCCTGCTCCACAGACATATCTTCCATAATAAGGTACACGCTCTCTACCTAATCATCCAGGTCTCTAGACAGTTTCCGGGAAACACATGATTTACAACATACAGAGAGTTTAGAATAAAATGACTACCCACCATGTTTGGGTCACCTGGGTGAGGGTGTCCGATGTTGATAGACCCAAAACACCCAGATCATCAAGTCCATTTGGAAAGAAGAGTTCATTTTTAGTGGCTTAATGTACAAAGTAAGTGACCCTCAATAATCCAGAGTGAGGCCTGTATTGATTCTTCTCACGCCTGAGACCCTTGAAAGTACTGTAGCATCGTCTTATCTAGAAGGTAAACAGCAGGTCACTGGGGGCTGAATGAGGGTCAGTTGATGAACATGGAGCTGGAAATAGGTCAAGATTTAACAGCCCTATATAACAGATCAGTACACCAAGCCTCAGAGGGAATTTGGGCTGAAACATTAAGGTTACCCTGAGCTCTTCAATGGGCAGTGCTTTCATCGTCCTCTAGAATAGGGAGATAGAAACTCAATTTAACATATCATCTGAAGGCAGATGGATTAAAATATGTGACAGATAATATACAAGCCTTTAAACCTTTAAAGCTGGGAAATCATCTGTCTTAATTGGAGTTACTATCTCTTTAATACCCATATTAAAGAAGGGAGACTTCTTCATTCAAAGGATTGTGAGAGTGTGGAAAGAGCTGCCAGCACAAGTGGTGCATGCGAGTTCGATTCAATGTTTAAGAGAAGTTTGGATGGGTACATGCAAATTTGAGGTATGATTTCAGTGCAGGTTGATGGGAGTATGCAGTTTAAATGGTTTTGGCATGAATTAGATGGGCCAAAGGGCCTGTTTGTGCTGTACTTTTCTATGACTATATGTTAAACAAGACTACCATTTAATTCTTTGAATTATGTATTTCAACTATACAAGAAGTATGGTGCACTTCTAGGTTTATGGCCTAATTCTACTGAACTGAACATAATTGGGGGTTAGTTTACTTCAAATCTCAAACTGGATGTTTCCATTGAGAGAGACTTCCACTGTTACCATGGCACTTCAGATCTACAATAATAACAGAAAACGCTGGAAATACTCAGCAACTCAGGCAGTACCTGAAGAAGGAGAAATATTTAAAGCCACAGATCTGGGACTGTCCATCAGAACTGGGAAAGAGAGAAACAAGTTAGCTTGGGTAACAGAAGAGGTGGGGGAGGGAGATGACTGGGACACAGGAAATATTTCGAAGTTGAGACTGGATGACATAAAGTGGCAGTTCAGGACAGTTAAGATTAGATTAAACTTCCTGGTTTGTGTAATGTGTTGCGAAAGGAATGGCTCTGGGACATGCCAACAGCACAAGAAGGGAGAAACTAAGGCACAGTGATGGATTTCAAAAAGTGCTAGTTTTGATATAAACAGAGAAAAAAAAAACTGAAGTTGGAGAGTTCAGTATTGAGTCCTGCATTGTACTCAGCTTGGAGATGGACTAGGCTTGTATTGAGTCTCACTATAATTGTGTGGGAGGCCTCAGACTGAAAGGTTTGAAAAGTCAGAGTAAGAGTGAGTGTGCATTTCTGCGGCAGGGAACCAGAAGTTCAAGGTCACTTCTGTGAACAGAGCACGCATGCTCCACTAGTGATTACTCAACCAGTGTCTGATGTAGAGGAGGCCTTTGATGATCGTGAATGCATTACACTAGACCGGAAGAGGTCCAAGTGAAATACAGCTTCATTTGGAAGGACGGTTTGAATCTAAAACACTACTTTACTGAGAAAGACTGTTTGGTCCCTGAGTAGTGGAAAGACATGGAAGAAGAAGAGTTGCAACACCTACCAGTGAGAAAGTGCTACTGGATATGATTATATGGAGTTGCAAGTATGGAACAGGGAGCTGTAACGGGAACAATCCTTTCACAATGCTGAAATGGAAGGCAAGGGGATTACGTGTCTGGTGCTAGAATTTTGGAGCTAGCAAAAACTGCAAAGGATGATCTTCTGAATGTGGAGGCTGGTGTGGTGGAAGTTAAGTCCAGGAGAAGCCTGTTCTTGTTTAGTTTCTGAGGGAGAAGCAGTGAGAGCAGAGGTGTGGGAAATTGCTGAGAAGCAATTTTTGACAAAGTTAAACTTCTCTTCTCACTACTACCATCAGAGAGGAGGTACAGCCGTTTCTCCTTCCTCTCCACTCCCCTCCAACCCTCTGAACTTCTTATTCTGACTTCTTCTCCCTTCCTTTATAGTCAGGGTGGGGAAATCCAGAACAACCAGCTCTAAGATCAATCTAACCCTTCCCTCCTAAAAGGTTGAGTGTGCATAAATGTTTTGGATGAAGAAGTTGAAGTCTGGGGAAGGTATTCTAAGGGACTGATTTCCTACTCTTTACTTCTATTGTCACCAAACAATTGGTACTAGAGCGTTCAATCATCATAGCGCTATTTGATTCTGTGCTTCGCGCTCCCTGGAGTACAAATTGATAGTAAATATTAAAAATTTAAATTATTTATCATAAATAGAAAATAGAAAAGGGAAAGTAAGGTAGTGCAAAAAAACCGAGAGGCAGGTCCCGATATTTGGAGGGTACGGCCCAGATCCGGGTCAGGATCCGTTCAGCAGTCTTATCACAATTGGAAAGAAGCTGTTCCCAAATCTGGCCGTATGAGTCTTCAAGCTCCTGAGCCTTCTCCCGGAGGGAAGAGGGATGAAAAGTGTATTGGCTGGGTGGGTCGTGTCCTTGATGATCCTGGCAGCACTGCTCCGACAGTGTGCCGTGTAAAGTGAGTCCAAGGACGGAAGATTGGTTCGTGTGATGTACTGGGCTGTGTTCATGATCTTCTGCGGCTCCTTCCGGTCTTGGACAGGGCAACTTCCATACCAGTTTGTGATGCACCCTAGAAGAATGCTTTCTTCGGTGCATCTATAAAAATTAGTGAGGGTTTTAGGGGACAGGCCAAATCACTCTTTAACAAGGGAGGGAGGTGCCTCCGTCAGGTCCTCATGTCCTGCCATGGGAGAATCTAGGACCAAAAGGCACAGCAGTCTGAGGCAAAGACCCTCACCATCCATAAGTACACCAACTGAAGGCAGAGAGTTTGACTGCAGGAAGGGGAAGTCAGGAGGGAAAAGCTTTTTCCTCTCCACTGCATGGCAACTTTGAGGAAAGGAAGGGGGAAGAAGCCATTTATTTTTCAGCTGAAAATTATCTCAAGGTGTAAATAGAATGTATACCACCCTTGCTACGTGTGACATTCTGTCCAATCTGGTAAAGGGGAAGGCACAGTTCAAGAAAAAGGAAGACATTTCAGAGATGCCTGTTCAGAATGTCTTATTGTTGAAGCAAATGCAACTGACTCAGAGGAATTAAGAGAATAGAATGGAGTGCCCACAGGAGTCAGGGTGTCAAGAAATATTATCGAGGCAACTGTTGCAGTCTGTAGGCTTGTAGAGGACATTGGTGACCCCTGAGAGATTTAAAAAGGGAAAGAGAGAATCAGAGATGGATCATGCAAAGATGAGAGCAAGATGGAAATAGGCAAGAAAAGTGATTTTTTTTTTGAGTCCTGCAAAAGTACCCAAAGCAGCACCTATGCAGTCATTGCTGTACTGGGAAAAAGAGTTAAAATGTAGCTCAGCAGGAGGAAGGGTCGGGGAAGAACTCGACAACCTGGGCACTTAGGAGTGATGGGATGAAGTGACATTAACACCTGGTGGTTAGTAAAATCACAGCCTGATTACAAATTATCTAACATATGGAAGTTCAACTTTACCCAAATTCTCCCAAATAGTTTTAAAGCATTTTTCAAGTTTGTAATGAGAATCATAATAGAATACTTTATGGTATTCATCAGATGAGATAGGTCAGGTGACGGAGGTTTGTGTTGGGGAGCACTTCGGGTCCAGTGATCACAATGCTATTAGTTTCAATATAATTACAGTGAAGGATAGGTCTGGACCCAGGGTTGGGATTTTTGATTGGAGAAAGGCTAACTTTGAGGAGATGCAAAAGGATTTAGAAGGAGTGGATTGGGACAATTTGTTTTATGGGAAGAATGTAATTGAGAAATGGAGGTCATCTAAAGGTGAAATTTTGAGAGTACAGAATCTTTATGTTCCTGTTAGGTTGAAAGGAAAGGTTAAAAGTTTGAGAGAGCCATGGTTTTCAAGGGATATTGGAAACTTGGTTCGGAAAAAGAGAGATATCTACAATAAACATAGGCAGCATGGAGTAAATGAGGTGCTCGAGGAATATAAAGAATGTAAAAAGAATCTTAAGAAAGAAATTACAAAAGCTAAAAGAAGATATGAGGTTGCTTTGGCAAGTAAGGTGAAAATAAATCCCAAGGGTTTTAACCATTATATTAATAGCAAAAGGATAGTGAGGGATAAAATTGGTCCCTTAGAGAATCAGAGTGGACAGCTATGTGTGGAGCCAAAAGAGATGGGGGAGTTTCGAAAAATTTCTTTTCTTCGGTATTCACTAAGGAGAAGGGTATTGAATTGCGTAAGATAAGGGAAACAGGTAGGGAAGTTATGGAAACTATGATGATTAAAGAAGAGGAAGTACTGGAGATTTTAAGGAATATAGAAGTGGATAAGTCTCTGGTTCCTGACAGGATATTCCCTAGGACCTTGAGGGAAGTTAGTGTGGAAATAGCAGGGGCTCTGACAGAAATATTTCAAATGTCATTAGAAACGAGGATGGTGCCGGAGGATTGGCGTATTGCTCATGTTGTTCCATTGTTTAAAAAGGGTTCTAAGAATAAACCTAGCAATTATCGGCCTGTGAGTTTGATGTCAGTGGTGGGTAAATTGATGGAAAGTATTCTTAGAGATGGTATATATAATTATCTGAATAGGCAGGGTCTGATTAGGAATATTCAACATGGATTTGTGTGTGGAAGGTCATGTTTGACAAATCTTATTGAATATCTTGAAGAGGTTACTAGGAAAGTTGACGAGGGTAAAGCACTGGATGTTGTCTATATGGACTTCAGTAAGGCCTTTGACAAGGTCCCACATGGAAGGTTGGTTAGGAAGGTTCAATCGTTAGGTATTAATATTGAAGTAGTAAAATGGATTCAGCAGTGGCTGGATAGGAGATGCCAGAGAGTGGTGGTGGATAACGGTTTGTCAGATTGGAGGCCGGTGACTAGTGGTGTGCCTCAGGGATCTGTACTGGGTCCAATGTTATTTGTCACATACATTAATGATCTGGATGATGGGGTGGTAAATTGAATGAGTAAGTATGCGGATGATTTCATTTCATTTTAAAATCTTTTTATTGATATAAAATCTTCTACAGCTATAAAACAGAAATTCAGCAAATTAGTATATATATACAGATGATACTAAGATAGGTGGAGTTGTGGATAATGAAGTAGGTTTTCAAAGCTTGCAGAGAGATTTAGGCCAGTTAGAAGAGTGGGCTGAAAGATGGCAGATGGAGTTTAATGCTGATAAATGTGAGGTGCTACATTTTGGTAGGACTAATCAAAATAGGACATAAATGGTAAATGGTAGGGCATTGAAGAATGCAGTAGAACAGAGGGATCTAGGAATAATGGTGCATAGTTCCCTGAAGGTGGAATCTCATGTGGATAGGGTGGTGAAGAAAGCTTTTGGTATGCTGGCCTTTATAAATCAGAGCATTGAGTATAGGAGTTGGGATGTAATGTTGAAATTGTACAAAGCATTGGTGAGGCCAAATTTGGAGTATTGTGTACAGTTTTGGTCTCCGAATTATAGGAAAGATGTCAACAAAATTGAGAAAGTACAGTGAAGATTTACTAGAATGTTACCTGGGTTTCATCACCTAAGTTACAGAGAAAGGTTGAACAAGTTGGGTCTTTATTCTTTGGAATGTAGAAGGTTGAGGGGGGACTTGATAGAGGTATTTAAAATTATGAGAGGGATAGATAGAAGTGACGTGGATAGGCTTTTTCCATTGAGAGTGGGGGAGATTCAAACAAGAGGACATGAGTTGAGAGTTAAAGGGCAAAAGTTTAGGGCTAACATGAGGAGGAACTTCTTTACTCAGAGAGTGGTAGCTATGTGGAACAAGCTTCCAGCAGAAGTGGTTGAGGCAGGTTTGATGTTGTCGTTTAAAGTTAAATTGGACAGCTATATGGACAGGAAAGGAATGGAGGGTTATGGGCTGTGCAGGTCGGTGGGACTAGGTGAGAGTAAGAGTTCGGCACGAACTAGAAGGGACGAGATGGCCTGTTTCCGTGCTGTAATTGTTATATATGGTTATCAATGAATGGACATTCTAACTGATCAAGATTCCCCTATAAACTATGATAATTTTCTTCAGTGTCAACAACACTTCATAATTTCATGTCAACTGCAAAATTATTCATCAAGCCTTGTGCGTTTGCATCCAAATCATTTTTATAAATAACGAATAACAAGGACCCCAACACCAATCCCTTCAGTACACTACGAGTCACTGGCCTTCATTCCAAGAAACAACTTCCAACCAGCATCCATTGATTCCTGCCTCTGAGCCATCTAATTAGCTCTCTCTGAATTAAATGAGGCTTAATCTTCCAGAACAGCCTACAAGGCAGGACCTTGTTGAAGTCTGAACAGAAAACATCTACGGTCCTACCCTCATCTACCTGTTTGGTTACTTCAAAAAACACCTCTAAAAGATTCATTAAGCATGACTTCCCATGTACAAAACCTCCTAATCAGACTCTGTCTATTTAAATCCTGGTAGATCTGTCCCTCAGAATTCCCCGATCTTCCCCAGTATTGTTGTCAGGCTGATCGCTTTGTAATTTCCTGGCTTGTCCTCACTACCATTCTTAAACAACAGAACATTGTTCCATTCAATCATTCCTTTTTAAAAGAAAAATATCAATGCCTGATGTTTGAAATAGGCAGTCAGCTCATGAAGAACAAACCAAGTTTACATCCGCTAAAGTTTATAAGAACAAGAGTGAAATTGTTTGAAATCTTAAAACTATTTGGAGCATCAACAAGGAATCTCTGTTTAAAAATCAGTGATCTTACCTTTAAGACAGACAAGATGATTTTTGTTTCATTCAGAGATTCATGAGTATTTGGAACTCTTTTCCTGAAAGGAAATAGAAGTCTGAATATTTCCAAGGTAAATAGACATTGAATAAATCATGAGGTGAAATGTTACCATGGATAGATGGAAATGCAGAGTTGAGGTTACAGTCAGATCTGCCATGATCTAATTGAATGGGGCAATAGGATGAAGAGGCATCCTACTCCTGTTACCTCTGCGCTAAGATACATTTGTAAAGTTGTTAAAGTTCAGTCCAAAGGAGCAAGAATGATGTACAAAATACTATTATCTCTGTAATTACTTATCTGTTTTGGCAACCAAACCCTTTGATCATTATCAATAGATTGTCTGCCCCATCCTTAATTTCATACAACATTTAGAATTCAGATAAAAACTTACAAATAACAAAAAAAATCAACGTCTTTAAAATGAAACACTGAAAGTCAACAAGCCTGCCATTAATACTGCTTTTATAACAATAAGAAGTTTAAATTTAGTTTATTAAGAATATCACCAGGACTGAGTGCTAATAAACTTTAAGAAATTAAAACGTGTTGACACAGCACTGTTAGAAGGGGTGAATTACAGAACATGATATGCAAGTCATTCTTAAATGATACCTTCTTAAATCCATGACAGGTTATTTGCAAGAAGTTCGAAATCTTGAATAATTCCAGAATTTATAAAACATTTTTTGACAGCTGCTTATATAACTAAAGACCAATTTTAGTATTATCTCATATTCAAAGCTGAGGAATTTATTCTACAAGCTGACTTGATTGATTAATTGAATGGAGGATTAGAATTTCATCTCACTCAAGAAATAAATGAATTAGTTTAAAGTAATGAGGACTGGAAACAGAAAAAAATGATGAACCTCCATCTCAAATTTCACAGAACCATCCTAGTATCATTTTTAAGTTTCTCGTGGCTAGACGTATGAGGGGACACGTTAAGTTTAAACTTTATCATGTGAAGCTGCATGATTTGGAAAACACTAAAGTCTATTTGCTGTGAGATATTTTAATAGTTTAACAGAGCAGTTCATTCAAGATCTGGAGAGTTACCCCTGTCTCTGTTATTTTGGATGTCCATTGTACATCAATTTGTAGTGTACTCTATTCTTTTAAACATTAGGTCACTTTGACTCTTCATTCACTAGAATAGTTAATAAATATGCTGGTAGAATGTGAACCACATAATCTCAGGGTCTTGTCCAAAATCAGCTGATTTTCTGCTTAGTACAAACTGCAGAGCTACACAGCCTGTCAAATGCTATTGCAATGAGTTTACTTAAATTTTGGCATATTAAGCCGATTAAGTCATAATAGCATTCAATTTAAACGTGATTTCCCTCATGCCTCAGCTGGTTATTTGATAACTCTTTTCTGGAAAGCAGACAATGAGGAATTTGTTTGTCCCCATAATCTGTACAAATCACTATTAAAATGGAACATCAGAAAAAGTGCAATTTTCATTAGATATGGTAAATGGAAGCTGCACTTGACCTAAACTACTCACATCAAACTCGTCAAAACACTGAAGAGAGACTACCAGCAATGCCTCTGCAAAGTCTTTAAAATTCATATGAGTAGTACACAGATACGGTCCCTTCAGCCCATCATATCTACACAGACCATCAAGTATCCTACTACACAAATCCCATTCACCAACACTTGGTCCAAAGCTTTCTGTGACTTCGCAGATCAAGTGTTTATCTAAATGCTTAATGCATGTGAGTACTTGTTTCCACTATCCCCTTAGGCAGTGAGTTCCAGATGCCAATCACCCTATGGGTGAAATAAAATTCCTCTCAGATCTTCTCTAAATCCTTTATCCTTTACCGTAAGCTAGCGGCCTCTAGTTTTGGACACTTGGACTCTGAAGAAAAGTTTCCTACCATCTGTGGTAACAGGACTGAAGCGTTGACAGTTTCTCTTTTCACAGATGCTGCCTGAACTCCTGGATTTTCCAGCATTTTCTATCTTCATATCATAATGCCCTCTTCTCATTGCTGCCATCAAGAAGGAGGTACAGAAGCCTGAAGGCACACACTCAGTGATTCAGGAACAGCTTCTTCCCCTCTGCCATCCAGTTTCTAAATGGACATTAAACCCATGAATACTACCTCACCTTATTTTTGTTTTTATGTTATTTCTATTTCTGCACTTTTTTAATTTATCTATTTAATATACTGTACACATATATACTTACTGTAATGATATACTGATTTACTTTTTTTCTTTCTGTATTATCATGTATTGCATTGTACTGCTGCTGCTAAGTTAACAAATTTCACAACATATGCCAGTGGTATTAAACCCGATTCTGATTCTGACAATCTCCTGCCCTTATATTCTACCCAAAAGCTTAAACAGGCAAGTGCACCACTTCACTCTTATCAGGATAATATTCCATTTGCCATTTCTTTGCCCATCTTACCAAATGATAAGTACCATACTGAAGACTATCTTCCTTGATATCAATAACATCATAAAATTTCATGTCATCTGCAAATTTACCAATCATCTCCCCTACATTTATCTCCAAATCATAATATTCAAAGCAAGTTCCAATCATAAAAATGACCCTCCACAATCACCCTCTATTACCAAGCTTGTTCTAAGTACAATTTTCCAACTAGTCTTGGATTCTATTTGCTCTAACCTTTTGGAGCAACTTCCCTTCAAGCCACTTGTTAAAGCCCTTATGAATTCCATGTAGATGACATCAACTACAGTGCCCTCATCAGTACATTTTATTACCTGTTCAAAATATTCAGTCAATCTGACCAGACAGGATCTCCACCTATCTTTAATCCCTGCTTGTCCAGGTGCAGATTAATCCGATCCCTCAGGATGTATTTTGCTGATATTAAACTCACAGGCCTGTGAGTATCTAGTTTATCCCTGTAAAGATAATAAAATCAAAGTCTGTGGGCTCTCCCAGTTCTACGCCCGTAGTGTAGAGCCGTTAGGTTTTCCTTGCTCGTTGATCATGCTGTGCTGCTTTCATGCCCAAAAGCAGACTCCCAATGCAGACACTCGACTTCAAGTTCTGTCACAGAAATAAATATGATGTGATCAAATATGATCAAAGGATCATGAGGAATATGAACAAAGCATTCTTGAAGAATGTTGCATCCTATCTGACCCAGAAATTGCAGTTCCAGAGTGCTTAAAGAGGAGAAGGGGCATTCAGATTGAGTATTGAGTGTAAAGTGCAATACACCTCAAAATCAGCCCAGTGTTCTGCCTCTCAGGAATCTGCTGATCTACTGCAGAAGCAAAACATCCTTGATCCCAGGGGATTATGTAAACAAAACAGGAGCTAGGTTAGAACTAATGATGATTTCACTTGGTCTATTGAGTCCTCTCTTTGGCCACTCTTGTTGGGTAATAAGGCATTTTAGACAGTTTTGCGTTGTCATATGCATTCAATTTCTACGGCAATTGTGCTCTGTTAGCAATCAGAATACTAACGCCTCATCAAATAACTCATAAAAAGCAGCATGAGTATGAGTTGACTACAAAGAAATTGCAAAACACTTGAAACAAGATGCATAAAGAAAAGGCAAGAATTCTCAGCCACTCAGTACAGGCTGAACCCAGTGCCTAGTAGGGGCTTTAATGTGTCATATCTGGTTTTATGCTCAAAGTCAAGAGTTCATTCCTTATTCAATCATGTGGGTACTAATTAAAACTGTAACAGAATGATACTGTTACTGGACAAAAACCTGGCTTTATGATCAGAAGATTGAGCTTCAGTTTCCAACATGGCAGCTGGTGAAGACAAATTCAAACAGTTCCAAAGACCCTGTGTCATGACATGAACAAAGTCACCAGAGAGACACTGAAGCTAGTGGATATAGAAGGGTTTTATTCAACAGAAACCAGACAGACATCATATTGAGACACTCTCTAGTTGAAAAGGCCTCCTTGACCCAATAGTACATGACACTTTAACATGCTAAAGATCAATGGTAACAGCAGGATAATTCTGCAGTTACAATATATCTAAAATGCTTCCTTCGAATTACATACAGTTTTCAAACTCGTCCTTCTTCAAACCCATACACCAGACACCCAAAATGAATGTTAATCCCCACTGACTCGCTCTCTTTCTGGATTTGTGCATATGCAGGTATCAAATAAATGGGAACCTCCTGGTTTGTAATTAACCCCTGGCTGCAGCTCCAGGGAAGCTTTTGTTCAGAGCTGCATTTCAAATTCAATCTGCAATCCACATTCAAATCTGAAGATTGGTTGCTGGTGAAGTTAATATTTGCGATATACCCTGACCCCAGAATATGCCCTAACACCACGCCTGCATACAGTAAGTCTTAGACAACAGAGGGGCTTATCAAAAGCAAGCGAAGTTCACTGCACAATATGCCAGGCAATGTTCATCTCCAGCAAGAGAACACCCTACCACTTCCTCTCGTAGTTGTTAGGATTACCATCATAGGATATTCCATCATCAATGACCTGGTGGCCATATGTACCTAAGAAAGTAAGCTACTGAGTGCATATTTGTGCTCTTCTGCTACCGTAGCCGATCCACTTGAAGTTTTCACGTTTTATGCATCTGAAAATGCTCTTCTGCACACCACTGTTGTACCACATGGTTATTTGAGTGACTGTCACCTTCCTGTCAGCTTGAACCAGTCCGGTCATTCTCCTTTGACCTCTCAGGCATTTTTCCCCTCAGAACTGCTGCTCACTGGATGTTTTTAGTTTTTCACAACAGGAGCCCCAATGGAGCCAGATCGGGCTGTGGATCAATTGGGAGCAGATGATGACGCACTACCCACTGTGTACTGTAATTTGACTGCTCTGAGGAACAGGCAGTTGCCGGAGTTGAGCCCCTAGGAAGTGGGGGCAGCTCAGTGCGACGACCTGAGCATTGGCACTATCTGGTACACGGTTAGAAAGGGGGATATGGCTCAGGCGGAGAAGGCGAAGCGGGCCTCAGTGCCCCTACTACTGAAGGAGTGGCCTCGGTTGAAGCTGAAGAACCAAGTCTTGTACCGGGTCACGTCACCCCCGGACCACCCCTGGCGCTGGCAGCTGGTCATGTCTGAGAAATATTGGAAGACCGTGCTCCAGGCACTACATGATAATTCAGGGCACTTGGGGGTGGAAAAGACCTATGGATTACTCAAGGACTGGTTTTACTGGCCCCGAATGAGGGTGGAGGTTAAAGAATACTGTAAGAAATGCAGTCGTTGCATCAGGAGGAAGACCCTGCCTGCGCAGGCAGCTCCTTTGTCCCACTTGCAGAGTGCAGGACCAATGGACCTGGAGTGTATGGATTTCCTGTCTATTGAGCCAGACACCAGCAACACCGTGAATGTCTTAGTCATCACGGATCACTACACTAGATATGCGCAGGCATTTCCCACTAAGGACCAGAAAGCGACTACGGTGGCAAGGGTGTTATGGGAGAAGTACTTTGTTCATTATGGCCTCCCCCAGCGGATCCATAGTGATCAGGGACGGGACTTTGAGAGCAGGCGTATCCATGAATTACTGGGTATGCTTGGGGTCGAGAAATCCAGGACCACACCCTATCACCAGCAGGGTGATCCTCAGCCCGAGAGGTTTAACCAGACCCTGCTGAACATGCTCGGCACTCTGGAGATCGGTCAGACGGGCAAGTGGAGTCAGCACGTCGGGCATTTGGTTCACTGTTACAATTGTACTCGCAACGGGGTACTCGCCTTATTATCTGATGTTCGGGTGGGAAGTGAGGTTGCCCATTGACCTGTGTTTTGGGACTGAAGCGGGTGAATTACCTTCGAAGCCATATCTGAAGTATGTGTCCGATATGAGGAGAGAGTTGAAAGGGGCGTACGAGTTGGCTGAGGCGGCGGCCACCAAGCAGAATCAGAGGAATAAGAGGAGGTATGATCAGAAGGTAAAGTTTGCCCAACTATTGCCGGGAGACCGGGTCCTTATCCGGAATTTAGGACTACCTGGTAAGCACAAGTTGGCAGATCGCTTGGTGGCCACCCCCTATGTGGTAGAGAGCCAGATGCCGAATCTACCTGCTTACTGGGTGATACCAGAGGATGAGAAGGGGCCTGTCAAGGTACTCAATCAGAACCACCTGTTGCCTCTGGGTCGAGAGGTGAAGGTAGACCCAGAGCCCGAATGGGAGTTTACGGCTAGTACGAGGACTCGGCGAGGGCGCGGGGCAAGGGAAGAGCCCTCTGCGAAAGAGACGGGGCCGGTCCCCACCCCGGAAAGGGATACTTCATCGGACGACGATGATTCGGACGTGTGGCACCTGTTTCCATTCACTAATTCCCCGGTACCGGAAGAAAATGCTCCTGGCCCTTCCCGCACTGAGTTAGGCGAGAGGAGGGAGGGTGTTGAGGAGCCGCCTGAAATACAGCCGGCATTGGGTGAAGAGGGGGTGGAACCAGAACCTGAGGCAGAGGGCTCACAGGTGTCGAGAGGTCCCAGTGAGGGTGAGGGTGAGGGTCCGACAGGTAGGCCTGGGGTGTCACCTGTGGTGTCTGAGCTGGAAGAGTCAGCAGAGGAGGTACAGAGGTCTCAGAAAAGTAGGCACCCCCCCCCCCCACCCCTGAGAGGTTGACCTATACAGCACCGGGAGAACAGGGTGTGATCTCTACTGCCCTGGGAAGTTATTTCACTGCTTTATGCACCTGGGTTGGGTTTGGTGTTTTGCAAGGAGCAATGGTGAACTCTGTTAATGTCATGAGGGCATGACTTTTATTTGGTGGGGGGAGAGTGTAAGAGGTTTCTTCTTTTATGTTACTGTGTATGTTAATCAAAATGGCTTCTTTGGTATGTTAAATGCTGATAAAGTCTCTAGCTAGCACTTTGCTTGGGTTATAATATAGATAATAAAGTAAATGAACCAATGGGTGTCAATGTTATTCTTTCTTGAGGTGATATGCTGTCTCATACGGCTGGGAACCAGGGGGGTTTTGAGGGGAGTTGGAGGAGAGACCGTGAGGACGACGGACGTACGGGGAGTGCTCTGGTCGATCACTCCGGGTGGGGAGTTGGAGGAGAGGCCGGGAGGACGACGGTCATACTGAGGGTGCTGTGGTCGGTCACTTCGGGTGGGGAGTTGGAGGAGAGACGTGAGGACGACGGACGTACGGGGAGTGCTCTGGTCCATCACCTTGGGTGGTCCCGGGCTGCGAGTTGAAGGGGTCCGAGTGGATCATACAGGGAAGAAAGGAGGTCCCGAGCTCCAACAAGGGCACGAAGAAATTGAACTTTGATAAGTCTGGTGCCTTTTCCATTCCTTTTTGTATTGTACTTCTATTAATCTCATAGAGGTAGTAGTATCTATGAAGTGTAATTGGTAAAACGTACATTGTGTGCTGGCTGATGATTGATGTTTGCAGCCGAATCAGGTGGTATTTGTACAGCAACCGACGTAACCGGGAGACAAGGTGGGCAGCGGACGGGGTTTCCCCTAGATAAATACAAGCCGATATAGCTGAGTGTTACACCTATATCCTATTTTCCCCACATTCCCATCAGACTTCCCTGGATTTTACCACTTACCTACCCAACTAGGGAGAATTTACGGCAGTCACTTAACCTACCAATATGAGATGTGGGAGCAAACCGGAGGAAATCTGCACATTCACAGGAAGAAAATCAAACTCCATACAGGCAGCGCAAGAGATCAGGATTGAATCCAGGTCACAGGGGTTGTGAGGCAGCAACTCTTCCACCTGTAAATCCACATTACTAATGGGGGGCCAAAATGGGACTTTACCAAGTGAAGGACCAATTCACTCTTTATGTTTGAGGATAAAGTGGAACAGCGATAAAGACGTCCTTCCACTTTAGATTTTTTCATGCTTACCTCCACTTTATGACGTCCTTTAATGTTGCACTTACATGCAATAAAATGCACCAGAAAGTGAAATTTAAAAATGAATTGAGAAGTTTAAACTTTGTTTAATAACATAAATTTATGTAAGTGGTTTTCTCAATCTATACAAATGTAAATTAAAATAGCTTGATGGAGATAATAATGAATTTAGGATAATATGTTTACAGACCTAGAAAGTCGCTTAAATTACAAAGCACAAATAGGATTAAAAAGATGCGTCAGTCAATGGCAGATATGAATTACCAAACAAGCAGTCTATTGTTTCATCGTCTCTGTGTGTTCTTAGGGCTAAAGGTATTATTTTTCCTGATTTCTAACCTATAAAGTTGTGCTGACAGTTTTTAAATTATCCATAGTCCTTCCAGTCTGCATCACATGGATTAGATGAGAGTGAGTAGTGTGAGGTATGAAGAGATTCACTTTGGAAGAAAATGCATAAATTAGAAACTATCTACTCTTCTCTTGAGTGTTGAGCTATGGGTGCGTGTGTATTAATACTTCAGTGGTATTTGAGTAATATTGTAAATGTATTGTTTGACTAAGAATTCTTTATTCGTTTAAATAATTTATTGCAGGTTACATGCTCAACAGATAACTAGCTCATGTATACTGAGCTAATTGAAGAGTATTTTAAAGCAAATGGAATGGCCAATGAGAGACCAGTACCAATTTTGCTGAGAGCATTGTATTTAAAGGCATACAGTTTGCTCAGAAGTTTAACCTTACAAGAAGTGGAATCTTACAAGAAAGCATTAAGAAACAGGTCTTAACTGAAGCACGACTTACATTTAGGACAGCAGTTGAAATAGCGGTATCAATGGAAACAACAGACAGAGATGCATTTGAATTACAATCAGGAATGAAAGTGAGCATGAACAAAATTGCAGCATCTGAACAGAAACCTGATTGGCCAAACAAATTGAGTTACCATTATGGCAGGGGCTCACATTCACCAGACTAATGCAGGTTTAAAGGCAAAACTTGCAGAAAATACAACAACACAGGACACATACAAAGAATATGTCAAGCATACAAAAATAAAGGGACTGCACGGAAAAGTGAAAAAGGTAAAAAGTCAATTTGAAATTTCAGAAAAAGCACTAATCTGCATGTTGTTGATGAAAAATCTGATGATGAGAATGACACAGGACTGGATAGCCCTGGGATTTAAAATGTGAAAACTAACAATAGGCAAGCAATATGACTTGCACCAGAAGTGAATAGCAAATTAATTAAAATGGAATTGGACACTGGCCCAGATGTTTCACTACTACTACTACTACGTCGACTCAGGCCTAGGGAGTTTCAGTTATTCCACAAAATGAGTTTGTACGGCATTTCAAAGACACTGAACTGAATCTTGCAGGTATCCAAGTAAGAACTATACTGGGCAAAATGTAACTCCTGTGGGAATGACATATGTAATGCCACATTGGATTGGTATATGGTAAAAACAGGTCAGCATTGTGGGGTCATGATCGGCCGAGACAACTACAATTGATTGGCAATCTATCCGCCATTTGCTTGCCACATCCCCTGCAATAGAGTCAACGGAACGTGAATTAAGAAAGGTACTGGATGCCACAGCAATTTTCAGGGGTGGCATTCGAAAATTCAGACATACTGTATCAAGAGTAAAATAGTGTTAAATGAAAATGCTGCACCCAACTTTTACAAAGCCTGTCCAGTTCCTTATATCATCTATGATAAAATAGCCAGTGAGCTAGATCACACAGAGGCTGAATAAATTATTTCCAAGGTAGAGTGGACCCCATGGGCAATGCCAGTGGTCCCGGTTGAATGTGTCTGTCAGGATCTGTGGTGATTTTCAGGTTACCATCAACCCAGTACAGAAAGTAGATCAATAGCCTCTGCCCAGGATAGCGGATTTCTTTGCAAACCTTCTGGAGGGAAACACTTCAGCAAAGTGGATTTAGCTAAGGCCTACCTACAGACAGAGATGGAAGAAGAGTCCAAAGTGTTTTTCACCATAAACATTCACAAAGGGTTTTATCGCTATAACAGGCTTATTTTTGGAGTAGCATCTGCACCTGCACTCTGGCAAAAAGTGATGGACCAGGTGCTACAAGGCTGCCCAGGCACTCAGTGTAACCTCGATGACATCATTATTACTGGCAAGGATGACAAGGAGCATCCCCAAAATCTTAGGACAGTCTTAAAAATATTAGAAGACTATGGGTTCAGAGCATGACCTGATAAGTCTGAATTCTTTGAACTAGGCATCACTTACTGTGATTACACCATAGAACATAGAACATAGAAAAGTACAGCACAGTACAGGCCCTTCGGCCCACATTGTTGTGCCAACCTTCAAACCCTGCCTCCCGTATAACCCCCCACCTTAAATTCCTCCATATACCTGTCTAGTAGTCTCTTAAACTTCACGAGTGTATCTGCCTCCACCACTGACTCAGGCAGTGCATTCCACGCGCCAACCACTCTCTGAGTAAAAACCCTTCCTCTAATATCCCCCTTCAACTTCTCACCCCTTACCTTAAAGCCATGTCCTCTTGTATTGAGCAGTGGTGCCCTGGGGAAGAGGCGCTGGCTATCCACTCTATCTATTCCTCTTATTATCTTGTACACCTCCATCATGTCTCCTCTCATCCTCCTTCTCTCCAAAGAGTAAAGCCCTAGCTCCCTTAATCTCTGATCATAATGCATACTCTCTAAACCTGGCAACATCCTGGTAAATCTCCTCTGTGCCCTTTCCAATGCTTCCACATCCTTCCTATAGTGAGGCGACCAGAACTGGACACAGTACTCCAAGTGTGGCCTAACCAGAGCTTTATAGAGCTGCATCATTACGTCGCGACTCTTAAACTCTATCTCTTGACTTACGAAAGCTAACACCCCATAAGCTTTCTTATCTACCCTATCCACCTGTGAAGCAACTTTCAGGGATCTGTGGACATGTACCCCCAGATCCCTCTGCTCCTCCACACTACCAAGTATCCTGCCATTTACTTTGTACTCTGCCTTGGAGTTTGTCCTTCCAAAGTGTACCACCTCACACTTCTCAGGGTTGAACTCCATCTGCCACTTCTCAGCCCACTTCTGCATCCTATCAATGTCTCTCTGCAATCTTTGACAATCCTCTACACTATCTACAACACCACCAACCTTTGTGTCGTCTGCAAACTTGCCAACCCACCCTTCTACCCCAACATCCAGGTCGGTAATAAAAATCACGAAAAGTAGAGGTCCCAGAACAGATCCTTGTGGGACACCACTAGTCACAATCCTCCAATCTGAATGTACTCCCTCCACCATGACCCTCTGCCTTCTACAGGCAAGCCAATTCTGAATCCACCTGGCCAAACTTCCCTGGATCCCATGCCTTCTGACTTTCTGAATAAGCCTACCGTGTGGAACCTTGTCAAATGCCTTACTAAAATCCATATAGATCACATCCACTGCAATACCGTCATCTATATGCCTGGTCACCTCCTCAACGAACTCTATCAGGCTCATTAGACACGATTGGCCCTTGACAAAGCCATGCTGACTGTCCCTGATCAGACCATGATTCTCTAAATGCCCAGAGATCCTATCTCTAAGAATCTTTTCCAACAGCTTTCCCACCACAGACGTAAGGCTCACTGGTCTATAATTACCCGGACTATCCCTACTACCATTTTTGAACAAGGGGAAAACACTCGCCTCCCTCCAGTCCTCCGGTACCATTCCCGTGGACAACGAAGATTATTGCACAAGGATTACACAAGTGTGCTCAGAAATTCAAGCAGTGGTACGTGCCCCAGGGCCAAAGGACATGTCACACTTTTTAGGATTTGTCTATTGCTATAACAGGTTCCTGCCAAACCTGGCTGCTATGGCTCATTCCCTGAGCTCATTATTACAGATCAGGAGGAGATGGCAATGGGGAAAGCTGTGTGATGTGGCTTTCGAAAAGACAAAGGAAAAGGTGGCATTAGACACTGTACTCATACATTATAATCCACATCGTCCAGTGAAGTTTGCCCTGCACTGTTCAGGACGCCAACAAATCCAAAGGAAAGGAGTCCAGAGCTGTCATTGCCACTTCCTGCAGTTCCTGAGTCAACTCCTACAACCACCATGGAGGAGGCCCCAGAACCTGAGATTGTTTCAAAGCTAGCCACAAGTCTCATCTCCGCCCCCCCCACCCCCCCGTCAGGAAAGATGTTATCCCACAAGAATAAGGAAGCCTCCACAGCGATTAAATCTTTAGGCCTGAATGAGACTAATTAAAATCTATGGTGCTGTAATGCCTGTATATAGTAGTTTATATTATATAATATGTTGTGTATATGGCTAAGATGGATTCTCTATTTGGTTGGAGTTTATAGCTAAGCAGGAAGGAAGTGTTGTGTATTTAATATTTCAGTAATATTTGAGTAATATTGTAAATTAATTGTTTGAGTAAGTATTCTTTATTTGTTTAAATACTCATTAGAGTTTATACATAAAAGTATTTAAATAGCATACATCATGATGCTACCACGTCATAGAATATGAATGCGTCTTGCTAAAATAAAGAACAAACTAACACCCATTCTCCTGGGCTCCTGTCTTTTTCCTGTAATTAGTTTCTATGTTTTGGATTTACAAAACATAAGAATGGTCACATACACCAATCTATTATAGAAATACAGAAACATAGAAAACCTACAGCACAATACAGGCCCTTCGGCCCACAAAACTGTGCCGAACATGTCCTTACCTTAGAACTACCTAGGCTTACCCATAGCCCTCTATTTTTCCAAGCTCCATGTACCCCTCCACGAGTCTCTTAAAAGACCCCATCGTTTCCGCCTCCACCGCCGCCGCTGGCAGTCCATTCCACACACTCACCACTCTCTGCATAAAAAACTTACTCCTGACATCTCCTCTGTACCTGCTTCCAAGCACCTTAAAACTGTGTCCTCTCGTGCTAGCCATTTCAGCCCTGGGAAAAAGCCTCTGACTATCCATATTATTGCCTCTAATTATCTTGTACACCTCTATCATGGTCATTGTTGTTGTGACCATCCTCCCAGTGCAGCAGATGGCAAAGGTTGACATCATCTAATGACCAAGAGTGAAGTGTCACACTTCCAGGCCAGATACTCTGATCGGTATGTTAACCACTGTAGCACATGACATAATTCAGCCCTGGCCCTAGACAGGGTCCGCTCTTGCTTTCCCAAGGTGTGGTTATGTCTGGATTAGATTTGTCAAAGAATCAGGTGTAAACTCATTCCAGTCCAGCCAAGGATGATCTTGTTGAACTTATTGCATTTCCAGCTGGATAATGATGTCAGATTCTTTTTTTTCCCTAGATTTCCTGATTGTTTCCCTCAATGTCTGTAATTTTCCAAGTCATTTTCTTAGTCACTTACCATATACAAATTCAACACCTGACCTGTCAAACAGTGAAGCCTTTTGCACGTTTGACTGGAGACCGATGATCAATTACTGAATTGTTGAAGTGAAAACTTTTATCACCATTTGCCGTGGAAGAGTTTTATCATTTTAGTTACTTAGTGGTGACACGGTGTACAATCTACTAATTAATGACATCATTTCTCATGTAGTGTAATTCAGTCAGCAGCAATGAAAAGTGGTTGTTTAAATTAGCTCATTCAGGAACATAGTGACTGAATCTAGCAGCACCTCTGCCTGGTTTTTAGCCTCCGGCAGCTTTACATGTAGAGCAGGCCTGGTTAAAGTTGGCCTTCAGTCCGTAAGTTTCAAGAGCACATGACTCTTTGCCAAATGAAAACCTCACTAACACTTAAGAAATAAATTTCAATTAACTTTGAAAAGTGAGAATTTGCCATTTACCCTCTCCTCAGCCTTGTGAAGAATCATGCAATGCAGTTTACAGGCTTCCATTGTGCTTGCTCAGTAATTTTTTAAATCTGACACAAGAAGAAGAGGAAAGAGAAGGTCTGGGCCCAAGAGAGCTTTGTTGGAATAGTAGTTCCAGAGGGAGATGCCACCTGCTGAACCTCCACTGCCTGGCATGTCTTCAATTTGTGCATCTTTCTACTACAAAGCAGAAGTATGGAATGTGCCAGAAGTCAAAGGTTGCCAAGTTCATTGTGAAAATGTGCAATAAACAACTCATAGTTAAAAGAATGCAGCTGGAAATATTTGCATCTCCTCACCATTTGTTTTTGCATTAGGGAATACATACAGTATACACATGGCTTCCCAGAAAAAAACTGGCTGTATTTCATTCTCCCTACTTATGACTGTGAGGCGAAGCACAGCTCCAATGCCACCATTAAGTTTGTTGATGATGCTACCGCCATTGGCCAAATCGAAAGTGGCGACGAGTCAACATAAAGGAGGGAGACTGAACATCTGGCTGAGTGGTGCTGCAACAGCAACTTTTCACTTAAAGTCAGCAAGACCAAGGAGCTGATTATTGGCTTCAGGAAGAGGAAGGCAAAAGTCCATGAGCGAGTCCTCATCGTGGGATCAAAGGTGGAGAGGGTCAGCAACTTTAAATTCCTCGGTGTTATAATTTCAGAGGACCTGTCCTGGGTCCAGCAGTAAGTGCCGTTATGAAGAAAGCACAGCATCACCTCTAAGTTCTTAGAAATTTGTGAAGATTCAGCATGTCATCTAAAACTTTGACAAACTTCTATTGATGTGTGGTGGAGAGTATATTGATTGGTTGCATCACAGCCCAGTATGGGAATAGCAGAGTCCTTCTTCTGCAGCCCTTTACCTTTCCCAGCCACCTAACTTCACCTAGACATCCCTCCTTTCTTCTCCCCACCATTTTATTCTGCCGTCTCCCTCTTTCTTTCTAGTCCTGAAAAAGTGTCTCAGCCCAAAACATCAATCCATGTTAGCGCAGGAAGAAAATCAACTCCTCCAGCTTGCAAATGACAGTGGGCTGAAAATTACGTTTGACATAACATCTCTGCCGGCATTCTGGATCAAAGTCAAGGCTGAATATCCTGAGATAGCCATGAAAGCACTGAAAATGTTGCTTCCATTTCCAACATATTTCTGCGAAGCGGAGTTTTCTGCAATGAATGCAACGAAAACTAAATTGCGGAATAGACTGGACTTAAGGAACCCCCTTCGAGTATCGCTGTCTCCCATCACCCCTCGATGGGACCATCTTGCTGCAGGAAAACAAGCCCAGATCTCCCACTGATACAGCGATATTGGTGTGTTGCAATGATTTTATATGTTCATATGAGGAAAATATGCACTGTGTGTTTAATATCCAAACGTTACTTAAAATGTTATGATGCTATTAACTTATAAGTGACTTATAATTCAGTGGTCCCCAAACTCCGGGCTGCAAAGAATACAGCGGTGGCCGGAACGCACCCAGCACATTTTTAAGAAAAAAAGGCCGAAATAAACAAGCTAGTTGATTAGGTGCGGCCAGGCACGTAAATGTCGGCCCAGATCACAGGTGATTGCCGATTGCGTCTTGGTTTACAGATTAGACAAAATCACTAAACAAAGTATTACATACACCCTTGGAGGTCGACAGTGGAGGGGAGGGGTATATGGGGTTGCAGGGGGCGGGGGTGCTACCTCCCTGAAATGAGTTTTTGCAGGATGGGATATCTGAAATGCCCTTGTGTAGTGTTCTCATGCAGTGTGATGAAACTCTGACTAAACACCAAGTTAAACCGGAGCCAATGAAGCCAGAGTCGTAGTAAGGTTAACCATTTACTGTGCACTCTTCCACATTAACGTCGTATGGTGAAAACTCTTGATAAAAAAATACAAACATATACAGCGTCTGTTTCATTCCGGAGACCAGGCGCGCTCTCTGCTTTTAGCGAGAGTCTCCAGCCGCCCCGAGTAGCGCGCGAGGGGCGTCCCGTCAAACCGCCATCGGGCTCGAGCCCACCCCGCGTTTGAAATTGAAAAGCCGGCACGCGCGCCTCCCCAACCGCCGCTTGTTTACAGAAACCGCGTTAATATTTTTACTTCAAATACATTCTTATGAACTTACGGCGTTGCTTCTATAATGTTTCTTTGCGGGTAGACACGGAGCTCTTCCCGATCAGGCCGCCCGCATGGCACCCACCTTCACACCTTCTCCGAACCAAGGCGCGGCGAAACCGGAGGGGACGTCATCACATGCCGCGATATACCATAGACAATTGATTTACCTTTGTTAAACCGTAACATAATTACCAACCTTTAACTTTAACTAGAAAATAGTTGCAAACAAATCATTTAAAAAGTAGACCCAACAAAGTCAAATAAATGCCTTAAGGGCAACACACCTTGAATGGAAAATCCTACAAAAAGTAATGGATACAGCCCAGTCCATCACGGGTCAAGCTCTCCCCCAAATTGAGTGTATTTAGGCAGAGCACTGTCACAGGAAAGCAACATCCATCATCAGGGACCCCCTACCACCCAGCTCGCTGCTGCCATCAGGAAAAAGGTAAAGGAACCCCGGGATCAAGAACAGTTATTACAATGTTATTCCATCAGGCTTTGAACCAGAGAGGATAACTTCACCCAACTTCACTTGTCCCATCACTAAATTGTTCCCACAACATATGGACTCACTTTCAAGGACTCTTTATTTTATTGTCTCAATATTAATTGCTTTCTTTAATCTTTTTTTGTTTATCTTGTTGTCTGTTCCACATTTGTTGCTGTTCCATTTGTCTGGGTGCAGTTTTTCATTGATTCCATTGTGTTTCTCGTACTTACTGTGAATGCCCACAAGAAAATGAATCTCAGGGTTGAATATGGTGACGTATAGCTACCTTGATAAGAAATTCACTTTGAACTTTGAACTTTCTTGCAAGAATCCAACTGGCAGACACCCCCATTACAGAAGGCGACGTTGAACATGTACACGTGGTTTTGCAGGCACCAAGTGCTAGCTTTGAAACGTCTGTTTGCAGCATGAAGATCTCCAGAGCACCAGGCATTCAGCAGCCTGATACAGTGCTGTTCGCACAGCTCATTGAGGGTGCTGAAGGGTCCTGTCTGAATGTTGCGTTGTAGAGATTGTTGGTGAGCATGTCACGTGGCTGTGTCACATTGGCCAATGTCTAAAGCTGGTGCTGCAACTAAATTGCGATGGTGTTTGAAGATATATGTTGGAGCAAGACCTAGAATGTCTGCAGGCATCCCTCACAGCCAGAAGACACTTCCCCTTTTAGAACTGCAGTTTAAGAATTGGCTGGTGGAAGTTAGTTTAAAGTAGTACTTACCGTTGACAGAACTATCTTCCTGCTGCAGTGAACAGTGCAACTAGACCTCGCTGCTTGCAGCAATCATGTACATTGGAAGCATAGGTTACATGGTCGGCACAACATTGTGGGCCAAAGGGTCTGTAATATACTCTATGTTCTAAGTGACGTACAACTGCTGGGTGCTGCCTGCATCAGAGCAAGGAGAACTGGTTAGATTCCCACTGCCTCACTATTTTTTATTTTTAATTTTTGCACTACTTATTTAACTATTATATGTAGAAACATAGAAACATAGAAAACCTACCGCACAATATAGGCCCTTCGGCCCTCAAAGTTGTGCCGAACATGTCCCTACCTTAGAAATTACTAGCTTACCCAAAGCCCTCTATTTTTCTAAGTTCCATTTACCTATCCAAAAGTCTCTTAAAAAACCCTATCATATCTGCCTCCACCAGAGTTGCTGGCAGCCCATTCCACGCACTCACCACTCTCTAAGTAAAAAACTTATCCCTGACATCTCCTCTGTACCTACTCCCCAGCACCTGATAGAGGTGTATATATAATTTAGTACTACTATTATTTATATATTTATTTAGATTTGAAGAATACATATCATGATGCTCTGAACACACGACCAGTGATGTAACTTGGGGTCATTGTGCGTTTCAGGTCTTTCAACATTAGACAACTTCACCCAGGCAACGCAGCTGTGGCTGATTGAGCCACAACTTGTGTTCAGGTAGCGTGTGCTGCAGAACCCCATGGACTTACTCTCTTCGTCCAGAGCTACCTTGAGGCTTTCTCTGATACCTCGGTGATGTTGCCGATAGCTCTCTGCCCCACTTACTGTAATTCACAGTTTCTTTTCTATATCATCATGTATTGAATTGAATTGACTTTATTACTTACATTCTTCGCATACATGAGGTGTAAAAATCTTTACGTTACGTCTCTGTCTAAATGTGCACTGTGCAATTACAGTAATTTATAATAAATATTATGCACAACAGGATAATCAATATAACATAGAAATACAGTTGCATCAGCTTGAATTAAGCAGTCTGATAGCCTGGTGGAAGAAGCTGTCCTAGAGCCTGTTGATGCTGGCTTTTATGCTGTGGTACCATTTCATAGAAACATAGAAAACCTACAGCACAATACAGGCCCTTCGGCCCACAAAGTTTTGCTGAACATGTCTCTAACTTAGAAATTACTAGGGTTACCCATAGCCCTCTATTTTTCCAAGCTCCATGTACCCATCCAAAAGTCTCTTAAAAGACCCTATCGTATCCGCCTCCACCACTGTTGCCGGCAGCCCATTTCACGTACTCACCACTCTCTGCATAAAAAACTTACCCCGACATCTCCTCTGTACCTACTCCCAAGCACCTTAAACCTGTGCCCTCTTGTGACAGCCATTTCAGCCTCTGACTATCCACACGATCAATGCCTCTCATCATCTTATACACCTCTATCAGGTCACCTCTCATCCTCCGTTTCCCAGATGGTAGCAGCTGGAACAGTTTGTGATTGGGATGACTCAGGTCTCCAATGATCCTTCGGGCCCTTTTTACACACCTGTCTTTGTAAATATGCTGAATAGTATGAAGTTCACATCTACAGATGCGCTGGGCTGTCCACACCACTCTCCGCAGAGTCCTGCAACTGAGGGATGTACAGTTCCCATACCAGACAGTGATGTAGCCAGTCAGGATACTTTCAATCGTGCCCCTGTAGGATTTGGGGACTCATACCAAACTTCTTCAACCATCTGAGGTGAAAAAGGTGCTGTTGTGCCTTTTTCACCACACAGCTGGTATGTACAGACCACGTGAGATCCTCGGTGATGTTTATGCAAAGGAACTTAAAGCTGTTCACCCTCTCAACTCCAGATCCATTGATGTCAATAAGGGTTAGCCTGACTCCATTCCTCCTGGAGTCCACAACCAGCTCCTTTGTTTTTGCAACGTTGAGGGAGAGGTTGCTTTCTTGATACCACTGTGTCAGGGTGATGACTTGCATTGCACTGCTGCTGCAAAGTTAACAAAATTCACGACAAATGCCTGATCCTGGCTTTGATGCTCCCCCTGCTTTTACCAGGGGCTTTCATTTGATGCCCACACTAATTTTCCCAAACAGTGCTGAGATTGACAGTATCTATAAGTAACACCAGTGCTGAGGAATCTCCTATCTCAGATTACTCTATGCAATGTATGTTGCATAATTTTTTTTATTAACACAATAACTCTGAATCAAAAAAAGTTTCTAAAGCATGTCAATAATCCAGATTTCTGCACCTGTTCTAGTACTTTTGCATTGAAATTGTAAGCCTTCTCACAAAGGGTATCCCAAAAACTCTTTTTTGGTTTTCTGCACTAAAAACACAATTCATCATACCCACTTTTGAAACCAACTTTCAGAAAAAGAGTCCAATACTGACTTCCAATGTATCTGCTAATATTTAGCAGTACTCACTCTAGTTTTCACATATCTTTCCTTATAAAATCTCTCTCCACCAATTAGCTCCCAACCTCTCCACTATCTCCTCTGCTCTGTCCCTCAGCTGGCTCCATCTGCATACAAACACTTCTTCATGACTCCCTTAGCCTTCAAGTGGACCATAATCTTGTCATGGTGTTAGAAGGCTTGCGTGCCTCAATGAACCTTAGAGCTCTGCTGGCTGGAGTTAGGGCTTTAAACTTTGGCTCTTGATAGGGTCACCCATGCCAAACAGGTCAAAGGGTAAAGGCCAGACTAGGAGTGGTCACTGGTCCTCCAGGCTCAGGGGTTCAGCTCAGGGCTAACAACCCTAACTGGCAAAACAAAATTGTTACAGAAACAGCAACGAAGATTCCTTCCACATCTGAGTGCGACGGTATTCCTGAGTCTCTGACCAGGACTTGCATGACTGACAGTTGTGAAAAACCAGAGAGGAGGCTACTGACATGATGAAGGAAGTCCTGAACACCACCAGAGATGGAGGACCTTCATTGCTACTCTAAACACCAGTGACATAACGGTGTTTAGAGTAGCAACGAAGTAAGTAATGACCCACTTATCACTTGCCAGCTCCACCTCACCCATCCTCTTCACTCCTTTATGCTGGCTTTCTTCCCTTTACTCTTTCAGTCCTGATACAAGTACTTGACTCAAAATATCGGCTATCCTTTTGCTTTCATAGGTGCTGTCTGATCTGCTGTTGTCCTCCAGCACCTTGTTTATTTCTCTGTGCCAAATCCCTCCACTTACAAATTCTTGAATCTCCTGTCATCAGTTTGCTGTATTGGAGGGACAGGGATTTGGATTTTAGTGACCCCACTTGGTGGCGCTGTAAGCTGGTTTCCCATGATGGTGAAGGCCAGGTCTGTTTCCAGCTTCTTCATTAGCATTCTGCATAAGTTTCAAGACTGTAAGTGATTTGACCAATCAGCTTTGAGAAATCATATGAGCATCTCCTTATTTTTAATTTTGCATGAACTTTATGGTATGAAAATTCGGTCATTTTACTGAGTTTAAAAACTTTTGACCTCCTGTTTACATTACTGCTAATTACTTTATACTTTATTGTCGCCAAACAATTGATACTAGAGCGTACAATCATCATAGCGCTATTTGATTCTGCGCTTCACGCTCCCTGGAGTACAAATTGTTAGTAAATATTAAAAATTTAAATTATAAATCATAAATAGAAAATAGAAAAGGGGAAGTAAGGTAGTGGAAAAAAATCAAGAGGCAGGTCCGGATATTTGGAGGGTACGGCCCAGATCCGGGTCAGGATCCATTCAGCAGTCTTATCACAGTTGGAAAGAAGCTGTTCCCAAATCTGGCCATACAAGTCTTCAAGCTCCTAAGCCTTCTCCCGGAGGGAAGAGGGACGAAAAGTGTGTTGGCTGGGTGGGTCGTGTCCTTGATTATCCTGGCAGCACTGCTCTGACAGCGTGCGGTGTAAGGTGAGTCCAAGGATGGAAGGTTGGTTTGTGTGATGTGCTGGGCTGTGTTCACGATCTTCTGCAGCTTCTTTCGGTCCTGGACAGGACAACTTCCATACCAGATTGTGATGCACCCTAGAAGAATGCTTTCTACGGTGCATCTATAAAAATTAGTGAGGGTTTTAAGGGACAGGCCAAATTTCTTTAGTTTTCTCAGGAAATAAAGGTGCTGGTGGGCTTCTTTGTAGTGGACTCTGCTTGGTTGGACCAAGTCAGGTCATTTGTGATATTGACCCCGAGGAACTTAAAGCTTTTGACCTGTTTCACTTGCGCACCAGCGATGTAAATTGGGTCATGCGGTCCGCTACTCCTTCTGAAGTCAACAACCAATTCCTTCGTCTTGCTGACGTTGAGGGATAGGTTATTGTCTTCGCACCATGCCACCAGGTTCTTAATTTCCTCTCTGTACTCAAACTCATCATTACCCAAGATACGGCCTACAATTGTGGTGTCATCAGCAAACTTATATATTGAGTTCGTTGGAAACTTTGCTGCACAATCATCGGTGTACAGTGAGTACAGCAGGGGGCTGAGTACACAGCCTTGTGGGGTACCAGTGCTCAGAGTGATTGTAGAGGAGAGCTTGTCCTCTATTTTTACAGCCTGGGTCCTGTCTGTGAGAAAGTTGAAGATCCAGCAGCAGATCTGAGTGCTAAGGCCCAGGTTCCGGAGCTTAGGAATCAGTTTATTTGGAATGATGGTATTAAAGGCAGGGCTGTAGTCAATGAAAAGGAGCTTTACATATGCGTCTTTATTCTCCAGGTGTTCTAAGGAGGAATGTAGGGCCAGAGAGATGGCATCTGCCATTGATCTGTTGCGCCGGTAGGCGAATTGCAAAGCGTCGAGGTTGACCGGTAGGCTGTGGTTGATGTGTGCCATAACCAATCGCTCAAAGCACTTCATAGCAATTGATGTCAGAGCCACAGGTCGATAGTTATTCAGGCATGCCACTTTGCTCTTCTTTGGCACTGGGGATCTTAAAACACAAGGGGATCTTAGACTGAAGCAAGGAGCAGTTGAAGATGCCAACAAACACTCCAGCTAGCTCGCTTGCGCAGGCCCAGGGAACCTATCCCGGGACGCCATCTGG
The DNA here is from genome assembly GCF_030028105.1 of Mobula birostris. NCBI lineage: Eukaryota > Metazoa > Chordata > Chondrichthyes > Myliobatiformes > Myliobatidae > Mobula > Mobula birostris. Next base: position 17,305,860 of record NC_092392.1, on the reverse strand, counting down.
GCCCGTCACCTTCCTTGGATTTAACTTCAGGAAGGCCCTTCTAATGTCCTCCTCGGTGACGATGAATCTCAATGCCACCAGGTCCAGTTCATCCGGAGGGAGTGGGATGCTCCTCTTCTGTTCAAACCTTGCAAAGAATACGTTAAGTTCGTCAGGAAGAGAAGCGCCACAGTTATTGACTCATGCCGCTGGCTCACAATGTACTTTGTAATGTCCATTTGCTTCCAATAATCCTAAACGATGCTTTCTTTTGTTTTCCACCTTTGATCCAAAAATTATGTCATGGACCTCAAACCATTAAAGCCTTGATTTGGGAAAAATGCCACACTTCCTTGTAATTCTTTTTGATAGTTATATAATCAGGTTTATTTGATCATAATTTAACAGCTGATTCAAATCCCATAACAGTTATTTGGATTGTGACTTAAATTATATTAAAAATGATTTCATTATCCCCGAGCACATTCCGCCTCCTTTCAAATCCCTTTGCATGATGTTAGTATGTATCAGGTTTTGATTATGAAGTCATTCTGCCCCTTTGGATTATGTACTTTGTCCTAAGCTATTGTCCCAGGATTTTGTTTATTTTAAAAGGGATTCATTGTTTAATACAATTTCTGATACTGTCAATCCCATAATCTTCCCCCTGCCCATGCCAATTTCCAATTAGAATTGTGCTCTAGCTAGAAGATTTATATATCATTATCTACTAGTGGATTGTTCAAGAGCTTTGTACTTCCCTTCTTGAAAAAAAAACAATATTGGCTACCCCCCAGTTCCCCAGAACCTTGCCTTTTGGTCGTGAAGATGAGAAGATCTTCATCAAAGCCCCAGCAATCTCTTCTCTTGCCTCTTTCAATATTCTAGGGTATATCCCATCAAACTCTGGGGACTTAGCCACATTGATGCTCTTAAAAAGACCCAGCAACATCTCCTCCTTCATCTCAAAACAATGAAAGAACCCAAGGATGGTGGTTTTCAATAAAATGAATGGGAGTCATCAGCTCCTAGGAGAAAGCCAGTCTTGGCTGGGCAAGGCAACACAGGGGTCACACTGAGGCAGCATAGTCATGATTCTGGCAGCCAGCAGTTTGGAGGCAAAGGAAGACCTGTCCCATTTTATTGAGGTACTAACTAGGAGTTCTTTCCAGTGAATGTGGCATTAGCAGATGAGACTACATTTGGTAAATTGGTTTATTATTGTTATAGGGTAACGTAATGGGTGACAAATACACATGTTGTTCACAATAGAAACTGATTTGCACAAGTCACAAACTCCGTCATTGAGTTGTTGTGTTCACTTTAAGAGACGGTGTCTGACGTAATGGCTTCAGTCTAAAGTGACTGCTTTTGTTTTCTCTCAATGGAAATAAAGGGCTGTGGCTTTTGTTAAGCACATAAAATAACTTGCATGTTTTATTCACAAAATCCTGATGCTGCGGGATGATTCCAGGGTTACTCAACAACACGTCGACCAAAGCAGTCATTTTGAAGCTGTGGAGTTTTGGGTGCAGCATTCCACCACATGGTTTGCACAGGCAGAAGCCCAGTTTGTGCTGCAAGAAATCACTGTGGACAGTACCAAATAGCATCCACTGCAGCCAATGTGGTGAGTTTACCCAGAGACCCACCTGCGTGTGATAAATACTGTATGTCACTCTGAAACTCACCCGTTTCAAACTTTTCTACTGTTTGCGTCCGATTGTGCAAAACAGCTGTTCTCTTTACCCAGCCTGGGTGACACTAAGCCTTCAGAGCTAATTGGCCACATGCCATCTCTCCTGGGCAATCACCGCCCCTGCTTTATTTTTAAAGAACTCTTTATGCAACAAGTCATCAAGTTTGCACAGTGCTCACTAATACGCCTGTGAAGGACCAGAGGGAACTTGCTAAAGTGGCCGATTGGCTGCACTCAGCCTGGTAAAGTTTCACGGTTTCTCCTCCTTTCCCTGCCTCAATAAGCCCTGTCAGCGGTGCCTCCCGCAGACTCACGCCACTGGCTCCGAACCAGACACCAGGTCTATGTTTTGAATACACTTGCTTCGGCGTGGAGGTCAAGAAGTGCTGACACCGTGCAGCTTCAACAGGGCCAGCACGTCCAGGCATCGGAGGTCTGTGAATACCATGGGTTCCTACTGCCAGGGTCGTCTGTTGATCATTATGGACACACTTTTCAGGGTGATGCTTGTTGTGTGACACGGGCAGCAAAATGGTGCACATTTAAGAAATGCTGGCTTGTGGACGTAAAGTCAGAAAGATAACTTTTTCTGAAGTAGACTTAGTCTGGGGCTACCATCAGGTGCCTCTGTGCTGAGGACATTCCTGAAAATGCTGTGATAACCCAGTTTAACCTGTTTAAGTTTCTGTGCATATCGTTTGGCTTGAAAAATGCAGCCCAGACTTTCCAGTGATAAATGGACTCTGTGTTAAAAGACATAGATTTTATTTTGAGTTACCTGGACGACATGCTTGTCACCAGCGCATCCCAACTGAATACTTGTCACATCTGTGCACACCTTTCAAGCACTTAAGACAACATGGGCTGATTACTAAGCCCACTAAACGCCAATTTGGGTTGTCTGCTATTGACTTTCTTGGCCACTTTCCACTGCTCCGCACTACCAAAGCACTGCAAGTGTTATTAGGCGTGGTGACTTTCTATCCCCAGTTCATTCCATGAGTTGCTGAACTTAAGCTCCCCTTGTATAGTGCCCTTAAAGGCAATGCCCCTAATCGCATGTTTGAGTGGTCAGCGGACATGATCAAAGTATTTGACGACACCAGATGAGTTCCTAGGAATGCAACTGTACTGGCACAGCCGCTCTCTGATGCACCTACAGCCATCACTACTGATGACTCAGACTATACAGTGGTTGCTATGCACAAGCAGTTGCTTGGAGGCTTGTGGCAGCTGCTCACTTTCCTCAGCTGGCGGCTCCGCCTCACCCTCCCCCCCCCCCCCCCGCCAAGAGGAGGTGCAGCACATTTGACCGCGAGCTTCTCGGTCTCTATCTGGCTGTGTGCCATTTTCATTTTCAACAGGAGGTTTGGCATTTCGCAGCATTCGTAGGCCATAAACTCCCCCCGAGTACTCAATGGCCAAAGCATCAGGCCCTCGGTCTGCACAGCACCAAAGCCACACGACCTATTTTTCAGAATTCATGACTGACATACAGCACATTGCAGGGGAAAATAATGCCATGGCTGAATGCCACAGGCCGGGAGGCTTCACAGAAAATTGTTGCTTTGAAGCTTGTGTGGCACTGCCTTAGGAAGGATATGCGAGACTGGAGTGTGGTTTGCATTGTGTGTTAGCAGGCAAAAACTTGCTGTCATGTTCAGGCATCTTTGGCACCTTTTGAGGTCCCTGACCGATGGTTTGACCATGTCAATGAAGGCCTGATTGGTCCTCTTCCCCCCTCCTGCGGTTTCACACATCTCCTTATCATGGTGGACCATACCACCTGGTGGCCAGAGGTTGTCCCTCTAGCATCGACAACAGCTGCAGGTGTAGCTCAGGTGTTTCATCAACACCTGGGTTGCTCAGTTCGGCACCCCGCCTGATGCTTCATCTGACCACGGTCATCAATTCATGTCAGCCCTCTGGGCCGCAGTGTGGCCCTGAACCTTGGTGTTACATTGCATCACACCACGGTGTATCACCTGCAGTCCAATGACCCATGTAAGCAGTTCCACCATTCTCCAAAGGCTGCTCTGAGGGCCTCCCTGATGGACAAGTGTTGACACGATCATCTCCCACGGGTCCTGCTGGGGCTCAAAACACTTCCAAAAGTAGATCTGCAATCCTCCACAGCTGAGTCAGAGCATGGCAGTCACTAAGGGTGCCGGGTGACCTCATTCCTGATGCCACGACTACCTGGTTGGCATTTCAACAACGTTCCTCCCCCCTCAGTAAACTCAATTCTTTTACACCTATTCCTACCTCTCATCATAGCGTATAGCACTCTTGGGTTCCTGTTGACCTGTGTTCTACATCGTTCATTTTTGCTGGCCATGATGGACATCAACACCCCCTCAAGACTCCTTATGATGGCCCGTTCCACGTTTTGGATTGGGACAAAAAGACTTTTATTATAGAGGGGAAAAGGAAAGCTGAATGTATTTCTATAGATCACCTTAAACCAGCTGAGCAAGACCAGGATGGATCCACTGCCATACCCCCTGCATCATGACATGGACATGTGCGTGTCAGCACACTCCTGGAAGAGCCAGAGGCACCTGCTGTTACTCCAGCCAAGGCACACAGGACCCAAGCTCCAGTCAGACTCACAATGACAGTTTTGGCGAACCCTGGGGGAGCCTGTGTAGGATAATGTAATGGGTGACAGATGACACATATTTTTCATAATAAAAACTGTTCTGCATAATTTACATACGCCATCATTGAGTTGTTGTGTTCACTTTAAGAGACAGTGTCTGACATAATGACATCATTTTAAGGCAACTGCTTTTGGTTTGTTCGTAATGGAATAAAGGGCTGCCAGAAGGCATGGTCCATAAAGGAACCAATGACATAGGGGCAAGGTTCTGCAAAGTGAGTGCAGGGAGTTAGGTGCTAAGTTAAAAGACAGAACTTCCAGCGTTGTGATCTCAGAATTGCTACCAGGGCCACATGCTCGTGAGACCAGAAATAGAAAGAGCATACAGTTTAACACGTGGCTAAGGAGTTGGTGTAGGAGGCAGGGCTTTAGATTTTTGGATCATTGGGCTCTCTTCCAGGGTAGGTGGGACCTGCACAGAAGAGACAGTTTGCACCTAAACTTGGAGGGTAACTAATATCCTAGCAGGAAGGTTTCATATATGTCACCATATACAGCCCTGATATAAATCCCCAGGTGTTCCCTTGGACTCTGTTGGAGGCAAGCGCAGAAATTGCAGGAGCCCTAGTAGAGATATTTAAATCATTTTCAGCAACAGGTGAGGTACCAGAGAATTGGAGGATAGCTAAAGTTGTTCTGCTGTTTAAGAAAGGCTCTAAGAATAAACCAGGAAATTATAGCTCAAAGTTCAAAGTAATTTTTTATTTTTAAAGTACATATCTTTCACCATATACAACCCTGAGATTCATTTTCCAGATGTATGCATATTCACTGTCCAGCTGTTCCGGGGTTGAGTGAAGAGCCAGTGAGATGTCATCTGATGTGGACCTGTTGCTCCAGTAGGGAAATTGGAGCTGATCCAAATCGCCTCTCAATCAAGAGCTGATATGTTTCATCACCGGCCTCTCAAAACACTTCATCACTCTGGATGTAAGTGCAACTGGGTGATAGTCAATGAGGCAGGTCACCACACACTTCTAGGGCACCGATATAATTGAAGCTTGCTTGAAGCAGGTGGACACCACACACCGCCAAAGCAAAAGGTTAAAGATCTCAGTAAACACACCAGCCAGTGAGCCTGATACCAGTAGTGAGAAAGTTATTGGAAGGCATTTTAACGGTCTGAATGTATGAGTATTTAAGTTGACAAGAACTGACTAGGGATACCCTGCATGCATTGCTTTGTGTGTGGTAAATCATCTAACCAAACTTACTGAGTTTTCCAAAGAAGTTACTGGGAGATTTGATAAAGGCAAGGCAGTGGATGTTGCCTACGTGGACTTCAGAAAGGCATTTGACAAGGTCCCGCATGGGAGGCTATTCAGGAAGTTTCATGCACTTGGCATTGAAGATGAGGTAGTAAATTGAATTAGACATTGGCGTTGTGGGAGAAACCAGAGACTGGTAGGAGATGGTTGCCTCTCTGACTGGAGGTCCGTGACTAGTGGAGTGCCACAGGGGTAGGTGCTGGATCTGTAACTGTCTCAGGGACATGTTTCATTGAAATGTTTATTTTATATGTTTGTCATAAATTCATGATTAATTTATCACCTTAAAATATTTTATGTAAAGTTTATTTAATGCAGAGTGTAACGGGTCACATGACCAGCATTTAATGGATCACATGACCAGAGTTTAATAAAAGCATGACTGTGGCATTATGGGTCAGAATCAACATGGAAGCAGTGAAAGACACGTGGTCCTAAAATAACCTCATTCTGCATGTGGTCCAAGAGGTGCACACGGTAATTGTTTTTCTTAAGTTTGTTTTATATAATGTTGTTGAGGTGTCTTTATATGAACAGTGTGATACGTTTTAGTGATTTGTTTGATTTCAGCACACTTCTGATGTGCTAACATGTTTGGGCCTGTTTATCGGCGGACACTAGATTGAGAGACTTTAAAAGACTGAGGAATGTATGTTTCAAATTTATGTCCTTTATTTTCTTGTAGTTTCCATGGTGTCTACTGAAGAAAGGGAGAGAGAGAGAAATAAAAATAAGTCTTCGAGGACATCTGTATGTTGCGTGGGCATTATTTCATTGGACCGGTGCAGTTACAGTGAAAATGTGCAGCCAACAAGTCCGAGAGTTCAAAGTAAGAAGCGCTGCATGTCCGGGAAGAAGGGTGGAGGAAACACGATCGCTCGAGCAGCGGGTGGCCGGAGAAGTCTTTGGAGAAAAGGCTCGTTGATTCACGGGAGAAAACGGGAGTGTTGGCTCCTGACACCGTCAGGTTGAGAATACTGCGATTTCACCAAGAGAGAGCAACGTTTACCAGAGTAGGCTACAGCTTTGCAAATATCATCTCTACAGGCTTCATATTGCAGTGTCTGTTTCATCCCCTTGCTGTCTGCTGGCAGGGATGTGCGGCTCTGCAGACGGCATCAGGTTTGACTGTGCTACCTTTACTACCTTATGGACATGTGTAAAATTTGAGAAATACTTGTTAAAATACTGGTTTATTGATGAGAAAAGTAATTGATTTATCATTATAGCCTAATTGTTGTTCCTGCATTGTTACGAATGTTCTAATGGTGTTTTTGATCTGAGAGTTCAAACACATAATCAAAAGAGTATTGAGGTTTATTGAGTAAACAGTTACCAAATATTTGTACTTGAATTGCACTGACAATTACATAGTTGCAAAAGGTTATATGTGTACTCAGCAATAACTTGGTGATAAATACAGTGTTTCTTTTTCTAAAACATGTTCAGTGCTACTTTAAGGAGAGTAGAACCAATGAAATCTTCATGGGAAAGAAGGTTAACCCCCAAAATGCTGGAGCTTAAGCAACAAGAGGCTTCTCAGAGGGAGAGTGAATCTATCAAACTATATGAAAGCTGGAAAGAACAAGTTAGAGCTACACGTACCAAACTTAAGGATGAGTGTTCTGACCGAGACTTATGTGACATGATGGATGCTGTTGATGGGCTGGAGACACAAGTGAGAGATGTGTATGAAAATATACGATCCCAATCAGCACCTTCTACTGAGATTAGAAGAAAGATGTACAACAGTAACAGCAGGTTTGATGGGGCTAATGAATGTACGTGTGAGTGAAGTGGGGCAAGAGGAGTTTGATGCTAAGGCGGAAAACGCAAGGCTTCATATGGTGCTCGACAAAGAGTATGCCCAGTCGATATTTGGGACTACAATCTCCAAATCCACTGTTTGTAGCCACCACTCAAGCTGTTTATCAGAACAGCAAAGCATTACAGCAAAAAGAGCAGAGTGTGCTACACAGTTTGCTGTAAAGCAGGCTGAAATGGACATGGAGGAGGCTATCGCTGTACAAAGGCAAGAACTTAAAAGACGGGAAAGTCAGAGAGATCTTCAAGTAATAGCTGCAAAGCTTAAGGCTTACTCTGAAGCTGACTCAGGTGAGGCCTTGAAGGCATTGATAGAACAGCGATGCACAAATCCAGCTGACAAGTTTGTTCTACCTACAAAAATACATCAGTGGTGAGGCACGATCTGTATTGGAAGGAAGCTTCTACAGAAAGGATGATGAAGTCTATGACCGGGCATGGGAGGCTTTGAATGCTCGGTATGGCCACCCCTTTGTAACCCAGCGCACATTTAGAGAAAAACTGAATAACTGGCCAAAGACTGGCTCGAGAGTCAGTTAAACTGAGATAATTCAGTGATTTTCTGACAGCCTGTAGCAATGCCATGCCACATATCAAAGGGCTTCAGGTGTTAAGTGACTGTGAAGAGAATCAAAGGGTACTCCAAAAACTCCCTGATTGGGTGACCTCTGGCTGGAATCAGCATGTCACAAAGCTGTTGCGACAAATGGGGGAATTCCCTGATTTCAAGGAGTTTGCTGATTTTGTGGCACAAGAAGCAGAAATCACATGCAATCCTGTAACATCCTTTCATGCCTTGAAGCCAACTGAAGAAAAGCCTTCCAGAGGCATGAAGTGCACAAAGGCTAACGCGTTCATCACAAATGTGAAAGCATTGGACAAATCAAGCACAGTGGTGGAAACATACAGTGCCGTGGAGAACAGTTCAAAGGATTCAAACGGATCCAAGAAGGTAAACACTTCGTTTTCATCTTCAAACCCAGTCACATGCATGTGCTGTGGAGAAAGCCACTCCATCCACAAATGCCAGACGCTCACCACAAAGCCTGTGGAGGACAAGAGAAGGTTCATATTGAACAATAACCTGTGCTTGGCTGTCTTAGGAAAGGACATAATTCAAAGGATTGTAAGAGCAAAGCTACTTATGGCATATGTAAGAAGCATCATCCAACACCACTTCACGAAGACCGTCCTTCTGCTGCAGCAGACACATCCTCTCATGTTATGCAAGCGGAAGAAAACACATATTCCTTTCCTTGCTGCATAGACAGAGGCGACGGTGGGAGTACATCCATGATATTGCCTGTATGGATTTCTTCAATCGCCACCCCTAAAACAGAGACCTTAGTGTATGCCCTACTGGATACACAGAGTAGCAACACTTTTGTAGACCAAGAGGTATGTGAGAAGGTGGGGGCAGGATTAGAGCCAGTCAAGTTAAAGCTTACCACTATGATGGGAAAAGATTCCATTGTTCAGAGTGGAAGAGTTAGTGGGCTTAGAGTTAGAGGGTTTTCCTCACAAAGTTTTATCAACTTGTCACCTGCCTATACCAGAGATTTCATCCTACTCGAACGTTCCCACATTCCTACCCCTGAAACAACTAAAAGGTAGAAACATCTGAATGGAATAGTACAAGAAATACCAGAGTTGATGGATTGCGAGGTCAGACTCCTGATAGGCTACGACTGTGCGAGAGCATTGGCACCACGGCACGTCATCACAGGAGGTGACGATGAGCCATATGCCATCAAGACTGACCTGGGTTGGGGCATTGTCGGCAGCTCACCACAGGTCGCAACGTCAACAGAAGTGACAGGTCTGTGCCTTCGTGTATCTGTCAAGGAAATTCCACCATTGGCACCAGCCTCTGTCATTAGATCCCTTAAATCAGACTTCAGAGATAGAAACCCTGGGGAAAAGAGTATATCACAAGTTGACCACAAGTCCCAGGTCAATGAGCCACAGTCTTCGGAAATGCAATCTCTGGAGAACACGCTTACTGTCGAGAAAGGAGAGGTTTACAACTTGGGGCAGGTAAAACACTTACTGCCTGAGAAACTTCAACAGTTAGAGTTTTGTCTCAGAGTGGAGACTCGTGAAAAAGGCGAAATAATTACACAGCTTGAGCAGGAAACAAAAGCTTGCCAGCAAGAGACTATAAACTTGAATGGAAAAAGTCAAAATTTTAGAGGATGACAAATCTCTCCTCCAGGAAGAACTTGAAAATGTCCAGGAAAAGTCAGACAAAGTCAAGAACGAGAGAAAGTACCTAGAGGCAGAATTACTAAAAAATGTCGACAAGATTGATCAATTAACTGAAGCACTAAAGACACTTCATATGCAGAGTAATTCACTTGTCAATGAATTAGATTGCTTCAGAGAAGAGAAATGTCATTTGATCAAAGAAAGAGAAGCCCAGGAAACAAAGGTGGTAAAAGAGGACAATTTTTTTGGAGAGACTTAAACAGTTCTCAAAATGGCATACAGCATTGAATGTGGTTGCCCGGATCCAGCAACTAGCAAAGAGAACCAAAACAGCAAAACCCATAAATGTCAAAGACAGAAGAAAGGCCAGTCTTGTGCTTGTAAAATTAGCACAAAGAGATGCCTTCAAAGAGAAAATGTGAATTCTGAGTCATGACAAACTGCCACACAGCCAACCATTGTTCCAACTTGACCCAGTATTGCAAGATGGTGTTCTCAGGGTGGGAGGGCGATTAAAGAAAGCTTCTTTACCTCTCAACTTGAAGCATCCAGTAATCCTACCAAGAGATGGTGTGGTCACACGTCTGATTCTAGATTACTGCCATGGAAAAACTCAGCACCAAGGCAGAAGACAAACCCTTAATGAACTGAGGGGAAATGGTTACTGGGTTGTTGGTGGCAGCAAAGTTGTGGTGAACTACATCAAACAATGTGTTACGTGCAGGAAAGCTTGCGGGCCAACAGAAACGCAAAAGATGGCGGATCTTCCTGCTAACCGTGTTGATCCCTCGTCACCATTCTCATACCGTGGGATGGATTGTTTTGGACCACTTCACACTAAGCAAGGTCGTAAAGAGTACAAGAGATATGGTCTCATGTCCACCTGTCTGTGCTCGAGGGCAATTCACATAGAAATGTTGGAAGGTTTATCAACTGATGCCTTCATAAATGCTTTACGGTGTTTTATAGCTATCCGTGGATCTGTAAGACAAATCAGATTGGATCAAGGGACAAACTTTGGAGCAAAAAATGAACTGACAAAGGCCTTAAAGGAAATGGACAAATACAGACTGACTGCTTACCTGGCTGGAAAACAATGTGACTTCACCATGAACATGCATGATGCCAGTCACATGGGAAGTGTTTGGGAGTAGCAGATTAGGACAGTTAGGAGCGTCCTAAACTGGGTCCGCTCACAGAACGCTGGAAGATTAGATGATGCTTCTTTGAGAACCTTTTTCTATGAGGCGATGTCAATTATAAACAGCCACCCACTCACCACTGACAGCATCAATGATCCTAAAGGCCTATAGCCACTTACACCGAACCATTTACTTACCATGAAAACCTGTGTCCTGCTGCCTCCACCAGGAAAATTTATGACAGAAGATCTGTATGTTGTGAAAAGGTGGTGCAGAGTGCAATATATTGCAGAGCAATTCTGGAGTAGATGGAAGAAGGAATATCTAGCAAACATCACCTTCAGACAGCGCTGGCACTCTTCAAGACGAAATGTGAAGATTGGCGATATTGTTATTGTAAAAGAGGAAGGGATTCCTCATAGTGAATGGAGACTCGGAAGAGTGCTTGATGTTTATGAAGATGGACTGGTGCGAAGAGCCACAATACAATTAGGAAATAAAAAGCTAGGGAAAGAGGGTCAACAACTCAGTAATCCATCCATTCTTGAACGTCCTATTCGTAAATTAATTGTCCTTGTAGAGAACAACTAAAATGTGTTCCAGTGGAACTAATTTCTAAACACACCTGTGTGGAGAGTTTAAAATATCTGTCTTGACCTTAGAGTTTGTTACAAATACCAGTTATTTGGTTCTGGAAATTACTAGATTTATTCAAATATTTGTACAAAGGTTATCATAAATCATAGTAATTTGGTGGGAGTGTAACTGTCTCAGGGACATGTTTCATTGAAATGTTTATTTTATATGTTTGTCATAAATTCATGATTAATTTATCACCTTAAAATATTTTATGTAAGGTTTATTTAAAGCAGAGTGTAACAGGTCACATGACCAGAGTTTGACAAAAGTGTGACTGTGGTATTATGGGTCAGAAGCAACATGGAAGCAGTGAAAGACACGTGGCCCTAAAATAACCTCATTCTGCATGTGGTCCAAGAAGCGCACATGGTAATTTTTCTTAAATTTGTTTTATATAATGTTGTTGAGTTGTCTTTATATTAACAGTGTGATACATTTCAGTGATTGATTTGATTTCACACACTTCTGATGTGCTAACGTGTTTGGGCCTTGTTATCGGCCGACACTAGCTTGAGAGACTTTAAAAGACTGAGGAATGTATGTTTCAAACTTTATGTCCTTTATTTTCTTGTAGTTTTCACGGTGTCTACTGAAGAGAGAGAGAGAAAGAGATAAAATAAATCTTCAAGGACATCTGTATGTTGCGTGGGCATTATTTCATTGGACTGGTGCAGTTACAGGGTCCATTGTTATTTGTCATGTATATCAACGATCTGGATGAGAATGTGGTTAACTGGATCAGCAAATATGCAGATGACACCAAGATTGGGGGTGTAGTGGTCAGCAAGGAAGACTCAAAGCATGCAGTGGGATCTGGACCAGCTGCAATAATGGGCAGATAGACTTTAATGCAGACAAGTTTGAGGTGTTACACTTCAGTAGGACCAAGCAGGGTAGGAATTACGCAGAGAACAGTAGGCCACTGAGGATTGTGGTTGAACAAAGATATCTGGGAATACAGGTCCATTATTTATTGAATGTGGTGTCACAGGTAAGTAATATGATAAAGAATGCTTTTGTCACATTGACCTTCAGTAATCAAACTATTCTAAAGAATACTAACTGTAACAGGATCGATAAAAGATCAACCAGAGTGGAGAAGACAAATTGTGTAAATGCAGATATAAACAAATAGCAATAAATAATGAGAACATGAAATAATAAGATAGCGAGTCCTTAGAATGAGATAATTGGTTGTGGGAACATCTCAATAGATGTGTATAGTTATCTCCTTTTGTTCAAGAGCCTGATGGTTGAGAGGTAATAACTGTTTTTGAACCTGGTGGTGTAAGTCCTAAGGCTCTTGTACCTTCTACCTGATGGCAGCAATGAGAAAAAAGCATGTCCTGGGTAATGGGGATCTCTAATGATGGATGCTGCTTTCCTATGACAACATTCTATGTAGATGTACTCAATGGTTTGGAGGGCTTTACCTGTGATATACTGGGCAGAATCCACTACTGTGTCTTTTATAGGATTTTCTGTTCAAAGGCATTGATGTTTCCTTACCTGGCCATGATGCAGCCAATCAATACACTACCCAGTACACCATCTATAGAATTTTGTCAAAGTTTTAGATGTTGTGTCAAATCTCCTACAGGAAAGATGTAAGTAAGCCTGAAAGAGTACAGGAAAAATTTACAAGGATGTTGTTGAGACTGGATGACCTGAGTTATAAGGAAAGAGTCAATCAGTTAGAACTTTATTCCCTAGAACATAGAAGATTGAGAGGAGATTTGGCAGCGGTATACAAAATTGTGAGGGGTTTAGAGAGGATAAATGCAAGTAAGCTTTTGAACTGAGGTTGGATAAGACTACAACTAGAGCTGATGGGTTAAGGGCGGTAGGTGAAATAGTTAAGAGAAACATCTTCACCCAGAGGGTGATGAGGGTGTGGAATGGGTTGGCAGCACAAGTGCTGGATATATTGTCAACATGTAAGAGAGGCTTGGACAGGTACATGGATAAGATGGGCATGGAGTGCTAGGATTGAGGTGGAGGTCGATGGAGCTAAGCAATTTAAATTGTTCAGCACAGACTAGATGGGCCAAAGGGCCTGCTTCTGTGCTCTAGTTTTCTGTGACTCTATAACTCTAAATGACATGGAAATCACCACATATCATGAATTTGATCTTGTAATTGTGTCCTCCAAGAAAATGAGCCCATCTCTGCATTTGTGCTGTTGCTATTAGTGGAACACTCTTCTGTGGATTGAAAATGGACACCGGCTATGATCAGTAATGAGGGTAAAATCTTTCCCATACAAGGACTGGTTGAAACATTTTACACTCCAAACCAGACTCAAGGCTTCTCTGCCAATCCATGTATAATTTTTCTCTGCAGTGGTAAGGAAACACGATGCAGAGTCTATGGAGCATTACCTTCCATCACTCATAACATGTAACATGACAACACTATAAATGAAGTATTTTCCTCCAGAAAGGCTTGCAAAGATGTCCCCTATCCTGGACAGAGGGCATTGATCTACTTTCAGTACTAGGTTGATGGTGACCTTAAAATCATCACTGATGCTGACAGACCCATTCTTCTTAGCTACAGGGACAGCTGGCATTGCCCCTAAGCTCCAATCAACCTTGAAAATAATTCCTTCAGCTTCCATGAGATCTAGCTTATTGGCTACTTTATCACAGATGGTATAAGGAACTAGACAGGTTTTGTAAAACTTGGATGTGGTGTTTTCATTTAACACTATTTTACCCTTGATATGTTTGAGTTTTCCGATGCCATCCTTGAACACTGCTGTGGCATCATCCAGTACCTTTTTTTTAATTCACTGTCAGTTGACTCTGTTGCAGGGGATGTGGCACACAAATGGTGGTTGGATCTCCAATCAAGCTGTAGTTGTCTTGGCCAGTCATAAGCCCATAATGCTGACCCTCCAGTTTTTACCATATACAAGACCAATGTGACTTGTTGGTTGTTGTATTTCACTGTTACAAATGTTATATTCACAGAGGGATCTTCTTCAATATAAGTTCTCAGTTGGATATCTGCAGGGTTCAGTTCAGCATCTCTGAAATGTCGATTAAACTCATTTTATGGAAAGACTGAAACAGCCGAGCCAGTGTCGAATTCTATTTTAATTAATTTACCATTCACTTCTGGTGTAAGCCATATTGCTTGTCTATTGTTAGTGGTCAAATTGTAAAACTCAAGGCTACTCAGTCCTGTGTTGCTCTCATTATCAGCTTTTTCATCAAAAGCATGCAGATTGATGCTCTTTTTTTGACCAACTGCAACTTGACTTTTCATCTTTTCCTCTTCCTGTGCAGTCCATTTATTTTTGTCTGCCTGGCATGCTCTTTGTATGTGTCCTATTTTGTTGCATGGTCTGCCGCAACAGTAACACAAGTTGATCAGCTAGTTGGTTTCTGTCTAGACATTGCAATTTTGTTCATGCTACTTTCATTCCTCACTACAACTCAATGGGTCTCTGTCTGCAGTTTCCACAGATGCAGTGATTTCAACTGTTCTTTTAAGTGCGAGTTGTGCTTCATTAGGAGACACTTTTGAAAGCTTTCTTGTAAGATTCCACAAACTAAACAATCTCTCAGTGCATCATTAACCCCATTGCTGAATTGACAATGCTCAGACAATCTCTTCAATTCATCCACATACGCTGAAACCGACTCCCCTGCCTTTTGATCCCTCTTATGAAATGTAAAATGTTCTGCAATCAGCGATGGCTTCAGTTCTAAATGTTGCTGCATTACTTTCATGATATTAGCAAAGCTCATTTTGGCTTGTTTTGTTGGAGCAGTTGAACTTCTAAGCAAACTGTCCGTCTTTAAACCCAATGCACGTAGCAAAACTGGTACTCGTTTTTCATTGGCTATTCCATTTGCTTCAAAATATAGCTCTGTCTGCTGAGAATACCTGAGCCAGTTCTGCAATGGGAAATGACTATCTTTCCCATATAGCCAGCCATTTCTGTTTTTTTTTTACTTGTGATTATTATCAGTTGGTACTCACTGTTAATGAACCCATGTTCTGCCTTTTTCTAACTGAACTGTTTTTTCTCTCTCTCTCTTCCAAAGAGTCACATGGCTGTGCTGTTTCTTTGTAACTTGAATGTCATGCTGCAATTTAACAGGTAAGTAGTCATCTCAGGTTCATTTCAAAAATACCTCAAAGCCACTGTTATGGTTTACAACACCAAACCATAGAAGTAACAGAAAGCAAAAGTACAGAGCCAAGAATAACATGTCTTAGTCTTGATTTACTTTTAGTGAGGCATGCACTTGCAACGTTTTGGTGTATTGACATATCTCATTCATGCATTTTTACATGTAACCTGTAATGAATTATTTAAACAACGAAGAACGCTCAATCAGTTAGTATGCTTAAAATATTAGTCAAATATTATTGAAACATTAAAAGCAGATCATGGAGGTCTTCCAAAGTGTGAATAATTCCATTTAAAATCAGCTTTTGCAAATGCCACTTCATCTCCTGCACCATGACTCTTTTACAAAAATGTATCCAATAATGATTTGTTTTTGATGCTGTGGTTTTATGTTTGGAATTATCAGAGAATAAAGTTAACGTTTCAGTGTACATTTGGCTGACCCAGATTTGGCTACCGCGCAAGATTGTTCCCTTATGCTGCTCACTCTTTCCATAATAGGCGGCTGCATACTGTGCTGGTCTGAATCATGGATGAATGTCTGCAATTTCCTGAATACGGTCTCTTGATGTGCGAGGATCCTCACCGCTAACCAAACAAATAGGAGAAGTCACAATGACAGCAACTAGCAAGAGCCATAGAACACTACAGCACAGAAAACAGGCCATTTGGCCTTTCTAGTCTGTGCCAAAACGTTATTCCGCTAGTCCTATTGACCTGCACACAGTCCATAACCCTCCAGCCCTCCCCTATCCATGTATCTATCCAATTTATTCTTCAAACTTAAGAGTGAGCCCACATTTACCACATCAGATGGCAGTTTGTTCCACACTCCCACCACTCTCTGAGTAAAGAAGTCCCCCCCAATGTTCCCTCTAAACCTTTCACCCTAAAGCTATGTCCTCTCGTATTTATCTCTCTTAATCTAAGTGGAAAGAGCCTACTCGCATTTACTCTGTCTATACCCCTCAAATCCCCCCCTCTATCAAATCCCCCCTCATTCTTCTGTGCTCCAAGGAATAAAGTCCTAACCTGTTCAATCTTTCCCTGTAACACAACTCCTGAAGACCCAACAACATCCTAGTAAATCTTCTCTGCACTCTTTCAATCTTACTGATATCCTTCCTATAGTTAGGTGACCAGACAGTACACAATACTCCAAATTTAGCCTCACCAATGTCTTATACAACCTCACCATAACACCCCATCTCCTATACTCAATACTTTGATTTATGAATGCCCAGATGCCAAAAGCTTTCTTTACAACCCTGTCTACCTGTGACACCACTTTCAGGGAATTATGTATCTGAACTCCCAGATCCCTTTGTTCCTCCGCACTCCTCAGTGCCCTACCATTTACTGTGTATGTCCTACCTTGATTTGTCCTTCCAAAGTGCAACACCTCACACTTGTCTGCATTAAATTCCATCTGCCATTTTCTGGCCCATTTTTCCAGTTGGTCCAGATCCCTCTGTAAGCTTTGAAAGCCTTCCTCACTGTTCACAACACATTTAATCTTGGTATCATCAACAAATTTACTGATCCAATTTACCAGATTATCATCTAGATCATTGATATAGACAACAAACAACAATGGTCCCAGCACAGATCCCTGAGGCACACCACTAGTCACAGGCCTCCAGTCTGAGAAGCAGTCATCCACTATCACTCTCTGTCTTCTCCCACACAGCCAATTTTGAATCCAGTTTACAACCTCTCCATGGATACCTGGTGTCTGAACCTTCTGAACTAACCTCCCATGTGGGACCTTGTCAAAGGCCTTACTAAAGTCCATGTAGACAACATCCACAGCCTTTCCCTCATCTACTTTCTGGGTAACCTCCTCAAAAAACTCTACAAGATTCGTTAAACACGATCTACCATGCACAAAGCCATGCTGACTATCCTTAATCAGCCCTTGGCTGTCCAAATGTTTGTATATCCAATCTCTCAGAACACCTTCCAATAATTTACCTACTACTGATGTCATGCTCACCGACCTGTAATTACCTGGTTTACTTTTGGAGCCTTTTTAAAACAACGGAACAACATGAGCTACCCTCCATCCTCTGGCACTGCATCCGTGGCTAAGGACATTTTAAATATTTCTTCCAGGGCCCCTGTAATTTCTACACTAGTCTCTCTCAAGGTCCGAGGAAATATCATGTCAGGCCCAGGGGATTTATCTACCTTTATTCGCTGTAAGGCAGCAAGCACCCCTCCTCTTTAATCTCTATATGTTCTATGACACTGCTGCTTGTTTCCCTTCCTTCCATATATGCTATGCCAGCTTCCTGAGTAAATACTGATGCAAAAAAACTGTTTAAGATCTCCCCATCTCATGAGTCTTCAAGCATAGACAACCACTTTGATCTTCTAGGGGACCAATTTTGTCCCTTACTATCCTTTTACTCTTAATATACTTGTAGAAATCTTTTGGGTTTACCTTCACATTATCTGCCAAAGTAACCTCATGTCATCTTTTTGCCTTCCTGATTTCCTTCTTCGGTATTTTCTTACATTTTCTATACGCTTCAAGTACCTCATTTGTTCTTTGTTGCCTATACCTGCTATACAGCTCTCTCTTTTTCTTAACCAGATCACCAATATCCCTTGAAAACCAAGGTTCCCTATGCCTGTTAACTTTGGCTTTAATCCCAGCAGGAACATGCAAACCCTGCACTCTCAAAATTTTGCCTTTGAATGGCCTTCCACTTACTGAACACATCCCTGCCAGAGAACAATTTATCCCAATCCGCTCTTCCTAGATCCTTTCTCATTTCCACAAAATTGGCCCTTCTCCAATTTAGAACCTCAACTCAAGGACCAGACCTATCCTTATCCATAATTAACTACCTCTATATATTGATTTAGAAAACTTTCCTGAACACATTTGACAAACTCCAAGCCATCTAGCCCTTTCACAGTGTGGGAGTCCCAGTCAATATGTGGAAAGTTTAAAATCCCCTACTATTACAACTTTCTGTTTCTTACTTCAGTCTGCTATCTCTCTACAGATTTGCTCCTTCAATTCTCTCTGACTATTGGATGGTCTATAATACAACCCTATTAGTGTGGTCACACCTTTCCTGTTCCTCTGCTCCACCCATATGGCCTCTGTAGACAAGCCCTCCGGGCTGTCGTGTCTACGCACAGCTGTGATATTTTCCCTGACGAGTAATGCCACTCCTCCCCCTTTCATCCCAACCTCTCTATCACGTCTGAAACAACAGAACCCCCGAACATTAAGCTGCCAGTCCTGTCCCTCCTGCAACCAAATCTCACTAATAGCGATAATATGGTAATCCCACGTGCCAATCCATGCCCTAAACTCATCTGCCTTACCTACAATACTCTTTGCATTGAAATAGATGCACCTGAGAACATTTCTATCACATACAAACCTTTGATTTCTGTCTATACATGCAGTCCTCGCATGACCTTTATCCTCCTCCACCTCACTATCTGCTCTAACACTCTGGTTCCCCTCCCCCTGCAAATCTAGTTTAAACCTCCCGGAGCAGCACTAGCAAATCTACCCACAAGGATGTTAGTCCCCCTCCAGTTCAGTTGCAAACCGTCCCGAAGGAACACATCCCACCTTCCTTGGAACAAAGCCCAATTGTCCAGAAGCATGAAGCCCTCCCTCCTGCACCATCTCCTTAGCCACGTATTTAGCTGCATTATCTTCCTATTTCTAGTCTCACCAGCGTGTGGCATAGGTAGCAATCCTGAGATTGCAACCCTGGAGGTACTGTCCTTCAACTTTGCACCTAACTCCCTAAACTCTCTTTGCAGGACCTCCTCCTCCTTCCTATCCATGAACACAGCTACCTGTCCATTTAAATCTGGTAATGATTTCATGCTGTTGTTCCTTGTGTAGTAAAACTCAATATTTAAATGTGAATGTAAAAAAAAAATAAGATATGATATTGTTGTGGTTTGGAGATAGGATGTTAGCAGTGTTATAAAACTATATTCCCCTGACTCGGAAGGAAAGGAGTTTCTGGAAAAGTAAAATTATGTCACAAAACTTACTTTGTGTGTTTGTATAAAAGGTCTATCATCGAGCAAGGATAGTCTTTTTTTATTAAGGTATTGTAAATATAACTGCATTTAAATAATATTAATATACAATTTGGTATAAAGCAAGATTCTGCTTTTGCTTGCTTTATGCAATTAAATATTGTTTCAACACTAAAACTTCATTTGTTGCATGGCTTTCTGAGGAAATAATTCTGATATGAATTTGATTAAGCCTGTATCAAAACAATGACAACTTCGACATGGAAGGCTTTATTTTCTGAAAAAGTCCTGAAGAAGTGCTACATAAATAACACAAAGCTCCTCAATATTCTCACCCATTATAAATTTATTAAAGCATCCCAAATGAATAAAAGAATGTAACAAATTCTACATGTACAGTAAATCACTTTTTCACTCTGGCAGTCAATCATTACTTGATCTGCTGAGTACATCCAAGAGCTTTAGTTTTATTTCAGATATTTATTGTTATGTGGTGTATTAATGCAACCTGGCTACTTTGAGCAACTAAGTTTCATGCAATCACTAAAAATCACTTCAGAGTCAAAGGCTCTGATTATTATTCTGCCATAAATTTATGTGGACTTTTGTCATTCCTTTCAAAAAATGTTAGACAAAACATAAAGCTTTGTTGCTGAAAATAGTGAGGTAAGTTGCAGGCAAAATTCTCCAGCTAATTTTACTTTGACTTTACTCATATATATATATATTAGGCTTGATGATGACCTCTCGGCAGATATATAAATGATGATGAGGGATATTACCATTTGTACAATTTAGTTTCTAAATCATTTTGCATATAATCATAATCTCCTGAACTCACTTCAGCTCTATTGTCAGTTAGTAGTCCTGATGTCTGTACATGGTATTCCTTTTTCTGCAGTCAACAACCTGATCTCAAACCTTACCTTTCTATTCTATATAAATGGGAAGTGATTTCGATTACCATCGATCAGAATGATCTTCCCTTGTAAAAAGTTTTGTTTGAGAAGGTTAGGGCCAGATTTGTCACCCTTCCGCCATTTGCAAGTGATCCAATTTTGCTTTTGGAGTACAGTTAAAACCTTTTGTTGTAAGTTTGTTGGCATCCTATCACATATACAAACAGCTTCCTACATGCTGGTGACACAGTTGGACGAAGTGGTGAAGGAGGAGTATGCCCTGCTTGCATTCATCCAACAGGGCATCGAGCACAAGAGTTAGGACATTTATAGAGGTTTATAGGTCATGAGGGGTATAGATAAGGTATAGAGGGGTGTGTTTTTCCCCCCAGGGTAGGAGAGATTGAAACTAGATGATGTAGAATTAAAGTGAAAAGGAGAAGATTTAAAGAGGATCTAAAGTTCAGTTCTATTTTTCACACACAGGGTGATTGGTGTATTGAATGTGTATTGAAGGTACAATTACACATTTATAAGAAACTTGGATGTGTACATGGAAAGGAAAGGCTTAGAGGTACATATATGGGTCAAATGCAGTCATGTAGGACCAGCTCAGGTAGACTTTTTAGTCAGCATGGACAAGTTGGGTGGAGGGACTTGTTTCTGTGCTGTGTTATGTGACTCTAACTCATGCAGTAGATCCCTTTCCCACAGCCACACCAACCTCTTCCAGGTCAGATTCATACCTAACATTCATCCTCTCGTCACCTTCATACACACAAAACTGACACAAATCTCACCTACACTCCGCTAGTTACTCACCCTAGAACACCCAAAACATATTAAATAACAAAAAGGATCTTGTGCTTTCCTGGCGTATGTGATGAATAAAACTCTTCTCGAGCTTCCAGCCCAGTATATTATACCCAGCTTTGTAACACATATGCAAGAGAAGATGAAACACAACTATAGCCATTATCATCTTTCAAGTGCGACTGCATAATTTTGCTGGCATAGAGACAACCATGGATAAATGGGGCTAAGGAATAAACAAGAAGGACTTGCATTTATACAGGAACTTTCATACCTATAATAGAATATCCTAAAACACTTTATAAGCAATTGAATAGTTCTTTTGAATGTTGCACATTGGTCAATATGACAGAATCTGATTTGACTTCCCATCTGAAAGATGGAGTTTCTATCAGAAAATTATTCCCTTTTGTTGTGTTGACATTTACTCAGCATTGTACACTGTAGTGTATATAGAACATCAATTTATCCTATATGATCTAACTCTTGATGCATTATTGTGTCTAGATACTGCAGTTCAGTCATGCATTGCTCTCTCCAACAAAGCATGTTCTGTTTCTCAGCACAGAAGTTTCCACAGATGCTGGAAGTCTTGAGCAACACACACAAAATGCTGAAGGAACTCAGCAAGGTCAGGTAGCTTCCATGGAGGGAAATAAGCAGTCAACATTTTGTGTGAGATCCTTCATCTGAACTTGAAAGGAAGAGGGCAGAAGTTGGAAGGGAGAAGAGGGCTTTTGCATTTTCCTTTCCAGTCTAGATGAAAGGTTTTGGCCTGAAGTGACAGCTGCTCATTTCCCTACCTGGATGTTGCCTGCTGAGTGCCTCCAGCATTTTGTACAGATCAGGGGTTCCCAACCTGGGGTTGACAGAACTCTTGCTTAATGGGATAGGTCTATGGCATTGAAAAAGGTTGGGAACCCCTGGTATAGCTGTTCTGTATCTAGCTCTACTCTTACTTATTTGCTTTTGGAAGCATGTGTGCAAACAAATGCCAAAATTTAGCAATTGTGCATATTTGTGTGTGGGTTACAATGACAGTATGTGCATATATCAGAAGCCATTCCAATATTAACTCAAGATGTGAAGCCCAAAAGTGCTCTGGCACATGCAAATTTTTCAATTACAAAAGCATTTTTAAAAAGTGTTGGGATGAAGAGGCAAATGAAAGGAAGCTGGCCAGAGGAGAAGGGAGCCATATTTTACAATAATTTAGGATGTAGAATTAATCAACATGGAACATAACTGAATTCTTCAAAGTAATTAATATTGTATGTGCTTCAGACCAAAAATGATCTTGGATAAACATTTGCAGCTTTCTTTATTTTTATGGGGAATTACAAAACAGATTTGCAGTTTTACCAGGAACAATTGAAAATGAAAGGAATAACTGGGTCCAGCTAGATATCTTCCCCAAGGGGCAATGCACAAGAGACCATTTTAACCACCGCATTTATTAAGTTGACCCGACCATCTTGTGACTTGCAGATAGCTGATGCTGACTGCAATGAGAATCAGCTGCTTTCCGTTTCTGTGTCCCGTAGTAAGAGCTGTTATTATTGTTGAATAAAGTTTATTTTTTATCCATAGCCCTTCCTATATAATAAAGAGAAGGGGAAATACTAAAGAATTCCTTTATAGGCTAATAATTGCCACATCTCTGTTGCTAACTCTGATTGTAGTAGGACAGCTTTGTCCTTCATATCATTAGAACAGATTCTCCAGGGAGTTCCTTTCTTTTGTCAACTAACAGCTGTGAGGATTAAAATGCGACAGAAGAAATCACACCCTTGAAACAGATTGCTGGCCGTGTGCCTTGCCATTTATTTTAAGCCATTACATCGGAGAGAGAATGGGGCCAGAGTAGTCACGGTGTGCTCAAAGCAGATTGTAAATTGATGGTAATTTTCCTGCACACCTCTGTGAATTAAATAAAGCCTGTGGGAAAGATTCCCTTTGCCTTTTCTGAAGTGATGATGAGTTTGAGCATAATCTTCTCAGTCAGGTATTTTCCAGGATCTTAGAACTGTGGAGTTTGTGAAGACCCTTGGTTTACCACACTTTGACCCTTTTGAGATGGGTAGTGGGGGAGACTGGTGTGATTCACTCTGTGACAAGAATCAGCAGCAGCATTAAATGACGCTGAACTCGTTCTGCGTTTTACTGTGAGCAGCTGGGCTTTGATATCTCTGGAGCTGAGGTTTTGATGTGAGCTGGTGCAGTGGCTTGGCAGAGTGCAGGGGAAGTGGCTGATGGGAAACTTTGATTCCAGGACAAGTTTCCACTGTTCCCTCTGGACAAGACTGGTCCCAGCAGAAGCATCTCGTTGAAAAGCAAGTAAGGGGAGTGGAGGGGAGGTAGGGGTCACAGGGAGTGAGGGCATGCCTCAACTCATAAAATGGTGGCCTGCAACTTTGGAGTACGGTGAGAGAGTGGAGGAGGTGAGAGTTTGGGCAGATCACAAAGTATTAAGGTGGTTGGAGATGTTTGGAGATCAACTTTTTATTCACTCCTGGGACTTGGTTATCACTGGAAAAACTAGTGTTTGCTGTCCATCTCCATCTGCCCCTGAACTAACGATGCAATTAACCATTGGTGGCCTTGGAGATGCACATAGGCTAACCTGAATGAGGAGGGCAGATTACATACATTATAACATCATAATGCTATATTATAAAAAAGGAAGTAAGATCAGCTCCTGGCTGACAATCAACACCGGCACACCTTGAGGATGTATGCTTAGCCCACTGCTCCACTCTCTACGCTTGTGACCGTGCGGTACAAGATTGGGCAGAATTTCTGATGAGTTTCTATGTCAATTTACTACACTGCAGAGAGTTAATGTCTGGTCTAATCTGTGTATTGCTTATTTTGTAAATAGCATTGACATGGTAGTAAGTGTAACCATTAATTAGAAGTACTAGTTTTAACATTTCTTAATAATTTTAGCAGTGCTGCAAATGCTATTTTCATTTTTTGTTTTTATTTAACACCCAGATCTTTAAAACTGCCAGAGTAAGAAAAGTATCATTCTACTGCATTGTCTAACTATGTATATAAATATTAATATTTTATTATATATGCCAATAATTCTTGATTTGGTTGGCTCTTGGAATGAAAATGAAATATTTTTATGGCATAAACACTTACCTTGCTAGAATTGACCTCTCTATTAGGTTCAGGAGTGTAATCCAGAAGAGTGATCTTCTGCAGCTGTAGGCCATGCACTTCAAAGTTCAATGTGTTGTGTGTTCAGAGATGCTCTTCTGCACACCACTGTTGTAACACATAGTTATCTGATTGACTGTCATCTTCCTGTCAGCTTGAAACAGTCTGGTTATTCTCCTCCAACCTCCTTCATTAGCAAGGTGTTTTCCTTCCTGACACTCACTAGATTTTTTTTTGTGGGGTTTTTGCACCATTCTCTGTAAATTCTAGAGACTGTTTTGCATGAAAATCCTGGAAATCAGCAGTTTCTGAGATACTCAAGCTACCCAGTCTGCCACCAACAATCATTCCATAATCAAAGTCACTTAGATCACATTTCTTCTCCACTCTGATTTTTGGTTTGAACAACAACTGAATCTCTTGACCATGTCTGCATGCTTTCACGCATTGAGTTGCTGTCACCTGATTGGCTGTTATTTGCATTAACAAGCAGGCATACAGCTGTACCTAAAAAGTGGCGACTGAGTGCAGTTACACATTAAGATGCTCTCTGCACTGATACATTACAGAGAGTAGGGTCTGCAGGATAAAGTGCCAACTTGTATCCTTGAATCCAGTGAAGAGCATGCCCTGATGAGTGATCAGGTCATTAAAAGCTTTAAGTTCACAGGCAAAAACTTAAGATGCTGAATTCCTGCAAAGCAATTTCGAAGCAGAAATCAAGGCACAAAGCTCCACGGACTTGATATGTAATTTTCCATCCATTAACACCTAAGAATGGAATGTAAGCACCTCCGGAACCTTGCATGGAATTGGAAATGAGTAACAGGCCTGCAAGAGGAAAGAAAGTAAGGTAGAGCAAACATGAAATGAATCAATCAACAAGAGAGCTTTCAGGAGT
The DNA here is from genome assembly GCF_030028105.1 of Mobula birostris. Lineage (NCBI taxonomy): Eukaryota > Metazoa > Chordata > Chondrichthyes > Myliobatiformes > Myliobatidae > Mobula > Mobula birostris. The sequence goes on along the minus strand of NC_092392.1, from coordinate 17,280,485 downwards.
AAAGAAATTATTCACTGGCACCTTACATCCAGTTCATACAATAGTGTACTTCCATCACTCTCCAGAGGGTGGGTATAACTTTACTTTTTTTTGGCTATTCAGGAGTAAAACCATTGGTGGAATGTGTCCTTGTTTTATAAGGCCAGAAACTATGGATCTGCAGATAGTACCTCCATCAGGTTGCTCATCCATGATCATGGTGATGTTAAAATTTATGTTATTCTGTTTACATGCTAAAATATTATAAACCAAATCTACTTTCTCCTCCTGTCTTTGAATATGTTCATCCAGTACACAAATAGCAACACATGCATTTAATAAATCAACCACTGCATTTAGCGGAACAGCAGCCTTTGCACCTTAGCTGTGGTCCCTGGATTAACACCACTTTTATGTGATACCATCATTGGTCTGGCCAGGCAAGTTACCACTTCTTGTTGTGACAGAATATTTGAAGCATCACACTGTAATTCCTTACTGCCTGATATGCCGCTGGTGTTTAGGGCAGCAATGGAGGTCCTCCATCTCTAGCGGTGTTCAGGAATTCCTTCATCGTATCAGTATCTTCCTCTCAGTTCTCCCTACTGTCAGTCATGCAAGTCCCGGGTGGAGAGTCAGGAATAATGTTGCACTCAGATGTAGAAGGGTTCTTCATTGCTGTTTCCATGACAATTGCGTTTAACCTGTTAGGCTTGTTAGCCCTGAGCTGAACACCCAAAACCTAGTGAACCAGTGGACCACTCTTATTCTGGCCTCTACCCTTTAACATGTTTGGCATAGGTGACCCTACCAAGAGCCAAACCATAAAGCCCTGACTCCAGGCAACACAGCTCTCCAGATCATTGAGACGCACAAGCCTCCAAACCAAGAGGACAATGTGGTCCTCTTGGGGGATCACACTGCAATGCTTCCAATTAAATTAACATGGTGTACATCACAAACTGCATTAAGTAAAAAATTCACTCGATTATCACTACATTGTTGGCAAAAATATCTTCATGTGTACTGTATGATGAAGTTTCGACCTAGCTAATTAATTAGAAAAATACTATCTGAAAACAGGTGCTTTAACAAAAAAGGGAAAAGATTTGAAAGAAGCAAACAAAGAGCTAGAAAATTAGAGTTAGATTTTTTTCAATTGAAAATCCTTGTTTTCAAAAGCAATGTAATTAATGAGACTGTTGGCAGGACTGACATTGCAAAAATATAGAGAATGCAATTTAATTACTGGTGATGATAAAGATGAAAAATTACTAAGTACCAGTGGTAATGTTTTGCTGTTCCTTTTCTTAAACATATAACATGCCTTCCACCTTTCTCAACGTCTATGTGTCTAGCTATGAATTGTGCTGTGACTGTGGAAAACAGCTCAAGATTGTTTCAATCATTCCCAATATAGCGGTGGAGCCAAGAACTTTTAAATTACTATTCCCAGATCCTTCCTCACTTTTTCCAAATGTTCATTTGTACATTTTTGAAGCTGCAGCAATCCTCTGAGCAGAGCTGCACACAGACAATTGGTAAATTCCTGCTTTCACCATGGCTTAATTTTCCTACTGTTCTTGATTACGTTAATAAAGGAAGCAAGTCAGCCCCTTAAACTATTAAGTATAGAGCTTTCTGTTATAGATGTTACATTCCACTCAGTTTAAATAAAATCAAGAACATTCACAGCAGGGAAATAATCGTAGATAACTGTAGATAATAGAGAGAAAAATAAATGTTTACATCCATAGATCATAAGACCATAAGACATAGGAGACTTAATAATGTGTTGAATGGAAGCTTTCTTGTTTGTGCGTGCTTTGCTTTTGAATCATGCTGAGTCACAGTTTAGTGTTGAAGAAGGAAGGAAAGTATAAGGAAAGCTGAGTCATTTTTTCCCCTGAATATTCTGACTCAACTGCTTTAGCATGTTGCTGAACAATCTGTTTTGCATAGTATTAAAATTAGTATGGAAAATGAAGAAGTCTTGACTAACTGGCCATCTTTTTGAACCAGGTTTGAATATCTTTATCACCTAATTGAGGTATTAACTTCATTAATAAACTGAGTACATGCAAGAAATGTCTACCTCTGAAGTTCTTGCAAACTAGAATGAGGCCTTTCAGTCCATTGTGCCTATGAAGGATCTTTAAAGTGGACTTCAGTCATATGCATTTTACTCATCTCAATTCATAGCCCAGCATTTTTTTCATTTGTACTTATGAATGCTTTTCCACTTTCAAGATTATTACTCAATCTACTTTGATCTCCACCCTCTTTCATGTCGTACATTCAACCTTGTAACACCGTGCCATATGAAAATATTCCTTTTCATTAATTCTTTTCATCTACTGCCACTTTTATGCCAATTATTTTTGAATTGTGATCATTAATTGATGAGCTTAAGGTAAAAGAACCTTAGGAGAAAATGATCATAATATAATTGAATTGACCCTGAAATCTGAGAAAGAGAAGCTAAAGTCAGATGTATCAGTATTACAGTGGAGTAAAGGGAATTACAGAGGTTTTAGAGAGAGGAGCTGGCCAGAGCTGATTGAAAAAGAACACTGGCTAGGATGACAGCAGAGTAGCAATGGCTGGAGTTTGTAGAAGCAATTCGTAAGCCACAGTAAATACACATCCCAAAGAGGAAGAAGCAAATAATATTAAAGAGGATAACAGAAGTTTCTTCAGATACATAAAATGTAAAAGAGAGGTGAGAGTAGATATTGGACCACTGGAAAAAATTGCTGAAAGGGTAGTAATTGGGGACAAGAAAATGATGGACAAACTCAAAAAGTACTTTGCATTAGATTTTGCCGTAGAAGATACTAGCAGTATGGTGAAAGTTCCAGGAGTCAGGGGTCATGAAGTGTGTGAAGTTACCATTACTAGGGAGAAGTTTCTTGGGAAACTGAAAGATCTGAAGGTAGATAAGTCACCGGGACCAGATGGTGTACATCGAGAGTTCTGAAAGAGGTGGCTGAAGAGATTGTGGAGGCACTCTTCAAGAAGGGAGTGAGCCAGAAGAAGGGAAATCAAGGAAAAATCTTGCCTGACAAATCTATTAGAAATCTTTGAAGAAATAACAAGCAGAATAGACAAAGGAAGATCAGTTGATGTTGTGTACTTGGATATTCAAAAGGCTTTTGGATAGGAAACACATTTAAGGCTGCTTAAAAAGCTACAAGCCCATGGTATCACAGGGAATATTCTAGCTTGGATAAAGCAGTAGCTGATTGGCCGGAGGAAAAGACTGAGAATAATGGGGACTTTTCTGGTTGGCTGCCAATGACTAGTAATGTTCCACAGGAGTCTGTGTTGGGACTGATCCTTTCTACGTTATATGATTTGGATGATAAAATTAATGGCATTGTTACAGAGTTTGCAGATGGTACAAAGATAGGTGGAGGGGAGGAGTTTTGAAGAGGTAGAGAAGCTACAGAAGGACTTGGATTAGGAGAATGGGCAAAGAAGTGGCAGATAGAATGCCGTGTTGGAATGTGTGTGGTCATGCACTTTGTTAGAAGAAATGAAATGATTGACTATTTTCCAAATGGAAAGAAAATATGAAAATCTGAGGAGCAAAGGGACTTGGGAGTCCTTGTGCAGGATTCCCTAAAGGTTAATTTGCAGGTTGAGTCTGTGGTGAGGAAGGCAAATGCGTGTAGGCATTCATTTCAAGAGAACTGGAATATAAAAGTAAAGATGTAATGTTGAGACCTTACAAAGCACTGGTGAGGCCTCACTTGGAGTATTGTGAGCAGTTTTGGGCCCCTTATCTTAGAAAGCATGTGCTGAAACTGGAGAAAGTTCAAAGGAGGTTCACAAACATAATGGTTTGTCATATGGCCTGTTTCTGTGCTGTAATTGTTATATGGTTATATGAAGTGCATTTGATAGCTCTGGGCCTGTATTCACTGGAATTTTGAAAAATGAGGGGTGACCTAATTGAAATCTAGTGAATGGTGAAAGGTCTTGATAGAGTGGACGTGGAGAGGATGTTTCCTATGGTGGGAGAGTCTAAGACCAGAGGGCACAGCCTCACAACAGAGGGCCGTCCTTTTAGAGTGGAGATGAGGAGGAATTTCTTTAGCCAGGGAAAGGTGATTCTGTGGAATCCTTTGCCACAGGCAGCTGTGGAGGTCAAGCTATTAAGTATATTTGAGGCAGAGGTTGATAGATTCTTGAAGAAATATGGGGCAAAGGCAGGAGACTGGGGCTGAAAGGAAAAATAGATCAACCATGCGTGGATGGGGGGAGCTGGGGTGGGGGCTTTGGAGTTCTAACATTTAATTGTCATTCATTCTTTGGGGCACTCCTCTGTTTTTGTGGATGGTTGTGAAGTAAAAGAATTTCAGGATGTATATTGTATACATTTTCCTGACATTAAATGTACCTTTGAAACCTTTGAAATGGCAGAGCAGATTCAATGGGCCAAATGGCCTAATTCTCCTACACCTTATGGTCTTAATTACCAACACATCATTTGTTTCAAACAAGAATCCAAGGTAAAAGCATTACTTTGAAATTTATCCTCTCTGAAGTGCCAAATGAGTTGTGTGCTGCAGTTGGTGTTATTGTCTCACAGATCAAGGAAGCTGCATTTGATCTTTCCTCCAAAGTCCCAAAGATATGCCAGTAGGTTAATTGATGACCTTCGAGTGAACCAAAGGGCAGATAATAGACAAGTAGGAGAGAAATCCTAAATGTTTCCAGCATTTTAAAGTTTTGTTTCAGACAGAATGTTTGTTTACTCCAGTATAACTGGCATAACCCACGGAGTATCAAGTATTAGGGGCCATAGAGGAAAGTTAAAAGGAGATTTTACTCAGAGAGTGCCAGGCGATGTGATGGAAGCAGATATGATAGCAACATTTAAGAGGCAGAGTAGTTAGACAGACTCAGAAACAGACAGGGAATGGAGGGATATAGACCACGGGATTAGCTAGATTGACATTGTGGTTGGCACAGGCATGGGGGCAGGGGGGTTAAAGGGCTTGTTCCTGTGCGGTATTATTCAATGTTCTGTGTTGCTGGAGTGCAGAGAAATAAGGAGAATGAGACTAAAGGGATTACTCCCCTGGGTACAGGCCTGGGCTAAGTAGGCCAAAGGTACTTATTCTGTGTCACTTTAAGTATAATACAAAACATGCTGGCATTAAAATATGTAATCTGAATTCATTCCTTTGAAGTGAATGTTCTGAAGCCAGAAAATAACATGTTTAGTGTAACTAACCAGTGAATCTTAAAATAGATTCAAGCAAAGTTGTCCATCTTGACCAAGCTGATTTCAAAGAAGCAAAGATTAGATGCCACTTTTTTAATGACAACAAAATATCAGAACCATTTATACAAGTTATCTTGTTCCAAATATTAAACTGTTTCTAAAGGACTGGACTCCATTAAATTAGCCTGATTTTTTTTTGGATAACTTTGAAGTTCGGTCCAGGAGAGCCAGCTAAAGCTGAAACAATGATTTTCAGCAGGGAAGAAAGAACCATTTGGACAACAGATAAAACCTTGAACAACAGGAACCACAGAAACTTAATTTCCAACAAAACAGCAGACTATGCAACTGAAGTCCAAAACACATTCATTAAAAGCAGATTGACTGCTTGAATGTGTTGCATGAAATATTCTTTGTTTGATAAATCCCTGTGCAGAGGTTTCATGTTGTCAAGTGTAAGGAATGCTTGGAACTTTGTAAGGCAGGAACATAGTTCTTTAATTCAATTGTTGGTTTGTTTTCCAGACAGTAAAATATGTTTGTCTTTTTCCTCCTGTAGAGGACATTTCTAGACCTTCTGTAGTATCAGTACCGTACAACAAGCCTTGATTAATATGTATTACTACATCTGAAAGTATTAATTTGAAGGCAGTCTCATTAAAATCTGGACTAAATATCACAACGTTTCCCATGGAAGAAATCTGAATGTTCATTCCATGAGTTAGATATGAATCTGTATATCTCTACAGAAAATCTGTCAGAGGTGGAGAAAAGAAGTCAAGGTGTCGTTGACATGTGCTGATCTTTGTTTTGCTTTTCACGGTTGTTAGGGAGGGTAAAACAGACACAGATGCAGAACTTGCTGAGATGATTCTCAGTTCACATCAGCCTAACTTGAGCAGAATCCAATTGCCTACTTGAAGATGATGGTATATGAGTTTTAAGTCCTGCAAAGCTGAATAGGAACATTAAGATATTGAGAATGCATTGCTGAGAGATGTGTTAGGTTTCTTTTCGCAAGGTCGTTTGCATTAGCAGCCTCACTGTAAGTATCCTGCTCTGAAGCCTAAACTACCTAAAAGGTCAAGTCTGTAAGTTAACCTCCAAATGTAGCTGGAGATCATAAAATTGCCATTATTTATATTTGATCACATGTACTGATTAGCTTGCAAATACACAAGAGTTAGAACCTCCAGTATAAGCCACACTTAATAATGATGGGATTCCATCTCATGCATCCTTGAGGAACCATTTTTTTTATGTCATCAAATTAGATTCCTGCCAGTGCTTAAAATAATTTTTGATAATAATTGGTCAACTACATTTCAGAAAAGAAGAAAATATATTTTGTAAACAATTTTACATTATTGTTTCAAAATACTGTACAAGTAAAATCTGAGACTTTGGGATGATATACTGTATGTTGTGGTAATCTACTTCTGAGCAATACAGTGTAAGGAGGGGCTATAATTAAAATTAAAGCATCTTTTTTTTTATAGAATGCACCTTCCAGAAATCTAAGCCTACTTATCAATAACTTTTCAGTATTGAACAAGCTCTAGAATTCATTTTTCCATTGAGAAGAGGTATCTACAAGTTTATGAACCAAAGACAAGCAATTAAACTTGTGCACATTATTGCTGGGAGGATTGACAAAGCAGCTCTCCATCTGAACAGAGTGCAACAACTCCTCACAATGAGAAAGAGGATATAATCTCAGCAGAGTTTATTCCTTTCATTATGAAAAGTATACTTTGGATTAGTAATGTTCCCTCAGAGCCCTATTCCCCTTAATCATGTTACACAAATATATTGAGGTATTTATCCATTTTTTTTGTCTAATATTAAAGATGTTGGAGAGAATCTGTACAACCAAGTCTTGTGCCATGTAATTAGAATATGTATTGAACTTAGTATAGGTAGAGAAGAATGGTTTTACTCTACTCATGTTATGATGTTGGGTTCAGTGCAAACCTCCCTGATTGCAAAGATGGACTGAAAAATAAAGAAAAAAAATTAATTTATATTTCCAAGCCCTTGGTTCTCCTTCCTGCTGCTGTCTGTAACAGAGTTTGTACGTCTTTCTGTGGCAATGTGGGTTTCTTTCAGGTGCTCCCGTTTCCTTCCACATTACAAAGATGTGAAGTTTTGGGATAGTAAATTGTAAGCATGCTACGTTTGTGTCGGAAACATGATGGCACTTACAGATTGGCCCCAGCACATCCTCAGGCTATGCTGATGTTGACATGAATGACACATTTCACTCTGTGTTTCAGAATCAGAATCAGGTTTATTACCATTGGCAAGTGACGTGAAATTTGTTAACTTAGCAGCATCAGTTCAATGCAATACATAAGCTAGAAAAAGAAGAAAAAACAAAAAAAAAATCAATTACAGTATATTTATACTGAATAGATTAAAATCATGCAAAAAACAAATAATATATATTTTAGAAATGAAATAGTGTTCACGGGTTCAATGTCTATTTAGGAATTGGATGGCAGAGAGGAAGAAGCTCTCCCTGAATTGCTGAGTGTGTTCCTTCAGGCTTCTGTACCTCCTACCCGATGGCAGCAGTGAGAAAAGGGCATGTCCTGTGAAGCACCTTCAATTACTCCAAAAGACTGAGGTTTGGTAAAAAACTGAAAGGCTTTTATTCGCTGTACAATACGACTTCCACAGTGAGTGTCTGCCCCCGGACTGAGGGGGAGGGGCAAGGCGAACACCTTTATACAGGACTCTGTGGGAGGAGCCACAGGGGCAGTCAGCAGAGGTGTGTGCCTAGACAGGTAACTGAGTTACAACATATATACATGGTTTACCACATTCACCCCTCCTTTTTTAAAAAAGAATCCCGCGGGGTGAAGTGACTGACAATATTTACAAGAAGTATATTTACAGGTTAAGTCTATCAGGCGGTCGAGTCCGTCGCTGTGATCTACGTAGCACCGGCGATGGCGGTTGTGCTGGCTCCGGCCTGACTTCAGGTGCCAGCATGTTAGGCATCGGTAATCCCTCATGCGTGTGCGTCGCACCCGGTATGGGAGTGTCGTGTGGTGTCTGTATAGGGTTTGGGGTGCACGGTGTCTTGTAGGTACATACATTGGTGGGTACAGGGTCAATAGTCACCACGGAGTATTCAGGGTAGGGGCCCGGAGCTCCTGCGGGCGTCAGGTCGCGGATGGAGACCGTGTCCTCCCGCCCATCAGGTAAAACCACGTAGGCATACTGGGGGTTCGCATGAAGTAAGTGAACCCTCTCGACCATCGAGGAGTATTTATTGCTCCTCGCATGTTTCCGAAGCAGCACTGGCCCTGGGGACGTCAGCCAAGTAGGTAGGGTGGTTCCAGTGGTCGATTTTCAGGGAAAAGAAAAGAGCCGCTCATGAGGGGTGGCATTGGTGGCCGTGCATAACAGGGAGCGGATGGAGTGGAGTGCCTCGGGAAGGACCTCCTGCCAGCGGGAGACCGGCAGTCCCTTTGACGTGAGGGCTAAGAGTGTGGCTTTCCACACTGTGCCATTCTCCTTCTCTACTTGTCCATTCCCCCGGGGATTATAGCTCGTGGTCCTACTGATTGCAATTCCCCTAGCCAGTAGATATTGGCGCAGCTCGTCACTCATAAATGAGGACCCTCTGTCACTGTGGATATAGCATGGGTATCCGAACAGAGTGAAGAGCTTGCGCAGGGCTTTTATAACTGACGTGGTAGTGGTGTCGGGGCAGGGGATGGCGAAGGGGAACCGCGAGCACTCGTCAATTACGTTAAGAAAGTACACATTGCGGTCGGTGGAGGGAAGGGGGCCCTTAAAGTCAACACTCAGTCGCTCAAAGGGGCGGGTGGCCTTGATGAGTTGTGCCTTTTCGGGTCGGTAGAAGTGCAGTTTGCACTCTGCGCAGACTTGGCAGTCCCTGGTCTCCTGATCTCCTCAAGGGAGTAAGGCAGGTTCCGGGCTTTCACGAAGTGGAAAAGCCGGGTGACTCCCGAGGGGGAAAAGGTCTACATGTAGGGCATATAGCCGGTCGATCTGCGCGCTGACACATGTTCCCCGGGATAGGGCATCGGAGGGCTCGTTGAGCTTCCCAGGCCTGTACATGATGTCATAGTTGTAGGTGGAGAGTTCGATTCTCCACCTCAGAATTTTATCATTTTTGATTTTGCTCCGCTGCTGATTATTAAACATGAACACGACTGAGCGCTGGTCAGTTAGCAGGGTGAACCTTTTGCCGGCAAGATAGTGCCTCCAGTGCCTTATAGCTTCCACTATGGCCTGGGCCTCTTTCTCTACCGCAGAGTGCCGAATTTCAGGGCCTTGAAGGGTACGGGAGAAGAACGCCACTGGTCTTCCTGCCTGGTTGAGGGTAGCAGCCAGCGCAAAGTTGGAGGCGTCACTCTCTACTTGGAAGGGAATGGCCTCATCCACCGCATGCATTGCTGCTTTGGCAATGTCCCCTTTTATGCGGTTGAAGGCCGTGTGGGCCTCGGCAGAGAGGGGGAATGTGGTGGACGTGACCAGGGGGCGGGCCTTGTCTGCATAGTTAGAGACCCATTGGGCGTAATATGAAAAGAAGCCCAGGCACCTTTTGAGGGCTCTGAGGGTATTGGGAAGAGGGAGTTCCAACAGGGGGCGCATACGGTCGGGGTCAGGGCCAATGACTCCATTCTCCACGACACACTCAAGGATAGCAAGTCGGGTGGTCCCAAATACACACTTGTCCTTGTTATAGGTGAGGTTGCAAGATTTGGCCGCTTGGAGAAACTTTTGGAGGTTGTTGTCATGATCCTGCTGGTCGTGACCGCAGATGATGATGTTATCCAGATATGGGAACGTGGCCTTCAGTTGGCACTGGTCCACCATCTGGTCCATTGCCCTCTGGAAGACAGATACACCATTCGTGACACCAAAGGGGAAGCGCAGGAATTGATAAAGCCTGCCGTCCGCCTCAAAGGCAGTGTAAGGGCGGTCCTCCTGGCGGATGGGGAGCTGATGGTAAGCGGATTTTAGGTCTATGGTCGAGTACACCTTGTACTGTGCTATCTGATTGACCATATCCGCGATGCGGGGTAGAGGGTACGCGTCGAGCTGCGTGAATCTATTGATGGTCTGGCTATAGTCCACGACCATCTTATTCTTCTCCCCATTCCGAACAACCACCACCTGCGCCCTCCAAGGACTTGTGCTTGCCTCAATGACCCCCTCCCTGAGCAGCCGCTGCACCTCCGACTTAATGAAAGCTCTGTCCCCCGCGCTGTACCTCCTGCTTTTAGTTGCCACGGGTTTACAGTCAGGGGTCAGGTTGGTGAACAGCTGTGGGGGAGGGATCCTGAGGGTGGAGAGGCCGCAAGTGGTGTCGGTAGTGTGGCAGTTGGCATGATGTTGGGTGGGATGCGCGGGTCGGTGTGTGTGTGTGGTCAGTAGCGGGGTACGTGACATATCTCTACAAAACTGGATTTATGACAGTAATTGGCGGGAGGGGCCCATCATACTTCATTGTCACGCTTTTCAGGTGGCTCTGGAAGTCCAACTCCAACAGCACAGGGGCACACAGTTGAGGCAAGACCAGTAACTTAAAGTCCCGATATTCTGTGCCCTGCACCACTAGCGTCGCTACTCAACCCCCCCAGATGTCTGTTGTATGCGACCCGGAGGCCATAGTGACCCTCTGACTTACTGGCCGTATCATGAGTCCACAATGCTGCACCATGGCCAGGTGGATAAAACTCTCCGTGCTGCCTGTGTCAAACAGGCAGCTTGTCCTGTGCCCCTCCACCAGGATGTCCATCATTAACCTTGCGAGCTGGTGGGGAGCGCTTTGGTCAAGGGTCACGGAGGCCAGGGTGGGGTCGCTGTCTTGGTCCGGCGCGGTGGGGTGGCCAGTGAGCACCTGTTGGTCGTAGGCGGTGGGAGGTGGTGCCGACCAAGATGGCCGCCCCCATGTCTCGCACGTGATGGTGGCGTGCAGGGAAGATGGCGGCAGGGAAGATGGCGGCCCCCATGTCTCGCACGTGGTGGCAGTATGCAGGGAAGATGGCGACCCCCACGTCTTGCACGCGGCGCTGCTCGATCCCGCTTGCGGTTTTGACTTACAGACCTTGGCGAAGTGGCCCTTCTTTCCACAGCTGGAACAGGTAGCTTGTCGGGCCGTGCAGCGTTTCCGGGGGTGCTTCTCCAGTGCGCAGAAGTAGCACTTCGCGGACTCACGACTGGCGGCAACCGAGGTCGATTCGCCGGCAGGTTGCCGGGTCTGCGGCACCCACGAGACCATCAGGGGATCGCGTGCCTGGAGAGCCTCGGAGTTATGCAGAGCGGCCTCCAACGTATCAGCCAGCTCCATCGCCGAGTTTAGGGTAAGATCGGCTTTTTCCAGCAGCCGCTGGCGCACGTACGCTGACCTGGTCCCGGTGACGAAGGCGTCTCTCACTAAGAGTTCTGCATGCTGCGCCGCCGTCAGCTCCTGGCAATTGCAGGCCCGCACGAGTGTCTGTAGGGCCCGGACAAACTCAGCACTCGATTCCCCGGACCGTTGTTGCCGTGTCGCTAAGCGATGCCGAGCATAGACACTGTTTATCGGCTGCAGGTATTGTCTTTTGAGTGCGTTCATCGCGCCGTCGTAGTTCGGCTGGTCTCTGATCAGCGAATAAACCCGTGGACTGACCCTGGAGAGTAGAACTCTGCGCTTTGCTACGGGGTCGGTGGCTTTAATCTCCTCTAGATACGCTTCGAAGCAGGCCAGCCAGAGTTCGAAAGCGTTTCCAGCGTCAGGCATTTGCGGCTCGAGGTCTAATTTGTCTGGTCTCAGGGCCTGTTCCATGTTTTAAAATGTACAGCGAATAAAATTGAAGCACCTTCAATTACTCCAAAAGACTGAGGTTTGGTAAAATACTGAAAGGCTTTTATTTGCTGTACAATACGACCTCCACAGTGAGTGTCTGCCCCCGGACTGAGGGGGAGGGGCAAGGCGAACACCTTTATACAGGACTCTGTGGGAGGAGCCACAGGGGCAGTCAGCAGAGGTGTGTGTCCAGACAGGTAACCCAGTTACAACATGGTTTACCATATCCTGGGTGCTGGAGGTCCTTAATAATGGACGCTGCTTTTCTGAGACACCGCTCCCTGAAGATGTCCTGGGTACTTTGTAGGCTAGTACCCAAGATGGAGCCAACTAAATTTACAACCCTCTGCAGCTTCTTTCAGTCCTGTACGGTAGCCTCCACCTCCCCCCCGCCCCCCCCGCCCTTACTAGACAGTGCTACAGCCTGTTAGAATGCTCTCCACAGTACATCTATAGAAGTTTTTGAGTGTATTTGTTTACACGCCAAGTCTCTTCAAACTCCTAATAAAGTATAGCCGCTGTTTTGCCTTCCTTATAACTACATGGATATGTTGGGACCAGGTTAGATCCTCAGAGTTCTTGATACCCAGGATCTTAAAACTGCTCACTCTCTCCACTTCTGATCCCTCTATAAGAATTGGTATGTGTTCCTTTATCTTACGCTTCCTGAAGTCCACAATCAGCTCTTTCATCTTACTGACGTTGAGTGCCAGGTTGTTGCTGCGGCACCATTCCATTAGTTGGCATATCTCGCTCCTGTACGCCCTCTCATCTCCACCTGAGATCCTACCAACAATGATTGTATCATCAGCAAATTTACAGATGGCATTTGAGCTATGCCTAGCCACACAGAGTAGAGCAGTGGTTTCAATGTTTCAATGTACATGTGACAAATAAAGCTACTCTTTACGATCTTTAGGCTGTAAGGATTCTCTTCTCATTTGTTTTGAAAGATCACTGGGCCTAGTAATTGGCAGCTATTCTCAGTTCCAGGTTTGCTTGTGGACAAAGCACTCACAGGATCCATTTGGGGTTTCTTTAGATTGCTTCCTGAAGTCTGATTGCTTGGTTAGACTGACAATAGGCAGTGTGTAGGACAGACGTCCCTCCCTCCAATGACAATGTGTGTTATGCATTTTCTAACAATAGTGCTTTATTGTACATTGAGCAGGATCTTTCAAATTCTTGCATTCTCCTCCAACACAGATCATTCGGTGGAACGTTAACGTGGCAGAGCACCACTGACTAACTATATCAATAGGGAACTCCATATTATTCCGATTCACTGCCACAAAGGTTACACTTACACTTCAGTGGCCAGTTACAGAATATGTGCCCTTAGTTCCCATTAGGAAAGCATGTTGCAAATTCTGGAATCAGAGTGAACAGATTAATGGATTGGAAAATACTATGCAACTCACCAGCTTCCTGATGAGCACTATGTGACAGAGAGAATCCATTCAGCAATGCACATTCATAAAATGCCTCCAATAAACATCCCCATGCCCTTTCCAAATATATTAAACTGGAAGATCCAACTGCTACAACTCATTGTAATTATTGCCCGGTTTAAGCATTTAATCTCAATAATTTCCTTTACTTTGATATCTCAGACCACTGCTTCAAATACAAATGTTGTTTTACCTGTCTGAAATCTGATTACTTGTTGGAATCTTGAGCAGGCTGTGAATCCTTAGTTTTCCAGCTGATTATATCACATCTGCTGATGAGATTAACAGTTCCTAAAACTATGGCTTGGTATGTGAATTGCTAAAGGATTGCATTAAATGGTAAAATAGGCAAAGGGGTCAACACCAATTGCTCAGATGGGTAAGAATAAGTCTTACTTGCCTCACCACAACTGTAGCATCGAGACTTCGCGAATCACCCATGAAATGAAATTGGACTGAAATAAAAAGATAGTAAATTGGTGATTGGGAGCAAAGAGTACTTAAAGAGTACCTTAAAGTTTTATTTTATTTGGTTAGCAATACAGCGTGGAGTCGGCCCTTCTGGCCCTTTAAACCACGCCGTCCCAGCAACCCCACAACACCAATTAACCCCAGCCTTACCACGGGACAATTAACCTACCCGATATGTCTTTGGACTGTGGGAGGAAACCGGAGCACCTGAAGAAAACTGATGCATTCCATGGGGAGGACGTAGAGACTCTTCACAGAACAGTGCCGGAATTGAACTCCAAACTGTGGGACGTCCTGAGCTGTAGTCGCTAACCGCTGCACTGTCTACTTGTTATTTCAATTAAAAATTCCTAATCCTTTTCAGAATACATTCAGTTTTGAAGCAAAACATGACCAAGGCAGTGTCACGGAAGCCATACGTGGCCGGAGAGTTTCCAAGTGAAATTAAGGTTCTCAGGATTCATTAACAATATCTCCAATGTAAGCATTTCCATCGCTGCTCAGAATAACAAGGTTATTCTCCGAACACGGTGTGCAAGGTTCTTTAAAGCAGCTGCTACAGGTCTCATCCATTTACAGAGCTTTTGATGTGGAGATATGTGTTGGGGAATTTCAATAGATAGGAATCCCGCAGGACCTAATTAACACTATTCCTGAATTCTTGATCTGTATTCTGGGCATTTGAGGCACTGGACCAGGACTTGAATTTAAAAATTTCCTCTTTGTTGGTAACTGACGTTCAGTGCAGATAAACTGACCTCACTTTGCATTTTCCTGAAACAGAAAGCTCCTTGTGGCGACTACTTGTTAAAATCCTTCTGAAGAACGACACGATGCGAGGTCAAATAGATCTTTTACATGCATTTTAAATATGAGTTTGTCATTTTGTTTTTCATTTTGGTAGATTCTTGTCTATGTGTTGCTGATCCTGTGACTCCCTGGAGTTGGAAACACAGAAAACAGATAAGAGAGAATAGACAAGCTAGAGCATTGACTCTGTTCCATACTGATTTGATGTTAAGGAGCGTTGTGACGCAGCACTCTACTCTGCTCAAAACTGAGATCAGCTCCTTGGCCATTACTGCATTGCAATCCCTACTGGCATCTACAAGGTCAGAAGAAAGACAAAAATTACCATGTGAAGTCCCTGACACATAAAACCTTCCTATTCCATACTTACGTGAGATTCATCCCTGCTGAAAATGTGACATGGAGTCTCAGAGGGTATTGTGGGAACGCTCTGAAATGAAGTTTTTTTATAAGAGGCTGCAGAAAACTTATTGCTGAGGAAAATTTACTGTTTGGTCAGTCCTGTTGAGATAAGCCATTAATGGGAGACTGTGGTTCTAGTACACCAGACTGGCTATGTAGATAACTGAAATCCAGAGATATCTAGATTTCTGATGCCAGAGATGAAGGGTTATGAGGAGAGATTGAGTCGCCTGGGACTGTACTTGCTGGAATTCAGAAGAATGAGTGGCGATCTTATAGAAACATAAAATTATGAAAGGGATAAATAAGGTAGAGGCAGGAAAGTTGTTTCCACTGGTAGGTGAGACTGGAACTAGGGGACATAGCCTCAAGATTTGGGGGAAGTAGATTTAGGATGGGGATGAGGAGGAACTGCTTTTCCCAGGGAGTGGTAAATCTGTGGAATTCTCTGCCCAGTGAGACAGTGGAGGCTACTTCAGTAAATATATTTAAGACAAGATTGGATAGTAGGGGAATTAAAGGTTATGGGGGAAAGGCAGGTAGGTGGAGATGAGTCCATGGCCAGATCAGCCATGAACTTATTGAATGGCAGAGCAGGCTCGACAGGCCAGATGGCCTACTCCTGCTCCTATTTCTTATGTTAAATCATAATAGTAATACAATTTTGGACATTTGTATAATTCTCAGTGGAAAATCCATTGCTAAGTGGTAAAATCTATAACAGAGAATACATCTCTTGAATCTACATATAAAAGTGATTCAAATCCTGTGCAAGTTTTCTGTTCCATAGATCGTCTTGGTTTTTTACTGAAATTTTAACCGCATTGCCCCTTTATTCTTAACCTAGAAGCTCTGTGGAGAATGATGTTAACAGATGAGCATCAATCTGTGTCTAACAGGAAGTTTACAACAAGGGATTGTTGGGCCCGGATTCTGCAGGCAGCAATAACCTCGGAAACAGCTGCTCTCAAAGCTTTAATGAGCTGTGGTGAGAATTCTCCTTTTCTTATAACCTCTACAGCTGATATCAGGGCTGATGCAGGTCAAATAAAGTGAGAAGCCAATCTGATTGGAGAATTCTCACATACAAAATCCAACTTTTTCATGTTTTTTGTAAGTTGTACATAAACATTATTAAGAGGATTAAGATAGATCCCAGAATCTCACCTAAATAAAAACGTTTATTTCAAAACTCAAGCAAGGATCATTATTCTGAGAGACTGAAATTGTCCACATAAATTTTTCTACCATTTCAAGCTTACTGTTAAGCAGTAATTATATTTTAATGCTATATTTAAAATTCAGTTAACCTTTAGTTTTATAGCAAGAATACTGTGCAAATATACAACCACACCTCAAATCACTGATTGATTCTGTGAAGAGTCTGGATGTTGAATCTTTATAATGAGATGGTCAGACTGTATTTGGAGTATTGTGAGCAGTTTTGGGCACTTTATCTAAGAAAAGATCTGCTAGGATTGAAGAGAGTGCAGAGAAGGTTCACAAGAATGATTCAGGGAATGAAAGAGTTAATGTATGAGGAGCATTTGATGGCTCTGGCCTGTACTCACCGGACTTCAGAAGAAAAGGGGGTGGGGGGGGGGATCTTATTGAAACCTATAGGATATTGAAAGACCACAATAGAATGGATGTGGAGAGGATTTTTCCTATAGTTGGGGAGTCTAGGATCAGAGGGCACAGCCTCAGAATAGAACAACGTCCCTTAGACAGAGATGAGGAGGAATTCCTTTAGCTAGATGATGGTGAACCTGTGGAATTCGTTGCTACTGACAGCTGTGGAGGCCATGTCATTGGTAAATTTAAAGTGGAGGTTGATAGATTTGTGATTACTAAGTATCTATCTACTAGATATTGATTGAAGCTGGTTACACAAGATGAGAGATGAATGCCACAGTCACTCAACAGAGGCACCAAAAGATACAGAAATGGGCTTTCAGTACAAGTACTGATTTGTGGACTATTTATAAAATGAGGTTTAATTTGAACTTGTTTCCTGGTTGTAGTTTGAAACTCATTTCAAAACATGATTGTAAGGTGGACTGCCCAAGAACAGCTTGAGGGGAAGGACTAGCTTAAGAATATCTTCAGTTTAATTAAAACATTAATGGCATAAAATATATCTAAAATGTAAATAATCAAAAGGCATCCTTCATACCACCTGCATTTCTTGCAGATACACTACATAGTCAATAATAAATTAAAATTAGTCCTATTGTTATACAGAAAAAATGGTGACCCATGTTATTGGACACCCTGCAGCCACAGTGGCATAGCAGTTAGTGCAATCCTATTATTGTTTGGGGCATGGGAGTTTGGAGTTCAATTCTGGCATTCTCTGTAAGAAAGATTGTACGTTCTTCCTGTGTACCCATAGGTTCCCTCCGGGTGCTCCGGTTTCCTCCCACTGTGCAAAGATGTACCGGTTAGTAGGTTAATTGGCTATTGTAAGTTGTCCCGTGATCAGGCCGGGGTTAAATACGTGGGCTGCTGGGCAGTGTGGCCTGGTAGCTTGGGAGGGTCTGTTCTGTGCTGTATCACTAAAATAAACAAAAATAAAAAATAAATAAATGTAATTAGTCAGCAGGATACTGGCTGTCTGTTCCAATGATTAATTAATTTTCTAGCATCTCATTCTACATTTTAAAAACTCTGTTAAATTTTCACACCAGGAAATGTGAGCAAAATGGTAAAGAGGAAATAAGCTAAGAGCAGCTGAGCATCTGTTCCTGCAGCTCTTTGTGTTCTGTATGTAAATATACAATAGCCACGTGCCTAATACTACGAGCTTACAGTGATTATTTTGGTGGCATGGGGAAGGAAGCAGCTGTGCCAAAGGGCTTGTGAAAGGTTTGGATTTTTCCTGGAGTCACTGTTTATATTTTCATACCTCCTCAATTACAGGCATGTTTTGGCTGTTGGTTTAACAAACCCCAGGGAAATCTGCTGTAGGCAACAATTCCCATAACAAGCTAGGAAGCTGATTACACTTTGTGAAAGTAACTCTGGTGTTGGACAGTGACTTTTTGAACTTCAGTGCTTTCCTGAACCCCAGTCGAGATGCACATGTGATGAACATCCAGACATACTGCATCTAGCCACATGCCTGAGACCAAAAGTTTGGCAAATGTCACCGTTTAATACCAAGCAGAGTAGTGGAGCAGTAGATGATGAAAGTGCTTGGGGAAGTTTACATTTTAATTCACTGTGCATATCTTGGCTCGAGATGCATTTCCACTTGAAATATTTGTGTGTCTATTTATGTATGGGTTAGTGGGTTTAGGTTGTATTTCAACTCAGGATATGTCTGTCCACTCACAATGACGTCAAGTGAGGTAATGCACAGACAATAAGGAGTTATTGAGTCTGATCTTGTGTGTATGAAACATCCACTGCATGCCTATACTTTATTGATCTGGATGCAAAAGGTTCTATATGCATTGGACATTCAGCAACACAGCCTGAGCCATGCCAGAACCTCGGTGGTAAATTATGAAAGCTCCATCCCAGAAAATCCCCTGGAAGCGTTGACAATGGGCAAAGCTCCAACACAGTTTTGCTGGCTAGGAACACAGTGGAGGTCTTCAATGTCTCTGGCATACAGAGATGTTTTAATATAGCTTAGAAAAATAATTAAATAACAAAAGCTTAAAATCATGCAACACACATCAAAGTTGCTGGTGAATGCAGCAGGCCAGGCAGCATCTCTAGGAAGAGGTGCAGTCGACGTTTCAGGCCGAGACCCTTCGTCAGGACTCACCTGTTGTTGTTTGTTTAGCTTAAAATCATTGCATTTAACAAGTAAATTTGTCTGAAATAATCATGAATAATTAATTCATTAAAATAAAAGGGGCCCACACTAGGCATAGACAAGGTGGATGGTAGCAATCTTGTCCCCAGGACAGTGGAGTCCAAAAACTAGAGGGCATGGCCTTTAGGGTGAGCAGGGAAAGATTTAAAAGGAACTTGAGGGGAAACTTTCTCAAGCAGAGTGTGGCGACTATATGGAATGAAATGCCAGAAGTAACGGGGTTGAGATGGATACAGTAGTATCAACTTTTTGTGTTCATCCATCGTTGTCGATGAAGACCTCGACACCAATTGATGATGTCAAGACTAGCACATGATTTGGATTTAAGTGAGGGAGAGTTGCACAGCGTCACCCTCACTCTCTCTTCCCAATTCTCATCTGGATCCAGTGGCAAGACAAGAGTCGAGACAGCTGGAGATGGGACTAGGCGCAGTGGATGACCAGGACGTCTTCTGTGTCTAGTCGTGCTCCACGAGTCCCACGACGCTCGCAGAGATCACCTTCTTGACCGTTGGACCTTCCATTAGTCTCGTCCGCTCAATCCACCGGAGTCTGTCTTCAGTGCTGGGATAGACAACTCCCTACCTCACCAAGGGATTGAGACCTGTCGGCTACCCTCACCTGGTTTAGCCAGCTTGTCGAAGTCATTGCCCGGGGTGTGGCTGCTGTCACACGTATCACCTAGGAAGTGCTTTGATATCCACATGAAGGGGTGGGGCTCAGAGGGATATGGGCCGAATTTGGAACCTGCTGGGTGGGCACTGTGGTCGGCATGTATCCATGCTGCATTGTTCTACCACAAAGTCTGCAGATGCTGGAGATCCAAAGGAGCACCACACTAAACGGTGGAGGAACTCAGCATGTCAGGCAACATACAGGAAAATGACTAAACAGTCGACAGTTCGGGCCAAGACCCTTCTTCAGGACTGGAAAGGAAGGGGAGAGATACCAGAATAAAAAGGTGGGAGGGAAGGGAAGGAGGATAGCAAGAAGGTGGTATGCAAATCCAGGTGGGTGAGAAAGATAAGGGGCTGTAGAGAAAGGAATCAGATGGGAGAGGGGAGTGGACCATGGGAGAAAGGGAAGGGGGGGAACCTAGGGGAGTGATTGGCAGGTAAGAGGCTTGGAATTCAGAAATGTGCATTCAAGAAGTGTTACTAATGGAGGAGCTGACACTTGTAGCAATACAGCCAATCCACAAAGCTACCTCCAGAGGTGGGCACTCCACAGCTAAGGAAAGTGCACCAAAGAGGAATTGGGTGATGACTGAAGGGAAAAGAAATGGGATCTTGGGGATAGACACAAGAGCAAATCTAAAGGGAATTTGCAGAGATGGACAAAAACCACATAGTAAGGATGAGGAAACTTCACCTAGCTAACAAAGGCAATGCCATAACTTAAGAATCAGGGAGGTAAAAATGTATTCAGGAATTATTTTTTAATAAATATGTTTCTGTCCCAACAAAAGAGGCTGTGTTGCCGGACTTGGTTCTGGGAAATGAGCCAGGCCAAGTGGGACAAGTACTAGTTGGGAAAGAGTGCAGAAGCAGAATGACAACAATATTTTAATAGCTATGGAGAAAAAAAAGATACAGACAGTGCCAAGGTAGAAATAGTTAATCAGATAAAGGCTGGTTCTAGTATGATGAGTACAGATCTGGTCAGGTAAATTGTAATTTAAACTTGGCAGGCAAAATGTGATTTAAACAAAAGGAGGCCTTTAAGGTTGAGATGATTCAGCTACAGAGTAAGTACATTACCATGAGGGAGAAGGGTAGGGAATTTAAATCCAAAGTCTCCAGATGACCAAAAAGATAAAAAGCAAAACAGAATGAAAAGAGAGAGCATATGAAAGATGCAAGATTTTTAAGGCAATTGAGAACAGACTGAGACTGAGAACACTGAGCTTATAGGAGGTTAAAA
The DNA here is from genome assembly GCF_030028105.1 of Mobula birostris. Lineage (NCBI taxonomy): Eukaryota > Metazoa > Chordata > Chondrichthyes > Myliobatiformes > Myliobatidae > Mobula > Mobula birostris. Next base: position 17,259,552 of record NC_092392.1, on the reverse strand, counting down.
AGCAAGTGAGAGAGGCAAAGAGAGAGCATGAGGGAAAACCAGCAACAAGCACAAAAGAGGTATTCCATCAGCTTGTGAACACGAAAAGGAATGTAAGAGGAGATATGATGCCAGCCAAAGAAACTTTACCAATGAAGACAAAAGGCAAGGAGAGGTACTGACTGCTACCATACTTCAATCTTCAATATGGAGCCTCTGCAAACGGCGACACGGGAAGATTCTGGATGGGCTAAAATCAATAAAGTGGATGTACTGGAAAGGTTAACTGCAAATTAAAATGGATAAGTCACCTCAGCCAGCTAGTTTGCATCCTTAGTTATTAAGAGAAGGGAGGTAAGAAATTTCCAAACATTAACAGCATAGCTTCAGAGTCAATGCAAGGAAGATGGATGCATTTTTAAAAGAGGTGTAGGGATAAACCAACTTATTACAGTTTAACTTTAATGTTTGAGAATTCCCTGAAAATAATAATCAGGGATAGAATTAGTGATTGTTTGGACAATTGTGGATTAATTGGAGAATGACACATGGATCTGTGGAAGACAAATGGTTTCTAACTAACTTGGTGGAATTTTTTGATAAAGTAACAGAGAAGGGTTGATAAAGTTGTTGTAATTAGTGTGGTATATATGGATTTGCCTGAGGGTGCCATGGTACCATAGCAGTTAGTGTGATGCTATTACAATTCAGAGCATTGGAGTTGGAAGTTTAATTCCGGTGTCCTCTGTAAGAAAGTTTGCACGTTTTTTCTGTGTGTGATTTGGTTTCCTACCTCAGTCCAAAGAAGTACCAGTTGGTAGGTTAATCGGTCATTGTAAATTGTCCTGTGATTAGGCTAGGATTAAATAGATGGGTTACTGAGTGCTGTGGGACTTAGGGCCAGATGGATCATCCTTCTGAATTCCAGTAAGTACAAACCCAGAGCCATCAAATATTCCTCATATGATAACCCTTTCATTCCTGGAATCATCCTTGTGTCATGGTCCGGTCCGTAAAATCCACATTCCAGTTCGCGGTCCGGTCTGTCGATCTGTATTCTAGGTTTTCCATTGTTCAGTTGGGTGCTCTAATTGAGGCTCATGATTCTTGTTTGGGCAGACACATAAATACCTCCAGAGACTAGGGCTTGGCTGCTGGATTGTTCTTGTCTAAACCTCCTGTTTAAATCCCTTCTTGGCCCCTTCCTCCTGAAGCCTTGCCCTGCAGCCAGTGTCTGTAACATTGCCTTACCTGCAACCTTTGCCTGCACCACTGTCAAGTTCAACTGTTGGAGCAAGACTGGAGCCTTGCTGTGTCAGGATACGGAACTGTCTGTTGTTGTTTGGAACTGTCTCTGTGTCCATACCTTCGCTAAGTAGGTCCGGCTGTTTGCTGCTACCTTGTGTTGGGAACTGTCTCTCTGTTTTCTGTGTATGAGTCCTGGCCCTATGTCCTGCTCCCTAGGAGGGGTCCTGACTCTGTGTAGAGCCCTGGCCCCAAGTCCTGTTCCCAAGGAGGGGTCCTGGCTCTGTGTTCTGTGTTCCTGTCTCCCAAGGCTCTGTGTTCTGTGTTCTTGTCTCTCTAGACCAAGGCTCTGTGTTCCTGTCCTCCCCACGACCAAATCAGGGCTTCTGGCTTTGTGTTCTGAGGTTCCTGTCTCCCAAGACCATGTCATATCTTTGCCTAGTTCTGGAGTCAGAGCCTGAGTCAAGACCCAGGTTCTGGGTCCTTGTCCAGTCTCTGGCTTGGAGTCCGAACCCGAAGCCTCGCCATGTCCTCGCCTCGAGGAACCCGAAGCCTCGCCATGTCCTCGCCTCGAGGAACCCGAAGCCTCGCCATGTCCTCGCCTCGAGGAACCCGAAGCCTCGCCATGTCCTCGCCTCGAGGAACCCGAAGCCTCGCCATGTCCTCGCCTCGAGGAACCCGAAGCCTCGCCATGTCCTCGCCTCGAGGAACCCGAAGCCTCGCCATGTCCTCGCCTCGAAGATCCCCAGCCATGAAGAACCCAAGCCATGTCCAGTCCTGTAGCTACGTCATGTCTGAGCCTAGTTCCGGGGTCTGAGCCCGAGTCAAGACCTGGGTTCTGGGTCCTCGTCCAGTCTCTGGCTCGGAGACCAAGCCCGGGCTCCTAGTTCTCAGTTCCTAGTCCTGGTCCCGCTTGACTAGCCGATGTCCTAGCCCAAGTCTGTGTTCCTGTCCCAGCTCCTAGTCTGCATCCAGTCGTGTCTCTAGCTCTAGTCCAGTTTCTAGTACTTTAGCGCCTATGTCCAGTCACGTCTGCTCCCAGCATCCCCATTTATGACACCTTGTGAACCTCCTCTGGACCCTCTCCAATGTCAGCACACTTTTCTTTGGATGAGGGGCCCAAGACTGTTCACAATACTCAAGGTGAGGCCTCACCAGTGCCTTTTGAAGGCTCAGCATCACATCCTTTCTCTTGTATTCTAGACCTCTTGAAATGAATGCTAACATGGCATTTGCCTTCCTCACCACCAACTCAACCAGCAAGTTAACCTTCAGGGTGTTCTGCACAAGTCCCTCTGCATCTCAGATTCTCCCCGTTTAGAAAATACTCTGCCACGTTTATTTCTACTACCAAAGTACACGATCATGCATTTTCCAATATTGTATTTCATTTGCCACTTTGTTGTCCATTCTCCTAATCCAAGTCCTTCTGCATCCTACCTGTTTCCTCAACACTACCTGCGCCTCCACCAATCTTCATATCATCAGCAAACTAGGTAACAAAGCCATCTATTCCATCATCAAAATCATTTATATACAGCATAAAAAGAAGTAGTCCCAACTCTGACTCCTGTGGAACACCACTAGTCACTGGCAGCCAAACAGAAAAGGATCCTTTTATTCCCACTCACTGCCTCCTACCAATCAGCCAATGCTCTAACCTTATTAGTAACCTTCCTGTAATACCATGGACTCTTAACTTGGTAAGCAGCCTCATGTGTGGCACCTTGTCAAAGGCCTTCTGAAAGTCCTTCCCACAACATCGACAGCATCCCCTTTATCTATCCTACTTGTAATCTCCTCAAAGAATTCCAACAGGTTTGTCAGGTAGGATTTTCCCTGAAGGAAACCATGCTGACATTGTACTACCTTGTCTTGTGTCACTAAGTACTCCATCACCTTAAAAATTGACTCTAACATCTTCCCAACCACTGAAGTTAGGCTAACTGGTCTATAACTTCCTTTCTGCTCCCTTCCTCCTTTCTTAAAGAGTGGAGTAACATTTGCAATTTTCCAGACTTCTGGCACCACGCCAGAGTCCAATAATTTTTGAAAGATCATTTCTAATGCCACTATACTCTCTAACTCTACTTCTTTCAGAACCCTAGGATGCAGTTCATCTGGTCCAGGTAGCTTATGTACCTTTAGGTCTTTCAGCTTTTTGAGCACCTTCTCTCTTGTAACATTAACTGCACCCACTTCTCTTCCTTCACACTACAACATGTATCTTCCACAGTGAAGACTGGTGCAAAATACTCATTTAGTTCATCAGCCATCCCTATAACCACTCTCATCTTTTACTTTTAACGTACTTGATAAAACTTTTAATATCCACTTTCATATTATTTACTAGCTTGCTCTCATATTTCATCTTTTCCCTTCTAATGATTTTTTTAGTTGCTCTCTGTAGGTTTTTAAAAACTTCCCAATCCTCTATCTTCCCAATAATTTTTGCTTTGTTGTATGCCTTTTCTTTTGCTTTTATAATAGCTTTGACTTCCCCTGTCAGCCACGGTTGTACTATTTTACCATTTGAGTACTTCTTCATTTTTGGAATACGCATGTCCTGCATCTTCCTCATTTTTTCCAGAAATGCATGTCATTGCTGCTCTGCTGACATCTCTGCCAGCAGCTCCTTCCAATTTACTTTGGGCAACTCCTCTCCCATACCACTGTAACTTCCCTTACTCCCCTGAAATACTGCTACATCAAACTTTACTTTCTTCCTATCAAATTTCAAGTTGAACACAATCATATTGTGATCACTGGTTCCTAAGGGTTCTATTACCTTAAGCTCCCTAATCCCCCCCAGTTCATTACATAACACCAATCCAGTACAGCTGATCCCCTAGCAGGTTCAATGACAAACTGCTCTGAAAAGCTATCTCTTAGGCATTCAACAAACTCACTCTCTTGAGATTCATTACCAACCTGATTTTCCCAATCGACCTGTATGTTAAAATCTCCCATGACTATCACAACATTGCCCTTTTGACTTTCCTTTTCTATTTTCTATTGTACCTGTGGTCCACCTCCCAGCCATTATTGGGAGGCCTTTATATAACTACCATCAACGTCCTTCTACTCTTGCAGTTTCTTAACTCAACTCACGATTCAACATCTTCTGATCCTAGGTCACATCATTCTACTAATTTGATGCCATTCTTTACCAGTAGAGCCACACCACCCGCTCTACCTACCTTCCTATCCCTCTGATATTATGTGTAACCTTGGACATTCAGCTCTCAACTACAACCATCCTTCAGCCACGATTCAGTGATGGCCACAACATCATACCTGGCAATCTGTAATATTGCAACAAGATCATTCAGCTTATTTCTTATACTATGCATATTTAGATACAACATCTTGAGTACCATATTTGCTACCCTTTCTAATTCTGCATCCTTAATGATTTGATACTCAGCCTGTTGGCTGCAACTAAGTCCCATTCCCTGCCTGCCCTTTCTGACAATCAGACTGCACACAATCTTTACTTTTTTACCCTCTGCCCTATCCTAAGTCCCTTCACTCCGGTTCCCACCCACAAGTTAGTTTAAACCCTCCCCAACAGCTCTAACAAACCTGCCCGTGAAAATATTGATCCCCCTCGGGTTCAGGTGCAACCCGTCACTTTTGAAGAGGTCATACCTCCCTCAGAAGAGATCCCAATTATCCAAGAACCTGAAGCCCTGCGCCCTGCACCAGCTTCTTAGCCATGAATTTATCTGCCAGATCATCCTGTTTCTACCCTCATTGGCACCATAGCACAGGCAGTAATCCGGAAATTACTACCCTGGGGGTCCTGCTTCTCAGCTTTCTAACTAACTCTCTAAATGCTCTTTTCAGGGCCTCTTTGCTTTTCCTTCCTACGTCATTGGTACCAATATGTACCAAGACATCTGGCTGCTCACCCTCCCTCTCCAAAATGTTGTGGATGTGATTGGAGACATCCCTAACCCTGGCACTTCGGAGGCAATATACCATCCGGGTGTCCCGTTCACGTCCACAGAATTTCCTGTCTGTTCCCCACTACAGAGACACAGGAGAGACTGTAGATGCTAGGAATCTGGATCAATGCATGCAAAATGCTGGAGGAACTCAGCAGGTCAAGCAGCATCTACAATGGAAAATGAACAGCTACAGTAACATCTCAGGGTGAGGCCCTTAAAGTAAGAAAAGAGAAGGCAGAATAAAAGTTCGGGAGATGGGCAGGGGTGTGGGAGCGCAAGCTGGCAGGAGACAGGTGAATTCAGGTGAGAGGGTGAAGGCAGGAGGGTGGGGGGTGGAGGAAGAAAGGAAATGAGAAGCTGAGGGATGATAGATGGAAGAGGCAATGGGGTGAAGATGAAGAAATGTAACAGGAAGGACAGTAGACAAGAATAACAGAGGGAGATGAGGAAGCAGGGGAAGGAAGATGAAAGTGATGGGCAGGTTGTGAGGGTGGGAGAGGGGAAAAGTGAAAGAGTTTGGGGCCTCAATGATAAGGGAAAATGGGGGAGGGGAGCAGAGTAGGGAACAGAGGGGTGTGGTTACTGGAAGTTAGTGAAATTGGTAATTATGACATCAGTTTGGAGAAAACTAAGATGGAATATGAGGGGTTGATCATTTGTCTGTGTCTAGCCTCAACGTGGCAGTAGAGAAGGCCATAGACCATGGGTTCCCAACTTCTTATATGCCATGAGGACAATTAACCGTGGGGTCCCCACTCATCCACCCACCTACCTTCCACCTCACATCTGGATTCACCTTTCACTTGCCATCTTGTGCTCCTTCCCCACCCTTAACCTTTTATTCTTCCTCCTGCCCTCTTCCTTTCCAGTTCTGACGGAGGGTCTTGACCTGAAACATCAACCGGTCATTTTCCTCCATAGATGCTGCCTGACCTGCTGAGTTCCTCCAGCACTTGGACCACTGCATTTCTTTATATAATTAATGATTTGGACTTTATGACTGGCCCATCATTTCTAAATTGGCAAACCTCGGAGGGCTCCAGGAAATATAGATAGGCTGGTATACAAGTGCATAGATAGCAGATAAAATTTAATATTGAGAATTGTGAAGTGTTACAGTTGGATAGGAAAAATGAGAATTAGCAATTTAAACCAGAGGGTATTATTCTAAAGCAGGGGTTCCCAACCTAGGGTCCACAAACCTCTCAGTTAATGGTAGAGGTCCATGGCATAAAAACTTTAGGAACCCCTTTTCTAAAGAGATACTGAAAACTCAGATCTGGAGATATTGAAAGAGCCAGGGTGGTAGAGGAAGTATTGGGGAAAAAAAAGGCACATGGGATCCTAGTGTTTATATAGAGAGACTTAGAGTTCAGTAGCAAGGAAGTAATAATGATCCTTTATGAAGCAGTAGCCAATATACGTCACTGTTCTAGGCACCACACTTTATGAAAGTTGTGAAGATGTTGGACATAAGACTCACCTAAAAGATATCAGGGATGTCGGGCTGTCGTTGTGTGAGTAGATTGGAGAAGCCAGGATCAATCTTCTTGGAAAAGAGGGGGTTCTAAAGGGGATATGATGAGGTATTTAAAACCATAAAAAGACAGACACAAAGTAAATGAAGAGAAACTCGTCACTTCAGAAAGAGGACCGGGTCGAAACAACAGAGACTTATGGAGAGGAGGAGTTCGGTGGTAATAAAATGGATGAGTTCCCGGTGCTAGCCAGGTGTCAGAGAACATTTCGGGAGTGCAGTGTGATGTGTTTCACTGGAACGGGGCTGCATGAGGACATACCCAATTAAAACTTTTCCATGGACGGCTTCCAGACCGTTCAGGCTGACCGGAAGTGTACTGAGAGCGGTAAGCGTAAAGGAGTTGGGGGCTTGCTGTTCTGGTTAACAACGGATGGTGCAATCCAGGTCATATTACGATCGAGGAACGTGTTTGTAGACCGGATATTGAACTTTTTACTGTTGGACTTCGGCCATATTCCACCGAGATACAACACTGGGCAGCACGGGAGGTCGTTCCTGCCTGTGGCCATCGAACTTGCAGCTCCTCCCGTGGAGGGTCAGACACCCTGAGCCAATAGACTGGTCCTGGACTTATTTTCCATCTGGCATAGTTTGCATTTTGTTGTTTGATTGTTTGTGGTTTTTGTATTGCTATATTTATGCTCTATTCTTGGTTGGTGCGGCTGTAACGAAACCCAATTTCCCTCGGGATCAATCAAGTATATCTATCTATCTATCTATCTATTATCAGTGCAGGAGTCAAGAATTGGAGGACAGGGAATGAATGTGATTAGGAAAAGAACTGAGAGTGACACATACAAAACATTCTTTTTGCACAGTGAATGGTTAAGCTTCTTCCCTTATTAACTCTGGAATGTGCTCCAGAGATAATAATGGAACAAAATTCAGTTGTAGCATTGAAAGGAGGGCAGGAGAAGTGTCTGAAAGGAAAGCAAATGCAAGCCTATGGGGACAAGGTGGGAAGTGGGACGAGCTGGGTTGTTCTTAAAACCAGTATGAAATTAATCTCAGTGGTCTCCCTCCATATTGTATCCATTATGTGTCCCTATGTGATCCCATCTGAAGCTTTGCATTGCTTATGCTGCCAATTACTTTGCTGGAATAACAGGACATCTAGTGACAGTGAGAGTCTTCAGGAACCTGAGGATAAAGACTACTTCAGGGCGTTCCTAATGTGTAGTTGAACGCAGTGAAGTAACCGGATCTAGTTTTTGGCCCCTAGCAGGCCTATAAGTCCATGTAGATGTGCATCGCAGTATCTGATCTGCCTGCCAGGGATGGAAAGTGATGCTGCGCTTCTTCTCATCCTGTTATGTTACAGAAGGGGACACACTTGACTGTAGAAATGCCTCAAAATCCATCAAAGCACGAAGCGCCATTCAAACTATTCAACCAACAGATGATGTTTTTGCCCTGCCTGTTGAAATTAAATTCAGCACATATTGTGAAAAACAATTTAAATGTTAAGGCCTGTTGAATGACACGTGATTGCGTTTTTTATTGCCATAGTAATTGAAGAACAACATCTCCAGCTCAAATTTTCCAATATGCAGTTCGTCCAGGAGAAATGACAAGAATTCCACAATATTTCCAAAAGAGCTTGAAAAAAGTGATGTAACAGACTTTTAACATTGTAAACCAGTGAGTTGTTTGTTATGTCTCCCCGCTCGCTGGGAAAATGGAGACATCTCTTCCTCCCTTATTAGGGAGAGAGGGAACCTGTGGTATGTCAAATACTGGGTGAAACACTAAGCCTTTGGGGTAACTGCAAGTCTGTGTCTTTGCTATTGCTTTGCTCAGGCTTGAGGGCTCGGTAGCGGTGCCGATGCTGTTGGGGGAATGGGAACTGTTGCTGCCACTTATGCGTGGGAGGGGAAAGCTGGGGGGGTGGTTTGTAGTTCTAACATTTAACTGTTGTTAATTCCTTGGGGTATTCCTCTGTTTTTGTGGATGGTTGCGAAGAAAAAGCATTTCAGAATGTATATTGTATACATTTCTCTGACATTGAGTTGTACCTTTGAACTTTTGATATTTACCATGATAAAAGAAATAATCTTTATGTTTTTAATTACAATATTTTAACTTCCATTGTAATCCCATTGTGAATCTTTACTTAGTTTTTTTGTTCAATTTTCAAGTTCAAATTCAAGGATACACTTGTATACAGCCAAACAAAACATTGTTTCTCTGGGGCCAAGGTGCAAACCACAGTCACACACAGCACATATAGTTATGATCCAGCACATCAGTCACAAACTAATATTAGCACAAGTCCCTGAGTGACTTGGCTTGAAGATTAACAGTTTGACATAAAGTGTGATATGCATGTTTACATGAGACAGTATAATGTTACTGCTCTATTATAACAAAACATGCAGTGGTATAAATATGTGAAGTAACAGCAATAAAATATAATTCACATTTTCAATCAGGTCAACCCCCAGTACATAACACTGAAGTTGCAGCAGTTCGGAAGCCACACTAGAACAGAAGAAACCTGCTAAATCTTTAGAGATAATTTTCTTCAACAGACAGAATCAAACCTGTCCACTTGCTGTAAGCCTATTCATTTTGTTCTGTATTTTAACTGATTTAAGTTTCCTTTTCTTTCCTTAAAATTGAGAACAGGTTTCAATATCAACGCTGCATGTAGTTATAAAGCAATCTCTATGTACTGACAGGTTCAGACAGAGTTATCTCGTTCCAAGGACTCCAATTTTATACAGGTTTATTTATGCTATATAGGAACCAATGTATCAGAATTTCACTTATATTCTTCTAAGGAAATGTCAGAGAGCAAATTTTGACATGATTGGAAATGTTTGGCATGTATTCTTGGGAAAACAATTACTTTAATAATTACCATATGTGTATCATTAAAAACAGATTTTGACACCATAGAAATTCTCCCCAGCAGAAAGAGCTGAAAGTAGAATATGTCTTGGTGTATCAATGAGTCCAAATATTTGCTTATGTTACTTTATGTTAAATACATGCTCTAGGAAGGGCGCAGTGTTTGTATAAATGTTGCTTCACTCTGTGACCTTTAATGATCCAGCTCTGTAAGGATTCAATTATAAATTTGTGAATCAATCCCTCTGTGACAATTCCACAGGGAAGTCAGTGATATTATTTTCTATTGAAACAGAGTTCAGGGACAAGAGGAAAGGCCTGGAAACAATATCTTAACTGAAACCTTGCAGAGGAAAACCCAATGAAATAATGTGGCAAAGGATGTAACATTCTCCCATCCAACCTCTGACACTCCTCCACCACCTCCCTTTTACACAAAGTCTGGAGAACTGTGCAGAAGTTTTGTTGGGTAATGCTGTGTGTGTACAGCTTGAAAGAGAAGTTAGCATCTCTGTTCAATCGTAATTTACTGGGTGGGTGATGCACTTAACCACCAAGGTCTGTGGGTGCCCAACAGTAACTTGAGAGGTGTGCAGTGTGTAACTTCACTGTTGGCATTACCATGGAACAAATTAGATATGATACAGTCTCAATAACAGGAGTGAGGCCATGTTCTCTTCTTGCTGCTGCCATCAGGTAGAAGGTACCAGGGCCTTAGGACTCACCCCACCAGGTTCAGAAGCAGTTGCTGCCCCTCAACTATACTCAGTTTCACTTGCCCCATCATTGAAATGTTCCTCAAACCAATAGAGTAATCTCACCTTATGGACTCTTTATCTCAATACTGTATCTCATGTTCTCTTATTTATTACCATTTATTTATTTCTATTTGCATTTGCACAGTTTGTCTTCTGCACTGTCTTTCATCCTGTTACAGTTACTATTCTATAGATCTACTGCATATACCCACAAGAAAATGTATCTCAGGGTTGTATGTGGTTACATTTATGTACCTTGATAATAAGATTTACTTTGAACTTTGAGCAGGATGAAGATCTACTCTTAGTGCAAGTCAAGACTCCTCTTCCAATGCATCCTCAGGAACTAGCTTTCCTTTCCCTTTGTAGAGAATGGCAGCCTGACCACAGCAATCATTGAGCCTTGATCCCACCTTCTTTCAAAACTTTGCAGCTAATTAATGGAATCCCCAACAAAGCCGATTCTTACTTTGTACCTTGCATTTGCCCTCCACAGCACTAAAGTAAGAGGCACAGTTCAACTAAGGAACACTACTTCTCCTATTATTGAAATGAGAAATTCAAAACCAAAGAAGAGCTAAACATTTGCAGAGATACAACTTTCCTAACAACAATTCCAATCTCATTCTCTCACCTTCTCCCTATAAACATTACTCTTTACCAATCAAGAACCTATCAATCCCTGTCTTAAATGAACCTACTGACCTCCAAGTGTTTTTTATTTCCTCATCTTAGTTGGAAAAGTACATTCCTTTATTCTGAGGCTGTGTCTACCATATGCTAACATGAGAAAAATGATTCTGCTTTAAATTTTTATTTGCCTTTAAACGTAGCTTACACAGTACCTATGCACCGTACAACAGCTTCAACATCAATGTGATACTTAAGCTTGATGGTTCTTAGCAAGAGTTGAAATATCTAGTTCAAACTGTGACAGCAAAAGCCTTAAGTCCCCTTGTGTAGTAATGTCCAAGAGGTTTCTGTTTTTGTGAGTATATAGTTCACTGCACTGAACATCTTTCAACAACGTAGGAGGATGGAAACGCAATGAAGAGTAGTTTGGCTCTTCTCCAAAGACCAGGAAACTTTGTATGACAGTGTAACCACATGCCACAAAAATCGACATTTTTGAAAAGCAATTTTGCTTCTTCATCATTCTGAATTTCGATAATTTCTTCTTGCAGGCGCTCTTCCTGTTCTTCCACCTTGCAAAGAAAAGGGTTAATTACCCAGTCCAGCATTTCCAGATCATTCAAATCCTTGAATCAATTCTGAAAATCTTTCAGTGACTGCAAGTATAAGCAGCACTCTTGCAAATCACTGTCTGTGAAAGAGAGTACCATAATTTCCATGCAGGGAAATTGTGAGAACATCCTTCTCCCAATGTTTTGCTTGTATATTTCCAATTTTCTGATAAAAGTGGACATGCACTTTTTGCCCGGATTAAATTGAAATTTGCACCCTGCAGTTTCATATTTAGAAAGTTCTTTTTGTCATACAGATCATCTAGAAATGTCACATCTCCATGAAGTTCAATTTTGTTCCTAAAGCTCTTGTCAACTTTGAGCAAAAGTTTCACCATAGTGTCAAAAAGATCAAAGAGACATTTTAAGCAGCAGACTTTTGACAGGCAACGGACTCCAGTATGAAGAAGCAAGCGTTCAAACTCTTCATCATTAACTTGGCATAACTGGTGAAATGTTCTGCTATTTAATGGATAAGCTTTTACAGGTTTCCCCTGCCATCCGAAGGTAGAGCGTTCCTATGAAACAGTTTGTAAGCCGGAATGTCGTAAAGCGAAGAAGCAATTACCATTTACTTATATGGGAAAATCTTGTGAGCGTTCGCAGACCCAAAAATAACCTACCAAATCATGCCAAATAACACCTAAAACCTAAAATAACAGTAACATATAGTAAAAGCAGGAATGATATGATAAATACACAGCCTATATAAAGTAGAAATACTTTTCCAGAATCATTGTCGGCACTGTTCTCCGTAGCAAAAATCTCATGCTAGCGCTCTCGGCAAAAACATGGCACAAGCGCTCTCCAGTAACCTTTAAGCTGGGAAGCTGCCAAATCATACCAAATAACACTTAAAAATGCACAGCCTATATAAAGTAGAAATAATGTATGTACAGTGTAGTATCACTTACGGGAATTGGGAAGACAGCTTGCCGAGCAAACTGATGATGGTGTGTTAGGCTGAGTTGTCGGAGTTTGGGTGGTGCAGTGGCCCTCACCCTCCGGGCCGCCGACCGATTCCGATCCATGAAGCATGCAGGGGTACAGCGGTAGCCGGGAAGCATACAGCACATCTTTAAGAAAAAAGCAGAAATAAACAAGCTAATCAATTAGGTGCCACCCGGCATGTAAATGTCAGCCCAGATCAGAGACAATGCAATCAGCAATTGCCTCTGATCTGGGCCGACAATTACGCGCCAGGTGGCACCTAATTAATTAGCTTGTTTATTTCAGCTATTTTCTTAAAGATGTGCTGTGTGCCTTCCGGCTACCGCTGCATCCTCCACGGACCGTTATCTGTCCGCGGCCCGGGGTTTGGGGTGGTGGGACACTGGGGTGTCATCTCATCGTTGTCTGTTTCCATTAGGGCAGGCAGGTCATCCTCTCTTATGTCTGCCGGCCTGAATATCGAAGGTCAAGGCTTGTCGTCTGCTGTGGCTGATGTGGAAGGCTTGCTTGACTGATTAGCCTCGCACATTTTTCTGTCATACAGTTCTTTGTAAGCACTCAAACCATCCTGCAAATATGCCCTAAACCGACATACCCTTTCAAAATTAAATTCACGCAGTCGCCTCACATTCAGTTCCTGGATGACTTCACTTTCACTACTGAATTTGGTTTCAATTGTTATCCTTTCCTCTTCCAATTGCATCAGCTCTTCATCTATCAGTTCTTGGTCATGGGATGCCAAAACCTCTTCAACATCATCTTCGTCAACTTCCACAAGCCAAACTCACTTTGTCCTTACTTCGTTCACCACGATCGAAACGCTTAATTATGTCTAGTTTTACGCTAAGTGTAACACCCTTACGAGCTCTTTCAGACTTTTCCGATACTTTAGAACTCATCTTGCTAACGGCTGCTCATAGGCATGTGTTGAAGCAATGCCAGCGAGAATGCCATTCTGAATCCGGGGGAGAGCAGCTGCTCTGGGCGTGCGCTGCTATTTCTGCACGCTGCCTTTCTTCATAACAGTGAAAACACCTTCTGTTAGCGAAAACAGGGAACTAATGTAGGTCTTTCGTAACAGTGAGTTTTCGTAAAGCGAACATTCGAAAAGCAGGGGACACCTGTATTTTGTTGATAGCAGATATTACAAGAGTCATGCTTGAAAGAAGTCACTGACTGAAGATTTTGGCTGCAAGATGTTGACGATGAATCTGATGGGGATGGAATAATGCCAGTCTCCATATATATAATGTTGTATTGATGCACTTTCTGTAGTTTCTGTTTCCAAGCAGTATTAGAATTCAAGGCTTTACCACCTTCAGATTCATAGTGATCGGACTGTCTATATTTATCCATCATTAACGAGGCTAAATTAAAAGTTAACACAAACTGGGAATGCCTATCGGACACTGACGACAGCAGCAAATTGACATGGATGGATCAATAGTAACGGCATGCAAAGGAGCAGTGAGGCAAAGATGAGGACGATCACAACAGTGAAAATTATATTGACAAGGATCCAGAATGGAATCTGAATGTTAGTTGGGATAGAGCAGGCATTCGGCAAGCTATTCCAGTTAGTGCGATTGATCAATTATGTAAAATCTCGAATCCCCTAAGACGGTTCTTGTCAGCACATATGAAGCTAAGGTCACTTTGAACACCACCAGAGGAATCGTTGGGGTCGGCAGGTTCATGATTGGCTCTATTTCACTGTTTGGTTCCAGCCAGCACTATATCGTTGCAGGACCTGTTTTCTGTAGATCTGTAGAGAAAGTTGAGAGGGTGTACTTGACTTACCCACTGTTAAGTTGCATGAATTCATTCCGTGCCTCCAGTCAAGGAGAATTGTTGGGCACCCTGTTGCTAATTTATGCATCCCCAATAATGTCTGTCTGGTTGAAAAGGTTAGATGAGATTGCTGAGTTTCAGACACGATGTGATGACGAGTGCTGTCTACCTGTAGAGCATTGGTCTTCCTGTGTTCATTCCAGTACCTCATCCTTTTTTTGGAAGTGCCTGCTCTACTAACAGTTGGTATGGTCTTGTGCCTCAAGTTAGGGTGCCGTTTACCGCGCACACCCCCACCCCCAAAGCTTGAATGCCGCCCGATGACCTCTGTTTCCCCTAACACCCCTAACAATGAGAGGCATTGATCGTGTGGATAGTCAGAGTCTTTTTCCCGGGGCTGAAATGGCTAACACATGAGGGCACAGTTTTAAGGTGCTTGGAAGCAGGTACAGAGGAGATGTCAGGGTTAAGTTTTTTATGCATGAGTGGTGAGTGCGAGGAATGGGCTGCCGGCGATGGTGGTGGAGACGGATACAATAGGGTCCTTTAAGAGACTCCTGGATAGGTACGTGGAGCTTAGAAATATAGAGGGCTAGGGGTAACCCTAGGTAATTTCTAAAGTAAGTACATGGTCGGCACAGCATTGTGGGCCGAAGGGACTGTATTGTGCTGTAGGTTTTCTATGTTTCTATGTTTCTACCCCATTAGGACACGTAACCTCCCCTGTTGGGAAACACTGGTATAAGGGTTAAGACTTTAATGTAACATTTTATCTAAAAGAAATATGTTTGTCTAGCTAAACTTTGAAAGAAGCTTAAATTGAAAGCGATCCAAATCAATCGGTCTTAAAGAGTGGGTCAAATCTCTAAATATTTGCACACCCAGCTCTATCTGGAAATACTTTAATTTTATTTTACTCTTGGAACTGTTAAGAACGATTTTCACTTTCTTCAGGTAAGTAGAACATAGTGAGCAGTTGTATATACAGCTGGCTTTCCCAGTCATTGAGAGTTAATTATGATCACAGTCACTGCTTTCTTTCTAACACTGGTTTGGATTAATTTGCAATGATATCATTTTCATTTTTGATGTTGCATTAAATAAAGGCTTTTAGGGAAGGTCTTATGAGAGGTGAAGGTCTCAGCTGTGGCTATGAAGACTGGCAGGAACACTGAGACGAGAAAATCTGCAGATGCTGGAAATCCAAGCAACACACACAAAATGCTGGAGGAACTCAGCAGGCCAGGTAGCATCTATGAAAAAGAGTACAATCAATGTTTCGAGCCAAGACCCTTCATCAAAACTGAAGAAAAAAAAGATGAGGAGTCAGATTAAGAAGGTGGGGGGAGGAGAGAAAGAAATACAAGGGGATGGGTGAAACTGGGTGGAGGGAGAGGTGATGTAAAGAGCTGGGAAGTTGATTGGTGAAAGAGATACAGGGTTGGAGAAGGGGGAATCTGATAGGAGAGGACAGAAATCCATGGAAGAAAGAAAAGGAGAAGGAGCACCAGAGGGATGCAATAGGCAGGTAAGGAGATAAGATGAGAGAGGGGAAGTGAATAGGGAATGGTGAGGAGGTGAGGGCATTACCAGAAATTTGAGAAATTGAAGTTCATGCCATCAGGTTGGAGGCTACCCGGACGGAATATAAGGTGTTGCTCCTCCAAACTGAATGTGGCCTCATCGCGACAACAGCGGAGACCATAGACTGACTGACATGTTGGAATGGGATTAGGAAGTGGAATTAAAATGGGTGGCCACTGGGAGGTCCCGTTTCTTCTGCCAGATGCAGCGTAGGTGCTCGACAAAGCAGTCTCCCAATTTACGGCAGGTCTCACCGATATACAGGAGGCCACACTGGGAGAACCGGATACAGTAGATGGCCCCAACAGACTCACAGGTGAAGTGTTTCCTCACCTGGAAGGACTGTTTGGGGCCCTGAATAATAGTGAGCGAGGAATAGTGTCCTTCAGCACTTAACAGGGAAAAAAATAAATGAGAATTCGAAGTTCCAGAGAAGAGGATGAAAACTTAATCTGTTGCCAACTGTGAAGCAAAGGAAGTAGGAAAAGGTAAAAGGCCAGGCCTATATGACTGTAGGCTGTGGGAATGGATGTGAAAGTGTAATGGTTGGTAAAAACCTTTAAAAATGTTAAGTTAAAGGCAAGAGTTTTAAATAGACTTCATCAGAAACTGAGTCATTGCATCCAACAATAGCTCAGCTACAGTTGCCAAAGGGGCTGGTAGAAAAACATATAGAAATCACGTCCGGAGATCACTGAAGATTAAATAAGGCTAACTTTGCAAAGGAGACATGGACTTTGCCGTAAAGTCATTTCTCTAATTTAATTTCCTAGTGTTTTTATTTAAAACGTCTTTAATTTATCTCTAACGTGCTGCAAAAAAAAATTGAAAAATACTTTCTGAAGGGCAGCTTAAGAAGGAAGGATCCCCATGGTGCTTCCCAGGGGGTTTCAATCCAGGGAATGAACGGAAGAAGGAAGAACTTCTTTCCCACAAGCCAACTGTGTTAAAATCCGAACTTGCGTATTTGTACCTTGTGTTTGCTATCCTTGCTGATGTGTGTAACAGCTCTTGTAAAATTCGGATGGCTTGTCTCCAATGTTCATAAATACAGCCATTGTTCATAGGGCTGTGGCTGAATATGAATTGCTGTCCAGTGGTAGTGAGGTTGCAAACGTGTCCAGTGCTCCAGGAAATTAGGTCACAGTTCTTCAGTGGATCATTTGACCATTTAAAATCCTGTCATCATTAGAAAAACCACTGCAGCCAAATAAGTGACTGTAGATGGAAGACAAGCCAGTCGTCAATGAGATATTCCACCATGATGGGGCTGGGAGGGTGAATTCATGGAAGACAAGCCCAAAACCTTGTACATAAGACCTGGCTGAACACTGCCACCTCTCCCAGCCCTACAAAGAAAGTAGAAATAAATGTATTTTTACACATCATTTTGGGCCAGCTTTTTACTTCTCTCCTTTTGGTGTTGAGAAACTTGCCTTGACCTAATACTTGTATAGCCCAGTTCAAAATATTTTAATCAGGCTGAAAGTGGGTGCCCACTGGGAGATCTCGCTGTTCAATAGGTTCATTTAATGTCAGAGAAATGTATACAATATGCATCCTGAAATTCTTTCTCTTTGCAAACATCCATGAAAACAAGAGGAGTGCTCCAAAGAATGAATGACAGTTAAAACGTTAGAACCCCAAAGCACCCCCCAGCTCCCCCTCCCACACACAAGCAGCAGCAAAGCAATGACTCCCCTCCCCGACCAGCAAAAAAAAACAGTGCCCTCCACCGAGCACTCAAGCATGCAGCAAAGTATCAGTAAAGACACAGACTTGCAGTACCCCAAAAACTATTCGTTCACCTGGTAATTCGACCTAATAAGGGAAAAGGAGGTGTTCCTGTTTCACAGCGAGAAGGGAGACGTAACAAATAACACATTGATTTACGATGTTAGAAGTCTGTTGTGTCGCTTTTTCCGAGCTCTGCGCCCAGAGAATCAGCACCATAAAGGCACAGCTCTCCGGACACACAACCCCCGGCAGCCAACTCACTGCTCCCAACGTTCCATGTTCTCCCATGGCGCTTCAGTCAGGAACACTGACCTAGAATCAGCACATCTCCAGAGCCACGAAAATTCGGCACTCTAAAGGCGCGCTAGTCTTCCAGGCCGCGTCCTTGGGATATCAAAAAGCGGCTGATCATGAGGGCCTGAGAGCAGGTCCCATTCCTGCAAAGAACCAAAGTCGGAGTGTAACTCCAGGTCAGGGTCTTCAAAAGAACCTTGAAAAGGAAACAAAGAGATATCAAAGATGGAAATAGAGCTGTTTCCAAAGATGCAAGCAAAGGAGTTGCTGTTTAGCGCCATCTTAACTGGCGGACAGAGTGTAGGTGCTCGGCTGAAACTGAATTGCTTGCCAGTGTTAGTGAGGTTTCAAACATGTCCAGTACTCCAGAAAGTGAATCCACAGTTCTTCAGTGGACTATCTTATTACTGACAGTGGGAGACATTTGCCTCCATGCAAACACTTCCCATTTCCAATAAGCCAGCTCCCTTTAACTAACCTTTCTGGAATTGCCAAGCCATGGTGCATTGCCATCTGCTCTATAAGTGCATGATCCACAGTGCGTCACAGTGTCATCCGTGCACTTAACAGTTTCTATTGAAACCACAGATCCAGCTCATTGTGTTTATCAGGAATAGGTGGGAAGCCATATGATTCCCCGGAGCACCCTAATTTGCTTCCCTCTTTGTAATCTACCTTTGTTCTTAATGCTTTGTTTCCTTCCTCTGAACAAATTATGAACCCACACCCATGTCATATGTTTGAAACCAAAAGAGTTCAGCTTTAAATGAGACTTTAATGCACAAAGATCACATGGAAGTTCAGGAACAGTGTAGGAAACTGAATAGTACTACATGTACTATCCGGGAAAAAAATTGGAGTCAAAAGAACCACCTTCATAACAGGCAGAAATGGGGGAGTAAGTACCTGGCCTAGGCTGTCTCGCAAACAAAAGTTGGAAAGATTGGAGTTGCATTTGCTGGCATTTAGTTAGAGGCAACTACGGAGAAAGGAGCTCTAAAACAGGTTATAAACATTTATAAGCTTACACTGGTGCCTTGCAATATGTCAAACATTATCTGATCCTTGTCCTTCCAAACCTATTTTGGATTTTGGCATTCATTTTTTCCTGTCATATTTTTTCCATTTTGTACTTTCTTCTCATCAGGGTCAGACAAATAGGTTTATTGTTATTTGTGCAACTTTTAAACACTTCTAATATCTGTTTTTGTGGAACCCTCTCCAGTATTTATTGGTCTCCTCAAAATGAAACTATGCCTGAAGAACCCCCTCATTTTTCCTTTCTCGTACCAGTGGCGTCCCCAGTCCTACTCGTTATTATTTGGTACTCTGTTTCACCATTGTGTGTGTCCCATTATTACACTATTTTAACTTCTGACAATGATATAGTGCAGAGATATTGCTTGGCTGGTCAGGGTGATCCAGTTGATAGGTCTTTCCATTAAAATTGATGAACTGTTTTTTTTTAAAGCCTTCCTAATTGATTTGTATCATGTACATCTCATTTTGATCCCCCAGGGTTAAATTCTTGCTTAACTACCTTATACTGATGATGCCCTGAGAATTTCTAAGGTTTTTTTTCTTGTTTTTACTGCTGTTTAACAAGACAGGGGACTGTCTTGTCTCCCTTTCTCTTCACCATTTACACCTCGGACTTCAACTACTGCACAGCGTCTTGTCAGCTTCAGAAGTTTTCTGATGACTCTGCCATAGTTGGATGCATCAGCAAGGGAGATGAGGCTGAGTACAGGGCTACGGCAGGGAACTTTGTCACATGGTGTGAGCAGAATTATCTGCAGCTTAATGTGAAAAAGACTAAGGAGCTGGTGGTAGACCTGAGGAGACCTAAGGTACCGGCGACCCCTGTCTCCATCCAGGGGGTCAGTGTGGACATGGTGGAGGATTACAAATACCTGGGGATACGAATTGACAATAAACTGGACTGGTCAAAGAACACTGAGGTAGTCTACAAGAAGGGTCAGAGCCTTCTCTATTTCCTGAGGAGACTGAGGTCCTTTAACATCTGCCGGACGATGCTGAGGATGTTCTACGAGTCTGTGGTGGCCAGTGCGATCATGTTTGTTGTTGTGTGCTGGGGCAGCAGCTGAGAGTAGCAGACCCCAACAGAATCAACAAACTCATTCGTAAGGCCAGTGATGTTGTGGGGATGGAACTGGACTCTCTGACGGTGGTGTCTGAAAAGAGGATGCTGTCCAAGTTGCATACCATCTTGGACAATGTCTCCCATCCACAACATAATGGACTGGTTGGGCACAGGAGTACATTCAGCCAGAGGCTCACTCCACCGAGATGCAACACAGAGTGTCGTAGGAGGTCATTCCTGCCTGTGGCCATCAAACTTTACAACTCCTCCCTTGGAGGGTCAGACACCCTGAGCCAATAGGCTGGTCCTGGACTTATTTCCTGGCATAAAGTACATATTACTATTTAACTATTTATGGTTTTATTACTATTTAATTATTTATGGTGCAACTGTAACGAGAACTAATTTCCCCCGGGATCAATAAAGTATGACTATGACTATGACTATTTCCCAATTGCTACCCAGTACCATCAGTTTCTGTAGAATCTTGTTTCTGCAGCGCCCAATGTGTATCCGTCCACAGGAGAATGTTTCGTGCACATCAGCAAGGTCCAGTGTCTACCATTCCACTGGGAGACATGGGACCATATCTCACGGAACATCAGGAAGGCCCAACGTGTGCTCTTCCAAAGGGAGGTGTCTCAACATCAACAAAGTCTAGTGTAGCTCAGCCTACTGCAGCAAGGGGCCTCGTGTGGTGAAAGGAAAGAGAGAGTGATAGCACTAATACAGACCTTTTGTCCTGCTGAATCCTCTTCTATAATGCATTATTCATTCACACTAACCCTATTCTAGCCATTTTATTCTCCCTGTATTCCCATCAACTAGCCTCACCCACCCCACCCTCATTCCATCTTCACCCAACCCCAACCTTCTCCGACTTACCTACACACCAGTGTTCAATTAATCTACCAACCTCGACATTTTTGGGACGAGGGTGGGGGAAACTGGAGCATCCAGAGAAAACCCAAGCAGCCACAGTGGGAACATGCAAAGCCCACAGAGGACAGCAGGTTAGATCAGGATGGGACCCTGGCTGCTGGAATGGAGAGGCAGTAGAACTACTAGCTGCAACACCACGCTGCCCTGAATATTGCTCAGAATCGGTACAAGGCTTAAAATAGTTAAAAAAGATGAAAATTAACTTTTTTTTTTACATGGTTTTAAAACTAAAATTAAAACACATGAACACAAAGCTCCACTTAGCTTTTGTGGACTTCAGGAAGGGCAAGACGAAAGAACACACACTAATCCTCATAGAGGGATCAGAAGTGATCTATGAGGATCCATGTTTCTATGGTTCTATGTTTAAGTGGAGAGAGTGGGCAGTTTCAAGTTCCTGGGTGTCAAGATCTCTGAGCATCTAACCTGGTCCCAACATATCGATGTAGATATCAAGAAGGCAAGACAGTGACTATACTTCACTAGGAGTTTGAAGAGATTTGGCATGTCAACAAATACTCTCAAAAACTTCTATAGGTGTACCGTGGAGAGCATTCTGACAGGCTGCATCACTGTCTGGTATGGGGGGCTTAATTAAGAAGAACGTTGAAGGTCCAAGTATTTTAATATCTGAAGCTCGTAATGCAATAAATATGATGAAGAAAGGAAAGGCAGTAGATCCTGATGAATTAGTAATAGAACAAATTATCGCCCTTGAAGATTATGGAATTGAAAAACTTACTGATTTAATCAATGACATTTATGAGACTAGAATAATACCAGAAGAGATGAAAAAAAATCAGTATTTATCACTCTTCCTAAGAAACCTGGAGCAATAGAATATGAATTACATAAGACCATAAGTTTAATGAGTCATATCACTAAGATACATCTAAGAATTTTGATGACAAGAGCTAAAAGTAAGATACAAGCTGAAATAGGTAAAGAACAATGTGGTTTTGTGAAAGACAAAGGTACAAGAAACACGATATTGATGTTAAGGATACTATCAGAACGAGCTATTCAAGTGGAAAAAGATTTGTTTGTTTTATCGACTACACAAAAGCATTTGGTAAAGTGAAGCACAATAAGTTATTTGAAATATTACAGGAAACTCTAGATCTAGATTCGAAAGACCTCCGCCTAATCAGAAACCTGTACTGGGAACAAACTGCTGCTGTAAGAATAGATGGAGAAGTGAGTCAGTTTACGAAAATCAAGAGAGGCGTTAGACAAGGGTGTGTTTTCTCCCCTATTTGTTTAATACGTACAGTGAAACAATATTACAAAAAATAAGAGACATCTTGGGAATCAAAGGTGGTGGTGGAAACATCAATAATTTCAGATATGCGCATGACACTGTTAATTGCAAGTACGGAGGAAGAATTACGAAACTTAATTGATATAGTTGTTGAAGAAAGGTCACAGATCTCTCATGGGTGAGCATCTGGGGGACAGTGACCACCGCTCCCTGGCCTTTAGCATTATCATGGAAAAGGATAGAATCAGAGAGGACAGGAAAATTTTTAATTGGGGAAGGGCAAATTATGAGTCTATAAGGCTAGAACTTGCGGGTGTGAATTGGGATGATGTTTTTGCAGGGAAATATATTATGATCATGTGGTCGATGTTTGGAGATCTCTTGCAGGATGTTAGGGATAAATTTGTCATAGTAAGGAAGATTAAGAATGGTAGGGTGAAGGAACCATGGGTGACAAGTGAGGTGGAAAATCTAGTCAGGTGGAAGAAAGCAGCATACATAAGGTTTAGGAAGCAAGGATCAGATGTGTCTATTGAGGAATATAGAGAAGCAAGAAAGGAGCTTAAGAAGGGGCTGAGAAGAGCAAGAAGGGAGCATGAGAAGGCCTTGACGAGTAGGGTAAAGGAAAACCCCAAGGCATTCTTCAATTATGTGAAGAACAAAAGAATGACAGGAGTGAAGGTAGGACCGATTAGAGATAAAGGTGGGAAGATGTGCCTGGAGGCTGTGGAAGTGAGCGAGGTCCTCAATGAATACTTCTCTTCGGTATTCACCACTGAGAGGGAACTTGATGATGGTGAGGACAATATGAGTGAGGTAGATTTTCTGGAGCATGTTGATATTCAGGGAGAGGAGGTATTGGAGTTGTTAAAATACATGAGGACGGATAAGTCCCTGGGACCTGACGGAATATTCCCCAGGCTGCTCCACGAGGTGAGGGAAGAGATTGCTGAGCCTCTGGCTAGGATCTTTATGTCCTCGTTGTCTACGGGAATGGTACCGGATGACTGGAGGTGAATGTTGTCCCCTTGTTCAAAAAAGGTAGTAGGGATAGTCTGGGTAATTATAGACCAGTGAGCCTTACATCTGTGGTGGGAAAGCTTTGGAAAAGATTCTTAGAGATAAGATCTTCGGGCATTTAGAGAATCATGGTCTGATCAGGACAGTCAGCATGGCTTTGTGAAGAGCAGATCGTGTCTAACAAGCCTGATAGAGTTCTTTGAGGAGGTGACCAGGCATATAGATGAGGGTAGTGCAGTGGATATGATCTACATGGATTTTAGTAAGACATTTGACAAGGTTCCACACAGTAGGCTTATTCAGAAAGTCAGAAGGCATGGGAACCAGGGAAGTTTGGCCAGGTGGATTCAGAATTGGCTTGCCTGCAGAAGGCAGAGTGCCGTGGTGGAGGGAGTACATTCAGATTGGAGGATTGTGACTAGTGCTGTCCCACAAGGATCTGTTCTGGGACCTCTACTTATCATAATTTTTATTAACGACCTGGATGTGGGGGTAGAAGGGTGGGTTCGCAAGTTTGCAGATGATAAAAAGGTTGGTGGTGCTGTAGATAGTGTAGAGGATTGTCGAAGATTGCAGAGAGACATTGATAGGATGCAGAAGTGGGCTGAGAAGTGGCAGGTGGAGTTCAACCCTGAGAAGTGTGAGGTGGTACACTTTGGAAGGACAAACTCCAAGGCAGAGTACAAAGGAAATGGCAGGATATTTGGTAGTATGGAGGAGCAGAGGGATCTGGGGGTACATGTCCACAGATCCCTGAAAGTTGCCTCACAGATAGATAGGGTAGTTAAGAAAGCTTATGGGGTGTTAGCTTTCATAAGTCAAGGGATAGAGTTTAAGAGTCACGATGTAATGATGCAGCTCTATAAAACTCTGGTTAGGCCACACTTGGAGTACTGTGTCCAGTTCTGGTCGCCTCACTATAGGAAGGATGTGGAAGCATTGGAAAGGGTACAGAGGAGATTTACCAGGATGCTGCCTGGTTTAGAGAGTATGCATCATGATCAGAGATTAAGGGAGCTAGGGCTTTACTCTTTGGAGAGAAGGAGGATGAGAGGAGACATGATAGAGGTATACAAGATATTAAGAGGAATAGATAGAGTGGATAGCCAGCGCCTCTTCCCCAGGGCACCACTGCTCAATACAAGAGGACATGGCTTTAAGGTAAAGGGTGGGAAATTCAAGGGGGGTATTAGAGGAAGGTTTTTTACTCAGAGAGTGGCTGGTGCGTAGAATGCACTGCCTGAGTCAGTGGTGGAGGGAGATACACTCGTGAAGTTTAAGAGACTACTGGACAGGTATATGGAGGAATTTAAGGTGGGGGGTTATATGGGAGGCAGGGTTTGAGGGTCGACACAACGTTGTGGGCTGAAGGGCCTGTAATGTGCTGTACTATTCTATGTTCTATCTCCTATGAAAGTGAAAAAATGGGGCTATCTATCAATCGCAAAAAGACAGGATGTATGGTGATATCCAAAAAGAAGGCGAATCCTATCTGCAGGCTGAAAATAAACGGGAAAGACATAAAACAAGTACAGAACTTTTGCTACTTACAAAGCTGGGTGACATCTGATGGCAGGTGCGACATGGACATCAAAAGAAGAATAGGGATGGCAAAAGACACCTTTACGAGAATGAAGAATTTACTGACCAACACTAACTAGGCATGACAACCCGTTTCAGAGTACTGAAATGTTACGTTTATCCAGTTATCATTGAGCATATCTACGCAAAACGCTGTCACAAGGAAGCACTATCATCATCAGGGACCTTCATGACGCAGGACATGCTCTCTTCTCGCTGCTGAATGAAGAAGGTAGAGGAGCCTTGGGATTCACACCACCAGGTTCAGGAAGTTATTTCTCCTCAACTATCAGGCTCTTGAAACAAAGAGGATAACTTCATTCAATTTCACTTGCCCCATCATTGAACTGTTCCCATAACCTATGGATTCACTTTCAAGGACTCTTCATCTCTTGTGCTTGATATTTACTGCTTATTTATTTACTATTACTAATATTTCTTTTTTTGTGTTTGCTTATTTTATTGTTTTTTGCAGCCTGGTTGAATGCCCAGGTTAGTGCAGTCTTTCATTGATGCTGTTATGGTTATTATTCTATGGATTTATTGAGTATGCCTGCAAGACATGAATCTTAGTGTTGTATTTGGTGACATGAAGGTACTTCGATAACAAATTTACTTTGAACTTTGGTGTTTGGTGAGACATGGTCCCGTGTCTCCCAGTGGAAAGTACACAAAGGATTATGTGTGAAAGCAGTTCTGCCTTCTTCTCGTTTTCACCTGCAGCAAACAAGAGCTGGTCACTACTGTAAGATCATCTCAATGGAAGCAATTTGTAAGTTCCTTCTAAAATTTAGCTTTGCCTGCAATGCTGTTACTGATCTTAAAGTCTACAGACCTCATCAACACACCATCTGCTCTTTCTCAATGCACCGCCTCAGCGATCTTCCTGTTTCCCCTATTTACTCTTTAATGTACTATGTTTCTACAATTTTCATTCACTTTCACTGCTCTCTTATTTCAGGCATTATAATTGTAGGCTGTCTCTAATGCCTCCAGTTCAGTGGCTTTACCTAGTTCTTCATACATTGATTTAAATCAGGGTGTCCCAACCTTTTTTTTATGCCATGGACCCCTACCATTAACCAAGGGGTTTGTGATCCCCTGATTTAGATGCATCTAATCTTGGTGATTGTCCAACTGACCTCTCTGCATGTTGTCCAGTCTGCTATATTTTGCCTTTGTCTTGGTAAATCTGTAACATTAAGTTACTTGGATCCATTATGAAAGTTTTAAAAAGTTATTCTGCAGTGCACTATAGATAACAGGTTAGATCACAGCATATATATGACAAGCTAAGCAAGACAGAGCCAAATTAGTCCTGGGTTATTGGAAATATGAAAGAGCAAGAGGCACAGGGTCATTCCGAGGTCTCACTAGCGGGCTGCTGAGCTCATCTTGCATTTTAATCGTAAACCCTGTAAACAGCTGCTCGTTTCATTGCGGTTTGTTGCCTCTCTGTGTGCAACGTGTAGCTAGTGGCCCGAGTGAACTGGTGCACAGTTACATTTTTCTGCACCTATCGTGGTATTTGCATATGGAACATATTAAAGTGAGTACTTTGTAACCGAAGAATATTTCCAAGAGTTTGTGAGTGTCCAAAGTTAATAACTACAGATAGATAGTGAAATTATCACATTACATTGTTAGATGGAGATCTGGTGCAGTGTTGCTATTGGCATCCAATTAAACCTCATCTTTCTAAGTGTTCAGCGGCAAAAGCTGCAGACAAAACAACCAAATATTTTAAAGATCAAATCAGGGAAGTAATTGGTAAATGTAAAACTTCCCAAAAAATCACAAAATTAAAAAAAAAACACATACATTACAGAACTTTAAGTAATATCATCAAGTACTGAAAGCCAGACAAATTGCCTTCTATTGACTCAGTGGCCAGCGGGTACAGGTTAGTAGTGATTAGTATTGACAGTGGAGATCTGGGGTTACTTGGCTCTTAGTACAATTATTTAAGCACATAGAACATAAGAACTAGGAGCAGGAGTAGGCCATTTGGCCCATTGAGCCTGCTCCACCATTCAATAAGATCATGGCTGATCTAGCCATGGACTCATCTCCACCTATCTGCCTTTTCCCCTTTACTCTTAACTCCCCTACTATGCAAAAATCTATCCAACCTTGTCTTAAATATATTTACTGAGGTAGCTTCCACTGCTTCATTGGGCAGAAAATTCCACAGATTCACCACTCTCTGGGAAAAGCAGTTCTTCCCCATCTCTGTCCTAAATCTACTCTCCCGAACCTTGAGGCTATGCCCCCTAGTTCTAGTCTCACCTACGAGTGGAAACAACTTTCCTGCCTTTACCTTATCTATCCCTTTCATAATTTTTTATGTTTCTATAAGATCTCCTCCCATTCTTCTGAATTCCAGCGAGTACAGTCCCAGGTGACTCAATCTCTCCTCATAGTCTAACCCCATCATCTCTGGAATCAACCTGGTGAAACTCCTCTGCACCGCCTCCAAAGCCAGTACAGATACATCCTTCCTCAAGTAAGGAGACCAGAACTGCACACAGTACTCCAGATGTAGCCTCACCAGTACCCTGTACAGTTGTAGCATAACCTCCCTGCTCTTAAATTCAATCCCTCTAGCAATGAAGGCCCCCATTCCATTTGCTTTCTTCATAGCCTACTGCACCTGTAAACCGACCTTTTGTGATTCATGCACAAATACTCCCAAGTCCATCTGCACCACAGCATGTTACAATTTTTTACCACTTAAATAATAATCTGATCTTCCATTTTACCTTCCAAAGTGGATGACCTCACATTTACCAACATTGTACTCCATCTGCCAGACCCTTGCCCACTCACTTAACCTATCTATATCTCTCTGCAGACTCTCCATATCTTCTGCACAATTTGCTTTTCCACTACACTCGGTCCCCTCTTCCAGTTTCTTAATGTATATGGTGAACAGTTGTAGCACCACTCACCACTGATTGCCAACCAGAGTAACACCCATGTATTCCAACTCTTTGCTTTCTATTAGTTAACCAATCCTCTATTCATGCTGATACATCATCCTCAACTCTATGCATCCTTATCTTACGGATAAACCTTTTATGCGGCACCTATCGAACACCTTCTAGAAATCCAAGTAAACAACGTCCATCTGTTCCTCTCTATCCACTGTGCTCATTTATATCCTCAAAGAACTCCAATAAGTTTGTCAAACAGGACCTGCCTTTGCTGAATCCATGCTGCATCTGCCTGATGGATCCATTTCTTTCCAGATGCCTTGCTATTTCTTCTGTAGTGATAGCTTCAAGCATTTTCCCAAGACAGAAGTTAAACTAAATGGCCTATAGTTACCTGCCTTTTGCCTACGTCGTATTTTGAAGCGTGCCATGACATTCACTATCTTCCAATCTGTCAGGATCTGTCCAGAGTCCAGAAAATTTTGGTAAATTATAACCACTATAACTTCTCCCATTTCTTTCAGTACCCTGGGATGCATTTCATCAGGACCATGAGACCTATCTATCTTCAGGCCCACAATTTGCACAGCACTACCTTTTTAGTGATAGCTATTGTATCAAGGTCCTCAAGTTGATTTTAACTGGTATATACTTTTGTTGAACACTGTAAAATCTCTGCAGTTCCTCAACTATCCCACCATATAGCCTGTGTTCCCAGTCTACACTAGCCAAATCCTCTCTCATACCATTGTAGGCATAGTACACTGATCTTAGTTCAAACTATTGCACCCTCCATTTGTATGAGAAATTCAATCATACTGTGATCACTCTTTCTAAGATGATCCCTAACCAGAAAATCACTTATATTACCTGTCTCATTGCATAGGACCAGATCTAAGATAGCACTTTCCCTTGTAGGTTCAGTAACATGCTGTTCAAGAAAGCCATCACGGATGCATTCTATGAAGTCCGCCTCAAGACTGCCTTGACCGATTTGATTCACCCAATTTATGTGCAAGTTAATGTCCTCCAAGATAACTGCTGTTCCATTTCTACATGTCTCAGATATTTCTCTGTTTATTGCCTGTGCCACTGTAATGTTATTATTCAGTGGCCGATAGACAACTTCCGCCAGTGTTTTTTTCCCTTTACTATTCCTAATCTCTACTCAGATGGATTCAACGTTCTGCTGCTTGGATCTTGTATCGTTTCCCACTATTGCCCTGATCTCATCTTCAATTAAGAGCACTACCCCACCTCCCTGACCTTCCTTTCTATCCTTCGGTATTACCTGATATCCTTGGATATTTAATTCCCAATCCCCTCCACCCTGTAACCACGTCTCTGTAATGGCCACTAGATCATACCCCTTTGTACTGATTTGTGCCACAAGTTCACTGACCTTGTTTCAAATACTACAGGCATTCAAATAAAGTGCCCTTATGCTCATTGTGCTTTTAAATCTTGTAATCTTTTACTCTTTTGCACTTGACTTTTCTTCACTCCATTCTTACTTTTTTTCTTTTATATCTTTTGCTTTTATTTTATTTTTATCCCCACTTTTCTTTTTTACTTTATCCATACTTCTCCAAACTGTTGAACCCACCCCGTCCCCACTATTTAGTTTAAAGCCCTATCCACAGCCCTAATGATGGGATTCACTAGAATCCAGGTCCCATCACAGTTCAGGTGGAGCCCATCCCATTGGTACAGCTCCCTCCTTCCCCAATACTGGTGCCAATTTCCATGAATTCAAACCCACTTCTCCCACACCAATCCACACATTTAACTCTCTAATCTTCTTGACCCTATGCCAATTTGCATGTGGCTCTGCTTTTTAATTTAGTCCCTATCTGCTCAAATTCCCTCAGCAGAACCTCTCCTCATTCTACCTATGTTGTTGGTACCCACATGGGCTATGACAACTGGATCTTTCCCCTCCTACTGCAAATTCCTCTGCAGGTCCTGAACCCGGGCACCAGGCAGGCAACACAGCCTTTGGGACGCTCTATCCCTGCGCCAAGGAACTCTGTCTATTTCCCCGACTATTCTATCCCTAATTACCACTATATTTCTCTTCTTTCCCCCCTCTTGAATGGTTCCCTAAACTACATCGCCACAGTTAGGTTGTTCATCTTTCCTACAGCCCCCACTTTCATCCAAACAGGGAGGAAGAATCTTCGACCTGTTGGACAAGCTCAAGGGCTGAGGCTCCTCCAGCACTGTCTCATAGATCCCTCCACCCGCCTCACTCGCTCGCAGTCACACCTTCTTGTTCCTGACCACAGACCGGATTTGAGGCAGCTAATCTAATGGGTGTGACTACCTCCTGAAACAGAGAATCCAGGTAACTCTCCCCCTCACTGATGTTCTGCAGTGTGTTTGAAACTCAGATTTCAAATCATCAACTTTGAGCCTGAGTTCTGTGAGCAGCCAGCTCTTGCTGCAGATGTGGTCACCAGGAGCCACAATAGGGTCCACCAGCTCCCACATCATGCAACTACAGCACATCACTTGATCCTGCATCATCCCTACTTTATTTAATTAGCTGTAGTTTAGTGACTTTTTATTCAGCCACTACAAAAGCCTGACCTGTTCCCCCTCGCCAAAGCCTTAAGTTCCCACTCCTACACTGGTCCACTCACACAATGACCACTCTGCTTTGATCCTGCTTTACTTTTATTTGCTCCTGCTAAAGAATCACGAATCGATTGCTCTGCTGCTACTGCCAAGCAAATAAAAATGCAACAAGGAGCAACTTCAGATGAATATCTTAAAACAGTCCCTTTTATAAGGAGGCTTCAGCACCGATTGCTGGAGCATTCACTTTTACCTCTGCCCAGCCTGCCTCACTCTCCTCCCAACACTTTCCTCCTGCATCACTCTCCTCTTGATTCTAATCATCCACTTTGTACCGTAAGCCTGGGCAGCTAATGGATGCTGATGTCAATACTTATAGCACTTCTTGATGCATTTGATTTCCTTCTGCCAATGTTATACTGTAAGGGCAGGAATTCAAGCCTTTCCAGCTGTGCTTACAATCAAAATGCCACAAACAATAAATATTATTCTGGGAATCAGCATTAGTAATGTCAATGTATTAACGGTATTAGCATATGAGAGGGAGATTGGAAATCTAGTGAATGGGCCACAACAACAACCTCTCACTCAACATCAGCAAAACCAAAGAGGTGATTATTGATTACAGGAGGAGGTTGATGGGCCAATTCTCATCAGGGAATCGGGTGGAGAAGGTCAATAACTTTAAATTCCTTTGCCCCACCCACTCATGCTCAATGGCTCAGAGGCATTATGTCCTACTTAGACCTTGAAAAGATTCATTATTCACTTCTTAATTCAGACATAAAGTTCCAAAAGGTGTGGGGACCTTTTATTGAACATTTTCATAATTCCCATTTAAATTAAGGGTTTATCCCTCCTTTTTTCTCTTTTGCATTTAAATCCTTTACTTCCAGCTTTTTTTCGGTTAAGACTTATGGTTTTTCTTTAATGTGTAAACATATTATAGCTCAGGCAATATACCTTTTTTTTATATAAATACAGCTCTGTGGTGATAAAAGTTCTGTTCAACTTTTCTATATATCGTAAGGTTGGCTTGGAGTTGAGTAGTGGGAGGGTGGGGCGGTAACTAACTTTATACAATTCTACTATGTATGTTTGTTTTGCACTGTATAAACCTTTTTTTTTACAATTTTATTTGTTGTTGCATTGTAAAACTTATAAAAAAATTAATTTAAAAAAAATTCTTGGCAGTGTAATTTCAGAGGATCTGTCCTGGGGCCAGTGTGTAAGTGCCATTACAAAGAAGACAAAGTAGTGCTTCTACTTTGTTAGGATTTTGCACGGATTCAGCATGCCATCTAAAATTCTGACAACTTCTGTAGATGCACAGTGGAGGGTATCCTGACAAATTATATATGGCCTGGTATGAAAACACCAATGCCCATGAATGGACAAGCCGACAAAAAATATTGGAAATGGTCCAGTCCATCACTGGGACAGTCCTCTCCACCACTGAGCACACCTACAAGGCGGACTGACATAAGAACCCAGCCTCCACCATCAAGGACCCCACTCCTCACTGCTGCCATCAAGAAGAAGGTAAAGGAACCTCAGTTTCCACGTCAGCAAGTTCAGGAACAGTTATGACTCCTCAGCCATCTAGCTCCTGAACAAGTGTGGATAGCTTCACCCACCTCAACACTGAACTGATTCCACATCCTAAGAACTCTACAACTTATGTTCTCAATGTTATTTATGACTTATTTATGTATTATTTTTATTTTTATTTTGTAGCTGCGCCGTTTCACCTGCTCCCTTAATACCACCTCTTTGGTCAAGAAAGCACAGCACTTCCTGAGGAGACTGAGGTGAGTGAGGCTCCGACCCCCATTCTAACCAATTTTTACAGGGGCACCACTGAGAGTGTCCTGACTAGCTTCATCTGGTATGGGAATTGTAAGGCATCTGACTGCAAGACCCTACAAAGGATTACAAGGACAGCTAAGAGGATCATTGGGCTCTCTCTTCCATCCCTCCGAGATATTTATCAGGAGCTCTGCATATGCAGGGCCCTTAGCATTGTCAATGATTCCCTCCCATGACATGAACTGTTAGGAGGGGAAGCAGCTTCTTCCCCCAGACCACGAGACCACTGAGCTCCCCGCTACCACCCAGATCTCATCTCGCCTGAAGTGCCAATGTGCTATACTGTTTACTTTTGAACTTGTGTTGCAAATGCACGGTGTTATTCGTTTATTTACTAGTGGTGATATTACTTTATGTGTGTGAATTATATATACTGTACTGTGCTGTGCACCTTCCTACGGAGAAACATTGTTTTGTTAGGTGGTATACAAGTGTACAGTTGAATGACAATAGACTTGAAGTTGACTTTGACTTCTTTTGTAGATTGGTTGTTTGTCTGTTTTTGTTTATGTGCAGATTTTTATTGATTCTATTGTGTTTCTTTGTGTCCACTGTGAATGCCCACAAAAAAGTGAAGACTATGGGAATACATGGTGATCTATACATACTTTGCTAATAAAATTACTTTGAATTTTATGCGATGACATATTGGTATTTTTGCTTTTAATTTTAAAGGAGGAATTAACCAGCAAAACTGGTAATTTACAATGGATTAATTCCCCCTGGGACATAGAGACAATCATTATTCCTGCAACATGTTACCTTGCCTAATTTCCAGATCGTTTTGTTTCATTTGCTTCAAAATTTATAAGCTAAGTCTGGAAACATGTCTGGGTACCATTGTTAACATATAATGTTTGACTTTGATGGGTGAAATAGAATGACAAACCTTTGAAAGGAGGAGAAATTCCTTTCGTATTTCAGTGAATTTTCAAAGAGAGGGTTAGGGTTACAGTTATATATTAATCATTTCACAAATTACAGTTTGAGACCGCAGTATTAATTAGATGTCTGACATCTTTATAAATAGATTATCAAATGCAGTCTGCTAGCAGGTTGCTGGCTTTCTGTACTGTAGATGCATAACTCCTGCATCATGTTCAATCTCTTTGCTGCTGGAGCTTCTAACTATTTTTAAGAGTAATCCTGAGTCCTGAGCCCCCTCAGACATAGCGGAGCTATGTCATGTCCGCCAGACATACCAGATTCAGCTACAAAATGGCTGAACGCCCACTCAACCCAGTGAACAGCTTATTCTTTTTAAAAGCAAAGCAAGTTGATGAATATAAAACCATTTCATCAACTTTCCCAGAAGCGCTTACATAAATCATTCTGTCCGAGCTGGTCAAATACAGAAAGATGCACAACTGAACCTGGTTCTCAATGATCAAGTAAATGGAAGTTACAAAGACTTTGGAGCAGTTCGTGCAACAGAAAGATCGGTATTTTGATAAAAGCCGAGTATGAAGTAATGGAGCTGAGCGGACAATGAGATCAGTTCAATAAAACTGAATCAAAGTCCTTTGTTTGAGGGGGGAGAAAACAAGTAATTGAACAACAGACCGGAAATGTGTATTATTTAAGAGTAACATGGCTAAGGCTGCATGTTCCAGCAAAGCAAATGTTGAAGTGAAATGAAGCATATGACAGATTTGGGAAATATAAAAGGTATGAAAGAAAACAGAAATCAGGACAGCTGAGAAAGAACATGAAAAAAGATTAAAGGTTAACAAAGCAATGGTGTTTAAGCTTTGCAAAGCTATCAGTGTATGAA
Source organism: Mobula birostris (assembly GCF_030028105.1). Taxonomy (NCBI): domain Eukaryota; kingdom Metazoa; phylum Chordata; class Chondrichthyes; order Myliobatiformes; family Myliobatidae; genus Mobula; species Mobula birostris. The sequence goes on along the minus strand of NC_092392.1, from coordinate 17,225,556 downwards.
TTTATTGTGAGTGAACAGTTAATCAGTAAAGGGTTGAAATCTCTTGGATCTGGAAAAGGATAAGGTATTTGCAGAATTTGGACAGAATAAGGTGCCAATCAAACTGAGTGTCTGAGCTATTTGGATGTGAGAATTTAACTGGCTGTTGTACTGAAACAAAAGCTGATGGAAGTAAAAATAAAGCAATAACAGGCTAGCTCTGCTTGTATCTCTGTAGAATAGTGAAGGAGACTGGGAGAAACTACCAGATCTATGGACAATCATTTGCCAGAATTCTTTAGAAACCAAGATAGTTGCATTGCCCCTAATAAGTCAAAGGATCATGGATTCCAATCTCATACCAAGACTTACCACATAAATTGATAACAATGAATCCCTGTTTGACCCAGAAGCTACACCTAAAAATTCCCCAGCATTACTTTAAAGTATGGCATTGTCATTATCCACTTTGCAACATTTGTCTCCAAAAACAATGTTATTTTAAAATAAAAAGGCCGTTATCTGGTCATTGCAACGTTCTGCTTGCTTGTAATTTAGCTGTAATATTTTCCATATGAATAACAAAGAAGGCACTGAAAGTTTTCCATAACCTAATAAGGTGCTTTGGGTCATCCTGAAGTTGACAGAAGCCCAATAAAAATAGAAGTTTTACTTTCTTTTAAATATCAAGAAAGATTACTTATTTTTACCTCGGATTAACCTCTAGAGTCATAATAAAGGAAGGAATTAGTGAAAAACTGAGCTGTAAGGGTGGATTTGTAAAGGGACATTACTCTTAACTCTTTAATCAAGTTAAGTCTGAGAAAAATTTGAAGGACTTAATTGACTTTTTTGTGAGCTGAAACTAAGAATGTACATTTAAAAGAAATGAATAAAGGAAGGCAGATGCTCAGCTGATTTCCAGACATCACCTAATAGGAAAGGTATTTAATTCAAACTAAGATAGAGGAAATGTTCACTAATATTGTACTGGGCTTGTATTGACACAAAGGATTAGTAGAACATGAAATGTTGACCTGGACTTTACAGAGTGCTGTTCATCATCTGCATGAAGTGCCAAGGTGCATTTTGTTTTTCAGAATCAGAATCAGAATCGGGTTCAATATCACTGGCATATGTCGTGAAATTTGTTAACTTTGCAGCAGCAGTACAAAGCAATACATGATAATAGAGAGAGAAAAAACTGAATTACAGTAAGTATATATATTAAATAGTTAAATTAAATAAGTAATGCAAAAATAGAAATAATAAGTATTGAGGTAGTGTCATGGGTTCAGTGTCCATTTAGAAATCAGATGGCAGAGGGGAAGAAGTTGTTACTGAATCGCTGAATGTGTGCCTTCTGTACCTCACTCCTGATGGTAACAATGAGAAGAGGGCATATCCTTGTAGGTGAGGGTCCTTAATAATGGTTGCTGCCTTCCTGAGGCACTGTTCATTGAAGATGTCTTTGATATCATGGAGGCCAGTAACCACAATGGAGCTAATTAATTTTACAACTTTCTGTAACTTACTTGGATCTTGTGCAGTTGCCCCCCCCCCACCCCCATACCAGAGGGTGATGTGGCCAGTCAGAATGCTCTCCACGGTACATCTGTAGAAGTTTGCTAGTGTTTTAGATGACAAACCAAATCTCCTGAAACTCCTAATGAAATATAGCCACTGTCTTGCCTTCTTTATAGCTGCTTCAATATGTTGCAACCAGGTTAAGTCTTCAGAGAAATTGAAACTCAGGAACTTGAAATTGCTCACTCTCTCCACTTCTGATCCCTCTATGAAGATTGGTTTGTGTTCCCTTGTCTTACCCCTTCTGAAGTCCACATTCAGCTGTTTGGTCTTGCTAACACTGGGTGCAAGGTTGTTGCTACAACACCACTCAACCATCAGGTATACCTCGCTCCTGTATGTATGCCCTTTCGACACCATCTGAAATTCTGCCAACAATGGTTATATCATCAGAAAATTTATAGATGCAATTTGAGCAGTACCTAGTCTCACATTCATGGGTGTAGAGAGAGTAGAGCAGTGGGATAAGCACACATGCCTGAGCTGTGCCAGTGTTGTTTGTCGATGAGGTGGAGATGTTATTTCCAATCTGCACAGATGTGATCTACTGGTTAGGAAGCCGAGGATCCAGTTGCAGAGGATCATTTTCCCTGCATCTACCTACAGAAGGCTGAACTCACCGAATGTTAAGGCCAAATGATAGCAGGGTCTCCCAGTTAGGCAAGAACAAGTCACGGACACCAAAGCTGCACAGCCGTATTTTGTCATCTGTCAAAGTGTCAAGCCTTTTCAATGGTCTTTGATATATCTAACACTTCAGAAACATCTAACCTGCTTTGTTTTTTCACTGATTAGAAATAGAAAAATTAAATATACATGAAAAAACACAAGTAATTAAAACACAAGCTCAAACTGGAATAATGCAAAGCTAACCTTTCTTTCTATTGTGTAAGTGCTTGGGAGTCCCAGCAAGTTTGTACAGCACTAATGTACTCCACTCATTGTTCAATAACAGAGGCTCGTGACAGATTCACGAGCAAGAATGTGCCAACAGGATCAGAATTCCACCTTTGTGTAAGTGTGCTGGAGTTCTGACCCTGCTGGAGTTTGCATGGGCAAATCTTACCAGATAGCTGTGAAACTCATCAGCAGGTTCCTGACTTCCTGATGAAGGGTCTCAGCGTGAAGCATCGACTGTTTATTCTCTTACATAGATGGTGTATGATCTGCCAAGTTCCCCCGGCATTCGTGTGTGTTCTGGATTTCCAGCATCTGCAGAATCTCTTGAGTTCCAGACTTCCATACTACCACTGGGGTAGAAACGGTTAAAGAACTGCTCACATGCAAGGAGAGGAGGGAAGAACTGGAAGCTGAGAAATCTGTCCGGTTAAGGAGCTGGGCCCTGTACAGATTAAATAAGCTCCTGTGCTGTAATTTGTATAAACCACCTATGCATGCATTCTCTTTGATCCTGCAGATGTAAAGGCTGCCTGCATGGATCATTTAAACAGGAAAGTGCACTCTGAGCACAGATCTGTATGTTTTGACAAGTGCCTTATCTAGGGGCACCCATGTGCCCGGTCAGAAATGCCATCACAAATACAGAGTATCCTTTATGCATTATCTATTGGTTAGTCTAACTTTGTTGTTAATCACATTGAAAACTGGCCAATTGCCAAGGCTAATGGAAAGGACTTATAAATTGTAGCTATATTTTCTTAGTTCAGTGTCAAGGTCCATGACTTACTTCGCAGCAATTTTTTGAAGGGAGGCAGTGGTTTCTATTTGAAAGCAAGCAAGTAAGGATTTGGGAGTGCAGCCCAGACTTTTTATGTCTGCCCTTCAAGTCAAGTCAAGTCAAGTCAAGTCAAGTCGCCTTTTTATTGTCATTTCAACCATAAACTGCTGGTACAGTACACAGTAAAAACAAAACAATGTTCTTCTAGGACCATGGTGCTACATGAAACAACACAAAACTACACTAGACTACAGACTTACACAGGACTACCTAAAGTGCACAAAACAGTGCAGGGCAGTACAGTAAATAATAAACAAGACAATAGGCACAGTAGAGGACAAATTACAATATAATAATAAATGATGTAGATGTCAGTCTAGACTCTGGGTATTAAGGAGTCTGATGGCTTGGGGGAAGAAACTGTTGCACAGTCTGGTCGTGAGAGCCTGAATGCTTCGGTACCTTTTGCCAGATGGCAGGAGGGGGAAGCGTTTGTATGAGGGGTGTGTGGGGTCCTTTACAATACTGTTGGCTTTACGGGTGCAGCGTGTGGTGTAAATATTTTTCACTCAGGTGGGCAGGTGGCTGGCCGTCGATAAGGTACATTGGGGAAAGTATCTGGGAGAGTGATGACAATGGGTAGCACCACATGAGATGTTATCACGGAGCCTGAAGATCCATATCTGCCTCACCAGGTCCTGCAAATTAAACAAAAGAGATTTAATTATCAACTCTGCAACAGGCATTGAACCGGAGGTGGATAAGTTTGCATCTCAAAGCAACAGTCTATTCTCTATTGTGCAGCAAATAAGTCAATTTACTCAGTTACAGTTTATTTGAAGGGTGGAGGAAGCAGTAAGCAAAGCAACTTCTCCCACTAAAAGCAGAGCAAATTTTCCACAAAAATGTTGTGTCTGAAGAATAGTTACATAAAAATCTTGTGCATAAAATTAATCTTGGTCCCTCACAGCAATGTGGGTACCAGGTTTAATTGACACAATTTTCTCCACCATTACTTTAACATTGTCAGGACAACCACTGGATCACTAAAGGTTTACTTCTTTGGAATGCTATACCTACAGTCCAGTTTCAATTCTACATTCTCTGTTTTTCTTGAAGGTCTCATCAACAAACTGTACCTCTTTCACTCACAAAATGCTGGAGGATCTCAGCAGCCTCAATGGAAAAGAGTAAACAATCAATGTTTCGGGGCAAGACCCTTCTTTGGCATGCCGGAAATGTCGACTGGCGACTGTGCTCTTTTCCACAGATGCTGCCTGGCCTGCTGAGTTCCTCCAGCATTTTTTGTGTTGCTTTCGATTTTCAGCATCTGCAGATTTACTTTTTTAGTATCTGCTGTAATATGAAACTGAACTCCCATGACTTTCCCCGTGGCTGAAACTGCTTCCTGGAAGGTAAGTTTCCTGACTTTGATCCAAGCAATTCTTTCCATTAATTATTTTTACATCAAACTGAGCTTGAAAGTGGTGCACTCCCTCATTCACTGTCTCTCATCATTCCTTGAGAGGATAAGAGTTAAAGCTAGTGTAATATAATCCTTTTCTTAATTTAAGACTTCTTCTGACTTTCCTTACTCTTTACACCAGAAGACATTGGAAGCCCAACTTTAATGATGTTCTTGATTGTAGAATTGAATGTTGTTTATTGATTAAAGATTCCATGTTAGCACTCCAAAACATGGAAAGCAGGAAGCCAAACATCTTGATTTGTATAGAAAATAGTGGAAAACCATTTGCCCCACCCACATGAATCTTATAAGAATAAAAAAAAGTATAGAAGCCCAAAGAGGACCTTTTTGAACTCCAAAAGCAAATCATGCAGTAATAATTAATGCACACATTAACTTTACCAACATATGTATTTGTTTGATAAGCCATCTAGACCAGATGAATTGAACCCCAGATTTCCAAACTGGGTAGCTGAAGAGATTGTGGAGGCATTAGTAGTGCTCTTTCAAGAATCACTGGATTCTGGAATGGTTCTGGAATTCTGGAAAATTGCAATTATCACTCCACTCTTTAAGAAGGGATGGAGACAAAAGACTGGAAATTACAGGCCAGTTAGCCTGAGTTCAATGATTGAGAAGACGTTGGAGTCCATTATTAAGATGAGGTTTCAAAGTACTTGGAGACATATGATAAAAAGGGCTGAAATCAGCATGGTTTCCCTGAGGGAAAATCCTGCTTGACCTATCTGTTGGAACCCAACGAGGAAATAACACAGACTAAGGAGAGTCAATGGATGTTGTTTATTTGGATTTGCGAAATACAAGAGGACATGACTTTAAGGGAAGGGGTGGGAAGTTCAAGGGGGATATTAGAGGAAAGCTTTTTACTCAGAGAGTGGTTGATGTGTGGAATGCACTGTCCGAGTCAGTGGTGGAGGCAGATACACTAGTGAAATTTAAGACAGATATATGGAGGAATTTAAGGTGGGGGGTTATATGGGAGGCAGGGTTTAAGGGTTGGCACAACATTGTGGGCCGAAGGGCCTATACTGTGCTGTACTATTCTATGTTCTATGCTAAACTTGAAGCAGCTAAACAAGGTAAGAGCCCATTGTATTACAGGAAAGATACAAACATAATTAGAAAATTGGCTGGCTTGCAGAAGGTCAAAGAGTGGGAACAAATAGGACCTTTTCTAGTTGGCTGCCAGTGACTAGTGGTGTTCCGCAGGGAATGGTATTGGGACTGCTCCTTTTCACGTTATATTGCATGTTAATGATCTGGATGATGGAATTGATGGCCAAGTTTGTGGAGGAAACAAAGATAGATGGGAGAGGGTGGTCAGGCAGTGTTGAAGAAACAGGCAGTCTGCAAAAGGACTTGGGTTAAGAGAATGGGCAAAGAAGTGGCAGGTGGAATACTGTGCAGGGAAGTGTATGTTCATGCACTTTGGTAGAAGGAATAAACATGCAGGCTATTTTCTAAATAGGTGGGGGGATATTCAAAAATCAGAGGGGCAAAGGAACTTGAGAGTCCTTATGCAGGATTCCCTAAAGGTTACTTTGCAGGTTGAGTCTGTGGTGAGAAAAGCAAGTGCAATCTTAGCATTCATTTCAAGAGGATGAGAATATAAAAGCAAGGATGTAATGCCAAGGCTTTATAAGGCATTGGTCAGACTGTACTTGGAGTATTGTGAGCAATTCTGGGTCCTGGGAATGAAAGAATGTATGAAGAGTGTTTGATGGCCCTGAGCCTGTACTCACTGGAGTTTGAAAAGATGACAGGGAATCTCATTGAAACCTAAAAAAATCATGAAAGGCCAAAACAGAGTGGATGTGGAGAGGATATTTCCGATAGCGAGGGAGTCAAGGATCAGAGGGCACAGCCTCAGAATAAAAGGACACCCCCTTCAGAACAGAGATGAGGTGAATTTCTGCAGCCAGAGGGTGGTGAATCTGTGAAATTCATTGCCAAGGCAGCTATGGCTGCCAAGTCGTTGGGTATATTTAAAGCAGAGTTTGATGGGTTCTTGATCAGTGAGGGTGTCAAAGGTTATGGGGAAAAGGCAGGAGATGGGGTTGAGAGGAATAATAAATCAGCCCTGATGGGATGGCAGAGCAGACTCAGTGGGTTGAATGGCCTAAATCTGCTTATATGTCTTATGGTTTTAAGTCATCTTTGGGCAATCTATTGAAACTGGTCCTCGCCTTTGGTCAAATTTATTTAACATATTTCCCATTTACTCCATTTCTGGGATGTTCCACTTCTTTTGGTTCCTCCGTGATTAAAAGTTATTAATTCCTCATCTAATACCTGCAGGCAGTGATCTGTGGCCAAACTTCATCCAGTTGCCTTCTCCCCACATCCTTTTGAATCTCTGGTGATCAAAAGTCTGTCAGTCTCTTTCTTAAAACTTGCAATTGACATGGCATCAGTTGCATTTTGTGAAGGAAGGTTCCAATTTTCAAACTTGCTCAATGTCTGGAGGTGTTTTTTTTCTCATTCAATTTCATCCTTGAGATATTCATGGCTGGCTAATATCCCTAAAAAATTTCAGCGGTGGGTCCAGTGTATTGCTTCCACAGAAAAGGCAGCTGATTACCATTAACTAAGGATAATCTTCCAGGTGAGTTTCTCTCAAATAGTTTTAAAAGTTGACGTTTTGCCTTTAAAAGTTGACATTTTTGTATTGACTAGAAGAAGCTGGTGGTAAGATACTTCCTAGGACAAGTGGATTCCTCTAGAGAAGAAACTCCTTTGGTGGTGTCAGGTAGAGAATTGAATTGAATTGACTTTATTACTTACGTCCTTTGTGTAAATGTGGAGTAAACATTATGTCTCCGTCTAAATGTACAATGTGCAATTTATAGTAATTTATAATAAATAGTATGTACAGCAGGACAGTTAATATAACATAGAAATACAATTGTGTCAGCATGAATTAATCAGTCTGATGGCCTGGTGGAAGAAGCTGTCCCGGAGCCTGTTGGTCCTGGCTTTCATGCTGCGGTACCATTTCCTGAAGAGTTACAAGATTTACAATGTCGAGGAAGACATATAATGTATGGTTGAGTCAGGATGGAGCGTGAGTAAGAAGAGAATCTGCAGAGGATGGTGTGTCATGGTGTTCCCGTGAACTTGCTGTCTTTGCCCTTGGCAGTAGATATTGGGATAGTGTTATAGAAACCGGGGCAGGTAATTGCAGTGCATTTTGTTGATGATACAGACTGCAGCCATCATGAATCAGTGATTGAGAGAATTAATATTTAGCATTGTTGAATGGGTACTAGTCAAGGAGGCTGCTTTATTCTGGATGGTGTTGAGTTTCCTGAGAGACGCTTTGATGCTACACTTGGTTAAATGCTGCCTTGATGTTAAGGATAGTCACTCTCACCTCAGCTTGAGAATTCCTTTCTGCAGTCTATGTTTGAACCAAGGCTAGGAAGAGGTCTGCTGCCAAGTGGTTTTGGGGAAATACAATTTGTCCACTGGTGAATGAGTTATTGGTGACGGATATTTGATAGCACTGTCAATGGTATTTTCTATTACTTGCTAATGATTCACTAATGTTTGGGCAGTAATTAGCTGGATTGGATCTGATCTGTTTGCCGCAAATAGGATGCACTTTAATGATTTTCCACATTGTTTGATAGCTTGTTTGGCAATCCGGTCAAGATGGCACCTGTGTACAACACCCCTTCGGTCGACATCTTCCAGATGGTCCACAAACTGCTTATTTAATTTCTTTTATGTCTGCTTTTCATCTTAAATGTGTTTCTGGAACTGTTAGAGCCTGCAATTTATAGTTTGGAGATCGATTGAGCAATCCAGCACTTTACTGTCTCCGAGAAGGTTCTAGGAAGTGAGTGCAAGTTCAAATGCCCTTGAGGTGAAGAACCTTCGAGATGGGGCACGGGCTGATTTTCAACTCCATTTCACCAATTAAAGCCTCGAGGAAAATTGAAACATCGAGGCGAATGCGGAGTGTGAGTGAGGGTTCAGCAGCAATTATCTACCTTTTGTTTGCTGATGGGATCCCTCTGCTGCTGGCTTCAAGTGGTGTCTCTCTCTTTCAATGATGTTGGAGTATGTCACCAAGGTTCTGCGTTTACGGATTGGACTATGGACCAGGAAATTTTCAGTTTTCTGGTTTTTATATTCGATGTTTTGGTCTGTTCTTTCTCATTGTTTTTTGTGCAGGTGGGGGGGGGGCGGTGGTTTGCCTTTTCTCTTTGAATGACTTGCATGGTTTTCCTTGTTTCATGGCTAGCTGGAGAAGGTGAATCTCAGAGTTGTATACTGCTTACATACTTTGTTAATGAATGATCCTTTGAACCTTTAGATATGACCACATGACCATAAGACATAGGAGCAGAATTAGGCCATTCGGCCCATTAAGTCTGGTCTGCCGTTCCATCATAACTGATTTGCCAGCCCTCTCAATCCCATTCTATGGCCTTCTCTTCGTAACCTTTGATGTCTTCACTAATCAAGAACCTATCAACCTCCGCTTCAAATTTACTCGGTAACTTAGCCTCCTCATCGGTCTGTGGCATTGAATTCCACAGCTTCACTACCCCTGGCTAGAGAAATTCCTCTTCTTCTCTGTTCTAAATGGACATCTCTCTAATCTGAGGCTGTACCCTCTGGTCCTAGACTCACCCACTATAGGAAATGCCAGTTTCTATGAACTCTATGTCTACCACACACTGAAAAATCATCCTTCTTTCCCTTGTTTATAAAAAGAGAGACAAGATGATTTAATTGGTAGTGTATTTATTTGAATTTCGCTGGCTCTGAAGCTGCACACTCCCTACATATGCTGTACTAAAACACACAAACTTGGTGAACAGCCAAGTTACAAGTTTATTGCCTTAAGTGGTAGAGGCTGAAACTTCATATTGGAGTTGAGTAGACATGTCTATCCTTCTGCAATTTATTTTGTTATGATTGATATTGCTTTTAAACTATAAATTCTTGTTTACCACACACATGAGAAGGCATTAAATAAGCATTCTCTGGTTAAAGGTTTACTGGAGCAAAGACAATGCCAGCCACTGTTCAGATGCAGTAAACTTTCCAAGTTTAAATGATACTGTATGTTGCTGGAAATGATTCAAAAACTCTCTCACTTCTAGAAGTTGCAGTGCATATTACAAGCCTTATTTAAACATGGCAGTGCTCTGCAAGTGGAAAATTACAAATGAGAAGAACATTTCTAAGTTTATATAAAAAGGGTTTAGTAAGAATGTGGGCAGATTAATTATTTGTGAGGTAAAATAACATTGGCAGCTTTCAAAAGGCTAGTTTACATAGCCTTCCTTCCATCAGTAGAAAGAGGAATTTCGAATCAATGTCCTTTCCTATTAGATTCTTTCTCCTTCAGCCTTTATCTCTTCCACCTATCACCTCCCAGCTTCGCACTTCATCCTCTTCCTCCACCCACCCATTTGCTTGCCTGACAGCTTGTACTCCTACCCAAGACCCAAGTTCTTATTCTGACTTTTGCACCCTTCCTTTCCAGTCCTGATAAAATTTCAGCCCAGAACATTGGCACTTTATTCACCTCCACAAGTGCAGCCTGACTTGCTGAGTTCCTCCAGCTTTTTGTATACAGTGCTGAAGATTTCCAGCATCTGCAGAAGGTCTTGAGTTTATATTTTACATCTTTGTCCTGCTGCCAGGCATTCTCCACTCGCTTGTTTCACATTTTTGATCAGAGCCAAAGTCTGAAATTTCTTGGAACTTTCAACTTTGATCCTCTCAGAAAAAATGTGAGTCCCCCTTCACACTGGCAAACTAACAGTTAAAACACATCCTTTTAAAGAGTATCCACAAGGGAAAAGCATTCTTTTGGAAGGGTGGAGCAAATAGCTGTAGTTGCCCTCTGAAGGACATTCTGAATCAGGTTTATTATCACAGGCATATGTTGTGAAATTTGTCAACTTAGCAGCAGCAGTACAATGCAATACATGATGATATAGAAAGGAAAAACAAATAAATAAGTAAATCAATTACAGTAAGTATATGTATGTATAATTGAGTAGATTAAAGATAGTGCAAAAACAGAAATAATATATATTTTTAAAAAGTGAGTTAGTGTTCATAAGTTCAATGTCCAGTTAGGAATCAGATGGCAGAGGGGAAGAAACTGTTCGTGAGTCGCTGAGTGTGTGTCTTCAGGCTTCTCTACCTCCTTCCTGACGGTAACAATGAGAAGAGGGCATGCCCTGGGCGATGAAGATCCTTAACAATGGACGTTGTCTTCCTGCGTCACTTCTCCTTGAAGATGTCTTGGGTACTCTGGAGGCTGTTCCCATTGTTTCCTTCGACTCCATCCTGTGCCCCTTCCAGAAATGAATTGAATTGAATTGACTTTTTTTTCTTACATCCTTCACATGCATGAGGAGTAAAACTCTTTACGTTATGTCTCCGTCTAAGTGTGCAATATGCAATCATAGTAATTTATAATAAATAGAACACTCAATGTAACATAGAAATACACTCAAATCAATGTGAGTTAATAAATCTGATAGCCTGGTGGAAGAAGCGCTCCTGGAGCCTGTTGGTCCTGGCTTTTATGCTGTGGTACTGTTTCCTGGATGGTAGCAGCTGGAATAGATTGTGGTTGGGGTGACCCAGGTCCCCATTGATCCCTCTGGCCCTTTTTTCACACCTGTCTTTGTAAATGTCCTGAATCATGGGAAGTTCACAACTACAGATGAGCTACAGATTGAGGGAAGTACAGTTCCCATATCAGGCAGTGATGCCACCAGTCAGGATGCTCTCAATTGTGCTCCTGTAGAAACTTCTTAGAATTTGGGGGCCCATACCAAACTTCCTCAACCGTCTGAGGTGAAAGAGTCGCTGTTGTGCCTTTTTCGCCACACTACTGGTGTGTACAGGCCACGTGAGGTCCTCGGTGATGTGGATGCCAAGGAAATTAAAGCTGTTTACCCCCTCAACCCCAGATCCATTGATGTCATCAAGCGTTAGCCCATCTCCATTCCTCCTGTAATCCACAACCAGCTCCTTTGTTTTTGTGACATTGAGGGAGAGGTTGTTTTCTTGACACCACTGTGTCAGAGAGATGACTTCTTCCCTGTAGGCCACCTTGTTATTGTTTGATGAGATTAGGCCAAAGAATGTAGTGTTGTCAGATTAGCAGATTAGAGTTTTGGGTGGTGACACAGTCATGTGTATACAGGAAGTAAAGGAAGGGACTTAGTACACAGCCCTGACGTCTCCTGTGCTGAGAGTCAGGGGAGTGGATGTGAGGGAGCCCACTCTTACCACCTGCTGGCGATCTGACAGGAAGTCCAGGATCCAGCTGCAAATGGCAAGGTCAAGGCCGAGGTCTCTGAGCTTCCTGTCGAGTCTGGATGGAATTATGGTGTTGAATGCTGAACTGTAGTCCAAGAGCAGCATTCTCACATAAGCATCCTTCTTCTCCAGATATGTAAGGACAGTAAGTAGAACAGTGGCTTTTGTGTCATCTGCCGATCGGTTGCATCAGTAGGCGAATTGTAGGGTGTCCAGTTTGGGTGGGCCCTCTCTGAACTTAAAACATATGTGTTCTCACACTTTTCCAAAGAGGCATGACCTCTTATTTCTTTCTCCACGATTACCAACAGTGTGCTTCTAGCATTTTCTATTTTTGTTTCTTCTGGAAGGTCATACTTTTAATTGGCAAAATCTACAATTTAATCAACACCTTATGTTGTGATGTGCATCCATCTCTTCTAAGTATTGCACTCACAAACCCAGCAGAGTTTAAATTGGAAATGGACAGTTCATGAAAGATCCCAGTTGGCTTTCCTCGTCAAATTGACCAATTCTTCCTCTGCCAATATAATCTTAACCATCCATAGGGAGTTTAACAGGTTTAATTACTCAGTCAGAGCTATCGTATAGAAAGTACACAACATTTCTTGGGCAGGATCTTTCTTGAGTGAAGAAATTTTCCAGCACCCTTTAACACAACAATTTTATTTCACTATACTATGCTGGATAACAGTGAAAGTGGACACAATAACCTGGGTAAAAGATGGTAAATATTATCCATCTCCTGAACCAGTGGCACTCAAGGACTCGGAAAGGAAGTAAATGTCACAATATGGGCAGAAATTCAAATAAGAAAGGGGATAAAAATTGAATTGAGAGAAAACCGGCAGGAAATATGCATGAACAAAGACAGAAATATTAAATTTACGTTTTTCAGTTCTCTGTTCAATTTACTACAGGCAGGAAGGAGACGATGCTCTAAATTATTCCCATTTCAGAGCACCATGTCATAGAGGCACAAAAGCATCCCTGTAGTGAAATGATGGACAGTGAAGATGAAAATCTTGCAATCTTCTGAAAATATTAAAGAGACCAAAATAAGAATCCTTTTATATGGAGCAAATAGCAGAACAGAATAAATTGGCCTGGAGACTCACAACTTCCATTAATCTCAATTTCTAGAATCTATTCACCAATTTTCATGATGGCAATATCTTTGTTGCAAACAGTATTATTTTACAGCAAGGTTTGGCCTCATGTACCAGCTAAATTTTGGTGTAGGGGAAATTGTTTTGGTTGTTGAGCAAATATTGCCAACACTTAATGCAGTAAATTAGTCAGTAATAATTAGATTTCCCAAGTACAATGGATTCCAGTTAGCTGCAGCACAATGGGATCAGTACATTTTGGCCCAATTATGTGGCTGCCGCCAATTAGCTGAAGTTTCATGGAAATAATTAAAAACACATAAAAAGGGCAAACTATTACTTAACTGAGTAATAAATGATGTATTTAAATGAAATACAGAACAAATTAGAACACTAATAATATCATTATAGTACTATAAAACTGTAGTTCCTAATAATTATCGATGGAGGAATTCATCCACAGTGTACACCGCTGTATTCTTTTGATTCACTGTGAACATACCAACACATATCCTAGTGCAGATAATGGACTGCCTTCATACAAAGTGTTCGAAGATTGTATCATCTAAATCTTCATTTTCATTGCAACATTCAAGATGATTGTCAAAACCTTTACATTCTTTGTAGTTCCCAACTTGTTGAAGTAGTGAAATTGTTTCATTTTCACTCCTGGCCATTCCTGACATCTCCTTGCCTGAATACTTGAAACCTCGCAAGTGAAACAGTTTGGATTGTCCTACTGCTTATTTCTTCCCAAATATCGGTTACACAAAATCACTGCTTTTTGAACACACCAACACAACTGACGCTATTCAAATATTGTTCATTCGAAGCATGGTGTAGTGTTTGGCGTCCACACCAGTGCACACAACTGACACTAGCAACAGTCTCCTGGGCCAATTAAGCGGCACGGTGTCCCAAATAAACAAAGGGAATCCTGACAATTTTCTGAATTAGTTTTTGTTCTTTAAGAATTGTCCCAAATAAGTGGCTACCCTGATTAATGGATAGCCCAATTAACCAGAATCTACTGTATATGAATGCCAAGCAATTTCCCTATTCTTACTGCAACTTCATCTAGAAAACAACTCATAGTTTTGGTCTCCTTATTTAAAGAAAGATATAAATATCCGGAGAAGGTTCTCAAGAATAATCACTGGTATAGAAGGGCTATTTTATGAGCAAAAATTGAAGAGGTTAAGTCCGTGCTCTTTGGAGTTGAAATGAGATCTTGATGAATCATACAATATTCTTAATAAGAATAGAGTAAATGCAAGGTGTCTTTCCCATCACAGGGGAGTCTATTAGCAGATGGTGTAATCTCAAAATAAGGGTTGTCAATTTAGTGCAAAGACCCACACCACCAGGTTCAGAAACAGTTATTACCCCCCCAGGTTTTTGAACCAAAGGGGATAACTTCACTCACCCATCACTGAACTGGACTCACTTTCAAAAATTCTTCATCTCATGTTCTTGATATTTATTGCTTATTTCTTTATTATTATCATTCTTGTTTCTTATTTATCACTTTCTATTTGTATTTGCACAGTTCGTTGTTTATTTTTACACATTGGTTGTTGGATGTGGTCTTTCACTGATTCTATTGAGCCGCTTGTATTCATTGTGTATGCCTGCAGCAAAATGAATCTCAGGGTTGTATGTGGTGATATATATGAAATTTGATAATACATTTCCTTTGAACTTTGAGCATTGGAAAATGGTTTGGTACAAATAAACAAAAAAATTTAGTCAATTTTATCAATATTCAATTTTACCTAACCTAAGACAGAACCAAAATTTAATTTAAGTAGCGAAGAGTTTGCTGGATTCTCAAAGAACAGTAGTCAATAAATCAGAGGGAAATATATCCAAAAGCTTTTGAAATTTTGGTTTTTGTGTCCAAAGCAAATAGTTTAAGGTTAAGTGTCTCTTGAAAGAGCCACAAATGGATGGTGTTGGCAGAAACTGCTAACAGTGATTAGTCTGATCTAGTAACTATTCTGTGGATGGACCAACTCCTCAAGCAACGCTTCGATTTGCATCAGTATTTGATTTGCACTGGGTGGAAATTGTGTTGGAAATTTCGTGAGACCTTGTACTGGTTTGGACAATTCTGGAGAATTTGGCCAAAAGTGTGTTCATTCAAGTATTAACTCCCAGGTGAGATACTGCTTGCCCATTTCCATTGTGTTCACTAATGTGTCAGTCCCATGGTTTTGAGTTTCCAATTTGAAATCCACATTATCAAATTTCAAGACCTCCATTAGTCTTCCAGATCCCTCTCCTCCTCGAACTCTGACCCTTAATGCCTTGCCCTCTATCCTTGGTTCCACTCTTGATCACTGTGGCTTTAGCTGCTCGGAGTATGCAAATTCTTACAAAAAATGTATTGCTTCTGCACAGTGCCTTTCTTATTCAGCAGACTTCTTAAAGCCAACTTCTTCATTCATCTTATTAATTCTTTGGACCAAGCGTGCTAACTACATCTCGCTGAAATAACAAGCACAAATTTTGCTTCAAGATGTCATAGGAATGCAACAGAGATATTTTCTTCAATTCTGCTGGAAGAAAAAACATTCCTGTCCGCTGGATGGAGAGGGTCCAAAGGAAGTTTACAAGAATGATCCTGAGACTGAAGGGGTTAATATATGAGGAGTATTTGATGGCTCTAGGCCTGCACTTGCTGGAGTTTAGAAGAATGGAGGGGAGGTGGGGAATCTCACTGAAACATACTGAGCATTGAAAGACGTAGATAGAATGGACCCGGAGAGAGTGTTTCCAATAGTGGGAAAGTCTAAGACCAGAGGACACAACCTCAGGATAGAAGGATATCCCTTTAGAACAGAGATAAGAAGGAATTTCTTTGGCCAGAGGGTAGTGAACCCATGAAATTCATTGCCACATTCAGCTGTGGAGACCAAGTCAGTGGGCATATTTAAATCAGAAGTGGGTAGGTTCTCGATTAGTAAGGATGTCAAAAGTTATCGAGAGAAGGCAAGAAAATGGGGATGAGAAGGAAATAAAATCAGCCATATTCAAATGTCCGAATGGCCTAATTCTTATCCTATTACTTATGGTCTTATGCAGCAGAAATCTTTTGATGTGGCTTTAAAATTTGCAGTCTGTTTCATATTAAGATACTGTAATTTAAAAATTTCTTTTGTTTTTGACAGTGCTCAGCAATGACTGTATTACAGGGTTTAATTAGCTCTGAGAATGCTCGTTATCAAATTTATTTAATGTGTATGACAAGCAAGTTTTGGAATGCCTTTGCTAAATTTTGGAAAATTCCTATGAAATGGCATTGGCAATCTCATAAACATTTTCTGTTAATTTGCTTTGTCTTAAAAATTTGGTTCGTAAGTTACCATTAATCTATTTTGTAACTGCAATATTTTGATTGAAATTGTGTTTTATTCCATTTTAAATGCAAAACTTTAGAGTGGAAGAAATCAATTTAATTCATTAATTTGTCAAAATATCAGACAATATATGCAGCAAGATTAATATCAAACCGTGTGAGTGTGAATATTACTTCTCTGTGCACGCAGTCCTTCATTCCTAAAAGATATAAAACAACTCAGCAGTCAGAAAACTGTTATGATTGTTTGTGAAGTTAATATAACATACCACACAATTTTAAGCACTGACATCAGGGGATGTCAATACTGGGTGCAGTTCAATTCATTCCAGTTGAACACTGAGGTCTTCCAAATGAAATTAAATCCCTTAGAAAATGGGCAGTGGTAGCAGCTGTCTGATTAAGTACACTAGGTATCTATGTGTCTTTCTCCAATGTTTTTAGCTTTTCTTGGAAGTGCTAAGCAAATGATTATTCCTTATGTCTGTCTGTAAGGACTAGTCAGCACAGTGGTACAACAGTTGGCGCTGTAGCTTTATAGCTCAGCTCAGGCAACCCAGGCTCATTCTTGGTCTTTGCACTTTCTCTACATGAGAGTTTCCTAAGGAGCTCTGGCAGAGTAGGCTCAAGGGCTTGCAGGGACTTCTCGTTATGCTCTCATCATGAAATCGCTACTGAGCCAGATTTGTAAGGCGATCTGCAAACTTCTCCATTGCAAGTTGGCAGCTGGAATCATTAGGTGTCACTGGGTACACGCACCAGGAAAGGCAAAGGACATTGAAGGTGGGAACTACAATGATATACATGAGTGATCAGTTAATATTAGGATAGTATTTCTCATGGTTCGAGGTATAAATTTGGTCCAGAATGCTAATTTTACTTTGGCATTCATTTTGTATCACAGAGAAAGTGCAACAACAGTGGGGTAACAATCTGAAGCACTTGCGCAGCTGAACAGGCCATTGACTGTGGATACCAGATTCTTTCCAACTCTTTCATCTCAATTCGCACATGGTCAGAGATGCAGCGACGGGTCAGAAGAAATGCCAGAAGGACACGTTGAAAGCATATCTCAGCAAAATGAGTGCAGACATCACAAGCTGGGAGAAGAAGCCATCAATTGGCCTGAGTAGATTCACATCCTAAGTCAGGCATTAACCTTTGAGGCTAGAAAGAGAGGAGGAAGAAAACGGGAGAACCCTTGCCGACAGGAAAATGACCTACAAGGGAATATCTGTACCTTCTGCAGGCAGGTTTGTGATTCAGACTCAGATCTCAGCATCAGTTTGGTTCCCATTTGTAAATCTGAGCTAAAGGTCACACTCAAACAGGGGATGATACCACAGTGCGGAGTGAGGACTGGAGCAGAGTGGAGAATGGGGTTACGTTTACTGACCAGGCAGTCTGACAAGCCACTGTTTGAATGCTTAACATGAAAGAGTCTTTTTGTTTCTCACCTCCCTTCCATCCTTTCACCTTTTCATTCTCTCCCTCTGGCTCTATTTTTACAGCTACTGGCAAGGGCTCAACCTAGATGAATACAAGGTTAAGTATCATTCAGCTGACTGCAACATACTTGAATACCTGTTCTGCTGAGTGCACAAGCCTCCTTCAATACTGTCCTTGCAAAAGGATCAGTTCTTATGCTTTGTCATAATAGCACCATTCATTGTATTCAAGCAGAATGAAATGACGAATGATTCTGCAGTTAAAAAGGGTGAAACGTTTGGCTGGAGGCTGTTCTTTATTTGTGTATTTATACACTGGCTATCACAGCAACCACAATATAAGATTCCACTTTGGTCTTAAAGTTTGTTTTATTCATTTTATCTTTTCGCCTTTAGCTTGGACGAAAGCACAAATAAAATAATTACTTCATAAAATACAACCTGTACAGTCCAAAGTTGTAATTAATATTGCCACATTTACAAATTCTGTGCATTATATGGTTCTCTGTTCGGAGGTATCACAGCTCCCTTGTGCAGGAAGGTGATCAGCAGATTATATCATTACATATCAAGGTGTGCCCTCTTCCACAGCATCAGTTTCAGTAGACAATAAGAATATTTAAGATTTTGGCAAAAATTGCTCTGCTGAGTGAATGCATAATATCTTAGATAGTCTTTATAATGCTTCCGCATGCGTATCTTACCCAAATGAACCTCTAATGAATCTAGTCCAGTGCAATCATCAATGTATTCCAATAACCAGATTCCTTGGGTGACATCTCATGGAAATACAGTATAATTGTCTTTCAAATGGCATCAGGTTCTTCCTTCTGCTTCCACTTGCATTAGCAGTAAGCTTTAGCTTCACCAAGCCTAAATTTGTTCTGACATTACAACCCATCAATAACTCCACAGCTGGCTATCCTGTAGGTTTATGTGATGTATTCTGGTAGTGAAATCAGGCTTCTATCTCAGTTTCACCTCCTGTCATCATTTTCAGTCCAACTTTCCCAGCCCATTCCGCCAAACCAGCTGGTATGAAGTTTGTATGTGTAAGTTTGTCTTTGGTGCCATTGCTTTCCTTTGTTCATCACTAGCAACCTTGGAAGAATACATACAGCAAACATCACACTTTAAGTTATGAAATGAGTTATAGAAGTGGTCATGGAACCTGCTTCTCTCCACTTTGACTATACATCTGCCATGATCACAATTTTTCCTACAAATGGATCTGCAAGATCTTTAGGGGCCCTCGCCATGTTTTGTTCAGCCAAGGCCAAGCTTTGTGAGGAATTGCTGGTGGACTCTTGGAAAGCTTTTCACAATCATGTACATTCCCTGCCAGGTCATTAGTGGAAACTTCTTTCAACTTACTTGAGAAGATACGTATACACTCAGTGTTTTCATATAATTCCTTAAGAACAACTGCCCTTCCCTGTGATAGAGCAGTAACTTTAGATCCTCTGAATCAAACCACACAAAATGGTGGAGGAACACAGCAGGCCAGGCGGCATCTATGGAAAAGAGTACAGTTGACATTTCGGACTGAGCCCCTTCAGGATCTGCAGATTTTCTCTTGTCTCTGGTGCTCAGATCATACCTTTCTTTTTAAACACCATTTCTGCATTATCCTCCCCATCTGTTTGTATATATGAAAAGTTGCTAAAAGGAGCAACTTGTGAAAGTTCTAGTAACAGTTTTTCAACCTCTCCTGTCACTGGAGGCAGTCTAATGCATTGGAGGACTGCTGAAGCAGTAGAGCTGTCTATAAGTGAAAGCAAATACAAATTGCTTATTACAGGATTGTTAGTTTAACTTCAGTTGCAAATACATTATTGTAATCTATCCTAACATCATACGGAAAGATGAACTAGGAAAACTCATACTCTTTGGAAAGATTGAGGGGAGTAAACCTAGAGAAAGACCTCGGCTTATATACATCAAAAGCATAGCCAGGTGGCTACACATCGAGGAGATGGAAGTCATCCAAAAAATGAAGGATAGATCTATATGGAAAACCATAGTCACCAAAGTCCACATTGGATATGGTACCTAGACAGACAGACATCCTAACTAACTATAAAAAAAAGCAAACGAGGAAGCGTTGCGAAAAACCAGAATAAAAAGAGAGCTGATGTTATCAATCAGGAAACGGCAACTGGAATTTCTGGGACATGTGCTCAGGAAAGAGAAGGTCAAACATCTTACTGCGATGGGAAAAACTGATTGAAGAGAAAGTTGCAGTTGACTTTCTTGAAGTTTTGAAGAACTTATTAGAACTTCTCAGATAGAAGACCATAGTCGCCCACATCATACAACATGGCACATGATGATGATGATGATGAGAGTCAAGTGCCCTATGATAAGCTGATAGATCCTTAAACCTGGTAGTCATAACCTGATATGATTTGTTCCTCAGACATAGATACTGTAATGCAGTGTCATGGTGCAGAATGAAGGCATGTTCGATGTGGGAAAGGCAGCAGATGAATACAATCATGATGTGCTCAGTTTGGTCATGCACCTACTTGATGTCTTGGCCATGGATTCCAATCCACCCATAGTGCCTTTCAGAGTTCAAGGTGGTGTTTGCAAAATGCCATTAATTCTGCCCACGTCAGCCTATTCTACTGGGAAGCCCACAATCCTGTCAAAGCCATGTGCTCAATCTGTCTCCAGTGGGGGAGAAGGAAATGAACAATGTTCACTGGAACAGAGAGCTTCCATGACATACCTAATCAAACACTATACTGTAAGATGCAGGTTATTGCCGCCTCGGTTTGAAATGAGCCTAGAAAGGTTCGCAGACTTTGTGGCTACAGATATTCCTGTGAAAATGACCCTAACTGTGTTCCACCATCTTGGATCTCCTTACTAAAGGAACGTCTGCTGAAGCATTGTTTCGTGCTATGGGTCATAAAGAGGAATTGCGCCATGAACACACTTAGGGGATAATGTTTTCTGCTGAAGTACTTTCTTCCACATTCCCCTCCTCCATCTTTTAACTGTTTGTCTTGCCCTGCGACTGATTTTCCCTCTTACACGGCACATCTCGAGAGATGATAACCAAAGCACCCACGTATGCAAGCAGCTGGATTTTGAAAACTAAGTCCTTTGTAATGCCACTCGCTGGAGACTTCCAAACCGTAACAAGGTCTGAAATCAGTAACTTAATGAATCAGAATCAGAATCAGGTTTATTATCACCGGCATATGATGCAATACATAATGATAGAGACAAAATTGTGAATTACAGTAAATATACATATATATATAATAAGTACTGCAAAAACAGAAATTAAAAAGTAAGGAGGTAGTGTTCATGGGTTCAGTGCCAACCAAAACTCTATGGATATTGATCAACAATTATCTGCAGATCATTGAAGATTGTTTAGACCATAAGACCATAAGATACAGGAGCAGAATTAGGCCATTCAGCCCATCAAGTCTGCTCTACAATCTCATCATGGCTGATCCTGGATCCCACTCAACCCATACACCTGCCTAGTCACCATATCCCTTGCTGCCCAGACCAATCAGGAAACTATCAACTTCCGCCTTAAGTATACCCACGGACTTATCCTCCATCACAGTCTGTTGAGGGGTGGGATTGGAGATTAAGGTCAAATACTGGAAACTCTTTGTGAGCTGAGCATATTGTGTGAGCTCCAGTTTAGCAGCATTGGTATGGAAAACAAACAATGCCACAGGGGTTCTCAAGCTGGGGTCCATGGACCTCTGGGTTAATGGTAGGGGTCCATGGCATTAAAGAACTTGGGAACCCCTTGCTCTAGATGGCAGACAACGTGACCTGTATCACATATGTCCAAAGCTAGTCAGCAATAGCGGAATCTAACTCACAGGCACACCCTTCTCAAATTTGGCAGCTGATGATTCTATGTGGCCACACTATGAGTGTATTTGTTCAGCTGGTGGCCAAAGGAACCCTTACTAACTGAAACCAATGTAGGAAATGGTTAGCAGGGCAGATGAGTTGAGATTTCAGAACAATGCTTTTCTAAGTAAAACGATTCGCTCTCTCCCCATCAATGATGGCTGACCTACAGACGATCTCCAGCAAATTTTTGCTTTTATTTCAGATTTGTTTTTTGTCATACTTCTAAGTCGTTGATATGTGTTCAGCCCAACCTAGTAGGAAAAGGCAAAATGAACCATAGCACAATACACCCAGTGGCCACTTTGTTAGGTGCACCTGCACATCTGCTTGTTAATGCAAATATTTGATCGGCCAATTATGTGGCAGTAATCCAAGGCATAAAATCATGCAGAAATTGTCAAAATGTTCAGTTAGTTTTCAGACTACAGTTCAACGGAAATTTATTGTCAAAGTACTGTACATATATGACACCATGTACAACCCTAGGATTCATTTTCTTGTGGGCATACCCAATAAATGCATAACAGAATCAATGAAAGACTTCACCAGCTTGGGCATTCAACAGTGTGCAAAAGACACAAACTGTGCAAATACAAAAAGAAAGAAATAATAATAATAAATAAATAAGCAATAAATATCGAGAACATGAACAGTCCTTGAAAGTGCATCTATAGGTTGTGGGAACATTCCAATGATGAAGTGAAGTTGAGTGAAGTTATCCCTTTTGGTTCAGGAGCCTGATGGTTGAGGGGTAATAACTATTCCTGATCCTGGCCACTGAATTCATATTTAAAATGTATTCATTTGTGATCTTAAATTTAACTCTTCTGATGTTGCATTTCGGAATATACAAAAATAAAATCCCAAAATGTAGAATGTGAAAGTTTTTTAGGGTCAAGCTATTTTTGATTTCAGACAGGAGAGTAAATATTTGTATATTGCCAAAAAGTTAATTCCAAAACAATGACTGAAGTTTCCTTCCCTATCTTTTTCAGTGACAAAGTCATAAATGTCAGCAATGACACATGAAACTCACAGACGATGCTTTTCCCCTCTGAACCAGGTACTATGTAGCTTGAATGAAGTTTCTGGTGTGTAATTTAAATTTTAGAAAATGATAGATGCTGGAAATCTGAAGTAATAGTAATACCAACTAAGACTAGAAATGTATGTATAAACATAAACAAAGTTTACATTTCAATTCAAAGACTTTTCCTCAGAAATGGAAAGGTAGGAAATGTTAGTTTTAGTTTGCAGAGAGTGTGATGAAGGAATACATGGACAAAGGGCATATCCTTCATAGGGCTGCTGTTGTCATATGCTGTCTGCTGGATGGATTTATGAGGGAAGTTTAAGAGTGAAAGAAGAAACAGAGGAACATGTAAAAGTTGAAAAATTTAGATGTAGTTGCAGAGAAGACAAACCAAAAGCAGAATGCTGGAAAAACCAATGGAATAGGCTGTGTTAGCAGTGAGATGGATGATGTTGCAGCAGGATTGCCAATAACAGAGAAAGTGAGTTATCTGAAGCTGGAGAGTTGATATTGAATCCAATCGGCTGCCATGTGCCCAGGCAGAATATGAGGTGCTGGTCCTGAAGCTTCTGTTGGGTATTAATGGAACAATGTGGCAGGCCAAACTCAGGTCAGAATAGAGTGGGAATAGGAACATCTTTTGCTTCTACCTCTGGATCGTTAACTGACAGAGGCTTTATAATCGCTCTCTGACCTGCTCTTTCAAATTTCCATCTAAGCCACCTCCATGTCCCAACTAACCATAAACACAGTCTTTATAAACACAGGAGATACTGCATGTGCTGAAAGTATTGAACAACATACACAAGATGCTGTAGGAACTCAACAAGTTGGGCAGCATCTTTTGCCCCATTCCTTTCCAGTCGTGAAGAAGTTTCTCAACCCGAACTGTGAACTGTTTATTACCCTCTATAGATGCTGCCTCACTTGTTGAGTTCCTCCAGCATTTGTGTGCGTTGATCTGCCTCTAACTCTGTTGCACCCCGTCCCAGCACTTTGGCTCCTGAATACCCTTTGCTTTTCACTCAACTCCGCACGTTTAGTTCCATTTGTATTCATGGCAGTCAGTGTATGTGTGAGTTGGTGCCACGTGCTGAAACTTTTACATGTTTTTAAAGCAAGGAACAAAAGATAGTAACCTCTCCCAATTACCTCTTCCTTTCTTCCTGGAATTGGATATGAGGTTTAATTCAGTTTAATGTCGCAGCTAGCTCTTTATTTTCTCTTCTGCCATTACAAAGGTTCTACTATTCTTGCACTGCAACTTCCTTTCAGCTGGAACAGCTGGATCCAAGCAAACCCCATCAAGAGACCAACCAGGAATAGCCCACAGATTCACCAAAGGTAGTCAGTTTCTCCTGGGATCTCTGATAGAATACTGTATTACAAAATGACTTCTCCACTTACTCATAAGAATTTTATGTCCAGGATTTTCAAAATATGTTTCTAATTTAAATTATGTATTTTGCCTGATTGCCAGATAATGATTTATAATCTTATCTGGAAAACAGCTGGAATTCACAAATGTATCTAACCACAGTCATTCTGCCATTCTTATGATGAGGTTTGAGAGCAGCCCCAGTTCTTTCAGTAGGGTTGTGCAATGGGTGTGTTTCAGAGTACAAAAGGCAATTGGCCATCAAATTCCTTTCCTCTCTTAGAGCATTGTTGAATTCCTCGGGTATGTGGATTCTAGCTGTACTCTGCCAGAGCAGCCCAGGTTGATGCACTCTTCCAAAATATGCACCGAGTTTGGAAGGTCTTTCAACCAGCTTAATGTTACTTTTCAGCCCTTGTCTGGAATCTGTGACTCTATGAGTGACCAGAGAAGCACATGTTGAATCTTACAAAAGACCTATAGCTTGAAACAGAGCAATATATTGCCAGCTGCTTGCAGCATGCAGCATTTAAAAGAAGAAAAGCTGATGAAATTTTTATGGGAGCATTTATCATGACTGTAAACATAAAATAGCTAAGACTTGTTTCTAAGTCTGCTTCTCACTGAGCTGTTATTCTGTTAACTATCTGTTTCTTCTTCATCTCTGCGTAAAAAGCTATAATTTTCTGTCTGGTATCTGTGGATTGGATATTAGTTTGAATTTTGGGTAAAGGATGATTCCCAGAAGCTACAGCTCTGATAAACAGCTGATGTTATAAATTTCAAATCTTCATTCACGATTCTCTTGGGTCCCTTGTACAAGTAGTGTGAGTGACTTGTTTTCCTACACCTGCTAATATCCATATGATAGTGTAACCAGGGACTCAATCATAAATCCCCCTTGTGATCTAAGCTAGATATTGTATCCTTTTCACATATGACCCTCTCTAATGATTCTGAGGGTGGACTGAGAAAATCCAGTGAAACGAAATCTGATGAAAGTTGTGCACAAGTTTTGGACTAACTTTTGGAATTTAGTTTCTAGCTGTGGACTTTTCTGTTTGAAACCTAATCAATTTCTGAAACCCAAACTTTCACTTCAGTTCTGTGCACGATTAAACTTTCAATCCAATCAGCAATTTATCATCGGGCCTGTCAAGTATCTCATTTGTACTCCTAGGACCACATTCTCAGCAAGTACTCAGCACTGGGCTCATGTCAATAAGATCAGCCCCACCAGATAGGTGTGGCTGTTTGGTCTGGTCTGGTCCTCTGAGACGCAGGAATATGTTGCTCATATCCCCACTCACTGTAGTAGTGAATAAAAACAGGTCATTCTTGACTCCAGCGAACATCAGCCTGTCTTGGTGCATGGAAGAAGAGATATTTGAAATTTGTACGACGTTACTTTAAATCGGGGTTCTCAACCTATTTTACACCAGTAACCAAGGAGCCCGTGGACCCCCACGTTGGGAACCCCTGCTTTAATTAACCTTTCTTGCCAAAGTCCTTGTCACCAAGTTTAAAAAAAACATATTTGCACTGTGAGAGCTGTTTACAAAGTGAAGACTGTCAGCTTTAATATTTGTAGTTAGCTAACAAGGAGCAGGTAGCTCTGCTCTGACTCGGCAAAAAGTGGAAGCTGAAATTATTATTCAGGTTTTCCGGCAGCACGCCATTCAAATCAGGTGCTTGTTAATGCATATGATGGATTAACACAGCACTGTAGATGTTGAACATGCATGTGGGATGAGTCCAAATTAAAGGAAGGCCCTTGGTTAAGTGAAAAGGATCACAGAGTATTGTAAAAAAAATGAGTGTTATTTATGCAACACACATCAAAGTTGCTGGTGAACGCAGCAGGCCAGGCAGCATCTCTAGGAAGAGGTACAGTCGACGTTTCGGGCCGAGACCCTTCGTCAGGACTAACTGAAGGAAGAGATAGTAAGAGATTTGACCAGCAACTTTGATGTGTGTTGCTTGAATTTCCAGCATCCACAGCATTCCTCGTGTTTATGTTATTTATGCATTCTGGTTAAAAGCCCTTGCTTGGCTATTAACACCAGAAACTGATGTGAGAGGCTCTGCTGTTTTTGCCTGGTGAATGTATGGCAGTGACACAGTGGTTAAATTATCAGACTAGTAACCCAGAGCCTGTGCTAACAATCCGGAAATGCAAGCTCCATTACCACTGTGGCAGCCATGGGTTTCAAAGTCTGGAATCCATCAAAATCTAATCTTCACATTGACCACAAAGCTACCAGACTGCTGTTAAAAACCCTCAGCCAGCTCCATCAAGGACACAACCCTCACCACAATTGAGGGCATCTTCCAAAGGTAGAGTCTCAAGAAGGTGCATCCTTCATTAAGGGCCCTCACCACCAGGGCCATGACCCCTTCTTATCACAATCCTCAGGGAGAAGGTACAGGAGCGTGAAGACCCACACTCAATGTTTCAGGAACAGCTTCTTCCCTTCCACCATCAGATTTCTGAATCATTCATGAACCTATGAACACAACCTCGCTAATCCTCTTATCCGCTATTTACTTCGTTTTTGTTACCTATAATAATTTTCATCTTGCACTGTACTGCTGCCACAAAATAACTAATTCAATGACATACTTTATGTCAGCAACAATAAACTGATCCTGGTTCTGAAAACTGCATTTAGACCATAAGATATAGGAGCAGAAGTAGGCCATTGAGCCCATTGAGTCTGCTCCGCCATCCAATTCTTCCAGTCATCCCGACTCCTCTGCCTTCACCCCATAACTTTTGATGCCCTGGTTAATCAAGAACCTATCTATCTCTGCCTTAAATACACCCAATGGCTTGGCCTCCACAGCCGCTCGTGGCAACAAATTCCATAGATTTACCACCCTCTGACTAAAGTAATTTCTCCACATCTCAGTTC
This sequence comes from Mobula birostris, assembly GCF_030028105.1. Classification (NCBI taxonomy): domain Eukaryota; kingdom Metazoa; phylum Chordata; class Chondrichthyes; order Myliobatiformes; family Myliobatidae; genus Mobula; species Mobula birostris. Next base: position 17,198,380 of record NC_092392.1, on the reverse strand, counting down.
TAAAAGGATGTCCTTCATACCTGAAGTCGTGCCCTCTTATCCTAGAATCCCCCACCATGGGAAATAACTTTGCCATATCTAATATGTTCAGGCCTTCTAACATTCGGAATGTTTCTATAAGGTCCCCCCCTCATTCTCCTGAACTCCAGAGAATACAGGCCAAGAGCTGCCAGATGTTCCTCATATAGTAACCCTTTCATTCCTGGAATCATTCTCATGAATCGTCTCTGAATCCTCTCCAATTTGAGTATATACTTTCTAAAATAAGGAGTCCAAAACTGCACACAATACTCCAAATGTGGTCTCACGAGTGCCTTATAGAGCCTCAACATCACATCCCTGCTCTTATATTCTACACCTCTAGAAATGAATGCCAACATTGTATTCACCTTCTTCACAACCCACTCAACCTGGAGGTTAACCTTTAGGGTATCCTGCACAGGGACCCCCAAGTCCCTTTGCATCTCTGCATTTTGAATTCTCTTCCCATCTAAATAATAGTCTGCCCATTTATTTCTTCCACCAAAGTGCATGGCCATACACTTTCCAACATTGTATTTTATTTGCCACTTCTTTGCCCATTTCCCTAAACTATCTAGGTCTCTCTGCAGGATCTCTGTTTGCTCAACACTACCGGCTCCTCCATCTATCTTTGTATCATCGGCAAATTTAACCACAAACCAATTAATACCATAGTCCAAATCACTGACATACAGTGTAAAAAGCAGCAGTCCCAACACTAATCCCTGTGGAACTCCACTGGTATAACCGGCAGCCAGCCCGAAAAGGATCCCTTCATTCCCACTCTGTTTTCTGCTGACCACCCAAGGTTCCACCCACGCTAGTAACTTTCCTGTAATTCCATGGACTTGCTAAGCAGCCTCATGTGCAGCACCTTGTCAAAGGCCTTCTGAAAATCCAAGTTAACCATGTCTACTGCATTTCCTTTGTCTACCCTGCTTGTAATTTCCTCAAAGAATTGCAGTAGGTTTGTCAGGCAGGATTTTACTTTTAAGAAATAAAGCTGGCTTTGGCCTGTCTTGTCATGTGCCTCCAGGCACTCCTTAATTTCATCCCTAACAATTGATTCCAACAACTTCCCAACCACTGATGTCAGGCTAAAAGGTCTATAGTTTCCTTTCTGCTGCCTCCCACCCTTTTTAAATAGTGGAGTAACATTTGCAATTTTCCAGTCATCTGGTACAATGCCAGAATCTATGGATTCTTGAAAGATCACTGTTAATGCCTCCACAATCTCTCCAGCTACTTCTTTCAGAACCCAAGGGTGCATTCCTTTAGGTCCAAGAGATTTATCCACCTTCAGACCATTAAGCTTCCTGAGCACCTTCTCAGTCATAATTTTCACTGCACAAACTTCACTTCCCTGACACTCTTGAATGTCCAGTATACTGCAGATGTCTTCCACTGTGAAGATTGATGCAAAATACACATTCAGTTCCTCTGCCATCTCTGCATCTCTCATTACGATATCTCCAGCAACATTTTGTATTGGTCCTATATCTACCCTCGACTCTCTTTTACCCTTTATATACTTAAAAAGAGCTTTTAGTATCTTCTTTGATATTCGTCACCAGCTTCCTCTCATAATTCATCTTTTCCTTCCTAATGATCTTCTCAGTTTCCTTCTACAAGTTTTTAAAAGCTTCCCAATCCTCTATCTTCCCACTAGCTCTGGCTTCCTTGTATGTCCTCTCTTTTGCTTTTACTTTGGCTCTGACTTCACTTGTCAGAATGGGTAGGCAATAAAGGAGGGCCTTGTCAGTGATATCTAGATTCTAAACAATAAACAAATAAAAATCACGTTGAATGTAATTTTTTTGACATAAAGCTTTGGAATCCATTGAAGGCTAAATAAATCCATGAGGATTTGAAGTATCCATCATTTCATCAGTCTTTTTATTGGAGTCACAGAGCCCAGCAGCACTGAAAAAGGCCCTTCTGCCCTTCTAGTCAATGCCAACCTGTTTCTGTTTTTACTACCTGGTTCCAACGACCTGCACCATACACCATAGCCTTCATACACCCTCCATCCATGTCCTCTGTCAAATTTCTCTTTCATGTTTAAATCGAACCCGCGTCCTCCACTTCCACTGGCAGCTCATTCCGCACTCCCACCAAGCTCTGAGTGAAGAATTCCCCTTCAGATTCCCCTAAAATATTTCACCTTTCACCCTGAACTAATGTCCAATGTGGGGGTAAGAGGGAAGATGGGGTGGAGAGGGAAGGCAGTAAGGAGGGGGTGAGGCTGACTGGGGACAAGTAAATTGAGGGGAATGTTTATACTTACTATTTTTCAAAAACATAATTGTTTGAACTTACTTGCTATAAATTTACTATCCATACTCCGTACATTCTCACCAAATTACTGATTACAGATGACAAGTAACATGAAGAGCAGTGTGAGCTGCCTTAATGACTATCATCCAGTGGCTCTCACATCTCTGGTGATGAAATGTTGAGAGGTTGGTCATGGTGAGAATGAACTCCTGCCTCAGCAAGGACCTGGACCCACTGCAATTTGCCCATCACCACAATAGGTCTACGGTGACTGCAATGGCTCTCCACACGGCCTTCGATCACCTGGGCAATACAAACACCAAAAGAGTCCTGCTAAACAACTGACAATTGCACCTTCACCAACTGCTCACATGAGACTGCTATGTATACCCGTGATGCAGGAAATCACATGACTGTCTCTCTCCTGATACCGTGTCTGTCTTGATCAGAGAAACAGATTGTGCATCGCAGCAAAAGCTTGAGAACTGTGTATGAGGCATATATTTATTGAACAAAATGCAATACTTAAAAATATGGATATTTACAAATAGGTTAAAGCATGTGGGATGCATGAAGAAACCTGGCAAGTTAAAGGCCTTAAATCTTCAGAACTGATTGATATACTTTTTTCAATGTATGGAACATTATAGTTAACAGACCCTGAGCTCGGTGTGAACCCTCACCACTCTCAAAAAACCAATATTAAACCACACAGAGGGCTGTAGCAAGAAAAGCCATTCATAGGTGATCAGAAAGCTGTCCAGTCTCAGTGCTTAATGGTGCTACATTTCACTTCAGACTGAATGAGGTAATTAGCCTCAATTAGTCCAAAGCTGCTGATGATGAAGGCTTGGTTTTCTCAGTAAAGTGGTTGACAGTGAATTTATTACTGAAACAACCAAGGGTGTGGGCCGTGTTTACTTTTTTGCAAAAGTGTCTTTGTCACTGATAAGTCCATTGATGAAATCTTTATTTTGAATGAAAAAGGCCCTTGCTAGTGAGCTATTGGGCTACTCAGAGATGTATAGTTATACAGCGAATATTTCTTAAAGGGTTTGTCATGGAATGATGATGACAGAGTGGAATACTATAGGGAGATGATGACTCTGCACAAATATAAACAGACTTTGTATTTCCAGTCGAAATAGTCTCAGAGTCACCCTACATCATTCCTTGTCATGCAGTAAAGTTGCAATAGTACTGGAAATAACTCTGCTTGGAACGAATGATGACACTTACACTGTTACACTGCACTTCAACTGGAAACCAGACTGGCCACACCCCATTTCTGAGCCTGGAGCCAAACTTAGAGATACCGGAACTATATCCCTTGTGTTTAGTTAGGGTGTGATCCTCCCAAAGCAATTCTGAACGGTAACTCAGCCCCATGAATTGACACCCAACCTATTTTTAGCTAATAGAAGCCTGCAGCTTGGCAAGTTGAGGCCAATTATTTCATTCTGTTTATAGTGAAATGTAGCACCATTATGAATTGAGACTGGGCAATTTTTGGTTTATTCTATGGATGCCACCTTTTGCTAAAGTCCTCCATGTGGTTTAATTTTGATCACCTGAGAGTGGTGAGAGTTTATCTAATTCTCTAACACATCAGGCTAAGATTCTGTTAAATTTGGCTTTCCATAAAATAGCCAGAGCAGAACCTTTAGTACCTTGAACATTTCTTCATGTAAGTCACTGATGATAATGCTTATTTCTAATAGACTTGACACCTCTTACTACAGGAAAGCTTATTTTATTTCCCAATTATTTTCTCAACAAGATTTGAGACAAAACTTGTTGAGAAAATAATTGTCATTGCCTCATCTACCCAGGATGATCATTTAGAAATGAGCAAAATTATTCCTATTTACTGTTTAACAGCCTCTATTTTCATGTCACATGGTGAATTAACTGGTCAGAAATGGTAAATGCTTGACTATTTACTCTCCACTATGACCATACATCATCCTTAAAGAAATGATTGCCTCACAAATCCTGACCTCAAGTGCTGAGTATGGAGTTTGTACACCACTGTATGACCACATGGGTTTCCCCGAAATGTCCCAGTTCCTTTCCACTTCTCAAAGACGTGCTGGGTTGTAGATTAATTGGTTGCTGTAAGTTATTTTACTGTAGGTAGTTGTCGTAAGAAAACACGAGAAATGTTCCCCACTTTCCAAATAAAGCTGCTACAGCCAAAAGCAAATATCATTCTTAGTTTTTCTATTTTATTACAGTAAATGTCACTTTGGGCACCTTATGGAACAGACACTCACCAGCTACCTAACCATGAGTTAGTTATTGCTCTTAGGAGTTATTTACTGATTGCTGAAGAATTTGAACCAACATTCCCATCCTTCATCCCCTTCAAGGTTGAGAATTTCAAGTTCCCAGGTGTGAAGATCACCAACGGCCTGTCCTGGTCCAAACAGGTACAGGTATGGCTAAGAAAGCTCACAACCACATCTACTTCCTCAGGAGGCAAACGAAGTTTGGCATGTCTCCATCGACCCTGATCAAATTTTAATCAATGCACCATTGTCTTGATGCATAACGGATTGGTATGGCAACTGCTTTGTACGTGACCACGAGAAACTACAGAGTGTTGTGGAATCAGCTCAGCACATCACGGAATTCAGCCTCTCCTCGATGGATTCTGTCTACTTCTTGCTTCCTCAGAAAAGTAGCCAGCACAATCAAAGACCCCACTCACCCTGGACATTCCCCCTTCTCCCCTCTTTCCTCAGGCAGAAGTATAGAAACATAGAAAACATACAGCACAATACAGGCCCTTCGGCCCAAAAAGCTGTGCCGAACATGTCCCTACCTTAGAGCTACCTAGGCTTTACCCATAGCCCTCTGTTTTTCTAAGCTCCATGTAGCCATCCAGGAGTCTCTTAAAAAGACCCTATCGTTTCTGCCTCCACCACCACCACCAGCAGCCCATTCCATGTACTCACCACTCTCTGCATAAAAAACTTACCCCTGATATTTCCTCTGTACCTTCTTCCAAGCACCTTAAAACTATGCCCTCTTGTGCTAGCCATTTCAACTCTAGGGAAAAGCCTTTGACTATCCACAAGATCAATGCCTCTCATTATCTTGTACACCTCTATCAGGTCACCTCTCATCCTCCGTTGCTCCAAGGAGAAAAGGCCGAGTTCACTCAACCTATTCTCATAAGGCATGCTCCCCAATCCAGGCAATATCCCTGTAAATCTCCTCTGCACCCTTTCTATGGTTTCCACATCCTTCCTGTAGTGAGGTGACCAGAATTGAACACAGTACTCCAAGTGGGTTCTGACCAGGGCCCTATATAGTTGTAACATTACCTCTTAGCTCTTCAACTCAATCCCACGGTTGATGAAGGCCAATACACCGTATGCCTTCTTAACCACAGAGTCAACCTGCATAGTAGCTTTGAGTGTCCTATGGACTTGGACCCCAAGATCCCTCTTATCCTCCACACTGCCAAGAGTCTTACCATTAATGCTATATTCTGCCATCATATTTGACCTACCAAAATGAACCACGTCACACTTATCTGGGTTGAACTCCATCTGCCACTTCTCAGCCCAGTTTTGCATCCTATCAATATCCCGCTGTAACCTCTGACAGCCCTCCACACTATCCACAACACCACTGTGTCACCAGCAGATTTACTAACCCATCCCTCCACTTCTTCATCCAGGTCATTTATAAAAATCACAAAGAGTAGGGGTCCCAGAACTGATCCCTGAGGCAGACCACTGGTGACCAACCTCCATGCAGAATATGACCCGTCTACAATCAGTCTTTGCCTTCTATGGGCAAGCCAGTTCTGGATCCACAAAGCAATATCCCCTTGGATCCCATGCCTCCTTACTTTCTCAATAAGCCTTGCATGGGGTACCTCATCAGATGCCTTGCTGAAATCCATATACACTACATCCACAGCTCTATATTCATCAGTATGTTTAGTCACATTCTCAAAAAATTCAATCAGGCTGCTAAGGCATGACCTGCCTTTGACAAAGCCATGCTGATATTCCTAATCATATCATGCCTCTCCAAATGTTCATAAATCCTGGTATGTAACACCAGGCTCAAGGACTGCTTCTATAAGACTATTGAATGATTCCCTAAGAAGGTAAAATGGGCACTTGACCTCACAGTCTATCTCGTAATGATCTTGCACCTTACTGTTTATCTGTACTGCACTTTCTCTTGAGCTGTTACACTTTATTCTGCATTTTGTTATAGTTTTACCTTGTTACCCATCAATGCAATGTGTAATCATTTTATCTGTACGAATAGGATGAAGGAAAGTTTTTTACTGTATCTCTGTACATGTGACAATGATAAACCAAATCCAATTCCAATTCCATATAGAATCACAAGTAATTTCTTCTGTTTCTGTTCTACATACAAAAGGTGAATGGGCTGAATGAATGTGTTATTAATTGGAAAAGAATGATTGGTTGGATCGATTTAATGATTCAAATGCTTTTTTACATTCAGTTGACATTTATAACTACATTATACAGAAACTTAAAGCACATAAGAGTTCAATTAAAGACCTAACAAAAACATTTGACAAGGTACTCTTGGCTCTGCAAATAACCTATGAAATGTGTTAAGCATCTGTAACTGTCGTGGTGCCCATGCAATGATATACATTGAGAGCTTCTGTTAACAAAGAAAAGCCAAAACAGTCAAATCAGCAATGTTTAAAAGTAGGCATTTATAGGAGATTAAATTCTTGGTGAAAAATAATCTCTAACAACTTGCATCATACCTCAGCCTCCTGCTTACTGCAATTTTTTTCTCGTCTTTTTTCAGATGTAATTTTTAAGTACAAATGAGAGTGATATTCATTCACTGCCAAGCTGTACTGAAGATTGAGTGGTCTATCCAAATCCTTTCGAGGAACTACTGCAGACTGCTCTAGTGAAGGTAGGTTTTGGTGCTTTTTACTTTGCCTATTCCCAACCTGTGTCACGTCCTGCTTTAGACCACCATGATCGGCTCTCCATGTGTTTGATTTGCCTGTCAGTTCCGTAGCTCAAGTAGGCAGTTTTTGGCCTTCCAGAACAGGTGAGCAACCATAGAGTTTCTTTTCGGCAGGGATATCTCGTCAGAGAACTCATCTGTGACCATAGTGGCCGTGGGCTAGTCAACGCCTGGCATTGTGTATAGTAGAAAGTAAGGATAGAAAGTTGAAAAGACCTTGAATCTTTACCTTACCTCTGCCGTCTCCTTAACTTCCCTACTTCAAGAGCTGTTTGGATATAATAGAAAATGCCATAGTCTTGGGTATGCCTTTCTACAGACGGGTGTTGTACAAATCGCAACTACTTATTATTTCCAAAATTTTGAAAGACAAACTACAACATGTTCTACTAGGAAGTAATAAGCTGTGATCAATGGTATTACAATAATTGATCTGAAGCTGAGATACTTCTGTAGTGCAAAGTTTTGAGTCATTGATTCCCGTGGACATGAACATCAGACAGATTTTTCCTGCAAAATAGAAGAAGAGGAGAAGATTATATCACACAGAAGTTCCTGGTATAGGATTTGAATCTCAGATGAAGGTTATTGATTTCTGAAACAAGAGAAAATCTGCTGATGGTGGAAATCCAGCAACACAAATAAAATGCTGGAGAAACTCAGCCGGCCAGGCACCACCTGTGGAAACGAGTACAGTCAATGTTTCACGCTGAGACCCTTCATAGGGACTGCCTTGCCTGACTTTTTTCAGGCAATTAGCCATTAGGCAACCAGAATAGGTTATCTGCAACTGTTTTAGAACAGACTCACTGTATTCATTCTTTTTGGTTAGTCAGTGAAATGGCATTGGATGACCAGATCAACAGATAACCTACTGGTGGGTACTCGGTGGGCCAAACAGCATTCGAGGGGGGATGAATCTGTTGACTGACTGATCTCCTCCTGCAGATAGTTGTTGTTCAAGGTATCAGCACCTTATATCTCCATTGGATGACCAGGTACTGGTTTAGCACTAATATTGTAACGGTGTGAACATAGAGTGGATCAGGTAACCTTTGGTTTCTGTGAATTCCATACAGAAGCTGAAGTTATTCTGTCAGCAATGCGATTATCAGAGTCAGAAATCAGACTCAGAATCTGAATCAAGTTCATTATCACCGGCATGTGACGTGAAATTTGTTAACTTGGCAGCAGCTATTCAACACAGTACATAATATAGGAGAGAAAAAAAAAGCGATAAATAAAATAAAAATAATTTAACATTAAATGAATAAATAAATCAACCACAATATTCCTATGCTGAATAGACCAAAAAAAGTGCAAAAAACAGAAATATTGTATTTTAAAAAAGTGAGGTAATGTTCAACGGTTCAACGCCCATTTAGGAATTGGATGGCAGAGGGGAAGAAGCTGTTCCTGAATCACTGAATGTGTGCCTTCAGGCTTCTGTACCTCCTACCTGATGGTAACAGTGAGAAAAGGTCATGCCCTGGCTGCTGGAGGTCCTTAATAATGGACGCTGCCTTTCTGAGACATAGTTCCCTGAAGATGTCCCGGGTACTTTGTAGGCTAGTGCCCAAGATGGAGCTGACTAAACTAGACAGCTTCTTTCAGTCCTGTGCAGTAGCCTCTCCCCCACCCCGCATACCAGACAGTGATGCAGCCTGTCAGAATGCTCTCCATGATACATCTATAGATTATTGATATACTTGTAAAATCTGATGCAGTTTTACCATTGCTATGAAATATTCTGAGGGCATTTTACCATATAAAGTTGGCAGTGTGGGGCTGGTCACCTGTTGAATGATTTGACCCATTAAGCTGTTCGTTCATATCAGTCAAAAAAAGATCATAGATTCTGAGACAGTGAGATATTGTCAACTGGAGACAGTGAGATGACTCAGGACATCACATGGAATGATGCAAAATATCTGCTTCAGCTTTTGTATCATTTCAGACAATGAATTGAGCCTGATGAAACAATATTTCAATAAGTAGCAACAGCTGCGAAATGCTGGAAGAACTTAGCAGGCCAGGCAGCATCTATGGAAAAGAGTGAACAGTCAACGTTTCAGGCTGAGACTCTTCACTGTTTACTCCTTTCCGTAGATGCTGCCTGGCCTGCTGAGTTCCTCCAGCATTTTGTGTGTGTTGCTCGGATTTCCAGCGTCCGCGGATTTTCTTGTGCTTGTTTTCAATAAGTAGAGTTAATAAAGTGCAAACCCTGGGTCGTATTCTTTAATGTTCAAAATAACATCAACAGTGCAATAACTAATATATTTAGATGCCATGATGTAAAAAAATTGGATCTATGTTCAAGCATTTGCTGTCACCAGTGTTTGTATAGTGGGCCACTTGAATAATCTAGTCTGGTGGGAAATTATAAAATCTGGACAAGTTTGGAGCAAACTGATGAATTGTTATGGTCATATCTCATCTATTTACACAGAAGCAAGATTCAAGATCAAATCCAACTGTTTATGATGTTTTATAGCAACAAAGTGAGGCATTTATTGCAAAATACATGGGAAATTAGGAACTACTTAGCAGGATATAATGCAGAACACTCTTAAATTTTGAGTATGTTTATGCTCTGAGGGTGGTCATCGTCCCACTTACCTCTCGGATAAAAATTACAATGAAAGGCTTCTGTAATCAAACATCTAACACAGTATTTGTTTAATATCACTTATGATAAGAATGATTTTTACCTGCTGGTAGGCTAAGAATTTACAAGACATCTACCTTAAAACCTATACTTTTATTCAGGCATAGCAAAGAGTGAGGTCTTGTTTACCTCCCTGACATTTTAGTAACTTCATCCAATGTTTAATTAAAGCAACATTCCTGCAAGATCTCGGCATGAATCTTTGATCTTTATCAGGTAAATTGATCCGGACCTATGGAGTGAAACAGAAGTTATTTGTAGCCTTTGGAACCCAGCATCACAATTTTAAAGGAAAATCTGTAAGGGGCCTTCTCTTAATTACTAAACCAGTTCACCACTCAACAAGGGTTCCTTTGCATATAATTGGCACAAATACAACAGGATCAGCAGTGGGGCCAGACACCTTACAAACTCCAACGACTTTGGCTTTTAGTGAACAATGTTTAGCTAGGAATGTTTCTGAACAGCATCTGTTACGCAAGAAAGGTCTATATCTCCATGAGCGGAAAAGTTGAGTGGAAGTATTGTAGACTGCATTTTTGAAGTCTACATGTATATTTATCCTGAAACTTTTATGCATGTTTTAGAAAGAACTTTTTACTCTCTAGAATCTTTGCAAAGAAACTTAACCAGCTGTACTTAATTGTGTTTGAATTACAGAACGCTACAGAAAATGTGTTTCCTGTTATTTTTTCAACATATGCAATTTATCTACAAGACAGTGATCTTGGCAGAATAATTCTAAAGCTAAAAGGGTCTGACAGGCTGTTCTGCTTTGCATCAAGCTTTAATAAAAGCATATGTAGACCACAATACATGACTGTGTGTTCTTGAAGAACAATGTCGTTTTGGATTCACTGAGGTTTTACCTCTGATCGTTCCATATCTCAGGAATCTGAAATGTTCAGAGACTGTGCATAGGAGGGGAGAACCTCCTTTTCAGCTTGCTCATCATTTTTAAAATTTGGCTGTTGCTCTGTTTGGAATGTGTCCCACCTTGCCACTTACACTCAGAGAACCTGAGCATTCATTCATAATCCATTGATGCAACAAATCTCACTGTTAAAGATATTCTTTAACAGATGACGCTGGATGCATCCGTTAGGATACCAGTGTGAAGAAACCACCTCAAGACAGCAAATGGATGGCAGAATTTATTGAAACTATTCAATTAAATGATGAATGTTTGTTTAGTGAAAAAGCATTATCTTTTATCATTCAGCTGAAGCCTACAATAGCAAATTAGCTTCAGAATAAGAACTTTGTGGTATTCATTCAGCTTTTGTAGTTATGAAAAACAAAAACATGAAGATTTGAAGCTACTTCTATGATAATTGACTGACAACTTAAAATAAAATATTACTATATAGCTACTAAGTTTGTAAAGAGAGTTTACCCCCGATCTCAGATTTTAGTTGACTTAGATTTATTGACTTTGTTTCTGATTTGGATTATTGTCTTATTTGTTCTTATGGAGAGGAGATTCACCCTTTGTCATATTGACCGTCTCAGAAACTCAGCTCCTTTGAAGTCAATGAAATCATTTTCTGAAGCAAAGAGTGAAACACATATCCTATAACATTGAAGAATTAGATTGTGAATGAGAATGAATTTCTGCCCCTAATATTGGTTATTAGATACTGGTTATTGGATGCCCTCTCCACTGACATGTTCTCTCTGACATCAAGATAACCCAGCAAATGCTGCACAAAACTTAAAACTGGAGATTTTCTTCACCTTCGGTGAAAATCATAGCTGCAAATTTGCAGATCATGAAGCCTGCAGAAAATCTATACTCTTCAACCTTCCAGCAAAAGCAGAAATATTGGCACCAGCATTCACACTGAGGGTTCTGTTTCAAGAGTGGTAGAACAAACTGTGAATTGAGTGTTTTTTAAGCAAAAGGACACTTGTCATTTGTTTTACCTTTACCATAACCTTGACCTGGAATAGTATTGCTGTCTTAGAAGAAATGTTGATTCATTTTAAGTAGTTCTATGACTAGTAAAGAATAGAGAACTGTGGTGGGTGGGGACTGTAAATTGTAAACCATCACCCGATGATTCTGAAACTTGGTTTAGTCTTTCTTTGTTCCATGCTGTGCTAAATGACTAAGTGATTAGTCTGCAGACAAGTATAGCACAGGAGGGTGGAGTGCCATGGGCCCTAAATGGCCTTGAAGTGAAATAGCCAGCACAGCAATTTTGGCAACCAACCAGCTACTACCATTAGCAGGAACTGGTGCAGCTCTGACAGTGGGACATTCACGAAGGTTCATTCCAAAGGAAGCCTTGTTTGCTTTAACAGTCCATGGATTTTCATATCCCTGCAATTTTAATGGTGAGATTCTGCCCGCTGTCTTGAAGTGGTGGGCAGGGTCATAATGCATTCAACCCATTCAAGACACGTACCCCAGCTGATCTCACAGCAATGTTGTCCTTTGTGGATGCAAAATTACCATGCATTGTGAGGCTTCAGTTTTGCAACAAGGCTGTAAGTGCTGCATGACACCTCCTGAGGCCTGCCTCTCTCCTCTTCCACCTGCACCTCTGCCACAATAGCTTTTCTCTTCTCACAGACTTGGATAAACAGTTGAAATTGGTTTCCTAAAGCTAAAGAACGTTGTGCCCAATGTGGGGCTTGAAGCCACAACCCTAAGATTAAGTGTCTCATAATCTACCAACTGAGTTATTTGTCCAGATGTAGGATCAGGACCCAAAACAACAGCTGTCCATTTCTGTCCATACATGTTGCCTGGCTCACTGAGATTTTCCAGTAACTTGTGTATGCATCAAAAACTAACAGATAGACAAGAGGAAATATCAGTGGACTTATATCTTAACTACCGTGCATGTATATGTATATATATATATATGTGTGTGTGTGCGTGTATACACACTGTAATTCACAATTTTCGTTTCTCTTTATTATCATGTTTTGCATTGTACTGCTGCTGCAAATTTAACAAATTTCACAACAAATTCTGGTGGCATTAAACCTGATCCTGGTTCTGACATCATTGTTTGGCGTGGGCTAACTGACACTTTCCATTCCAATCTCTTACCCGTTTGTGTATCAATCCCAATCATAGTTTCCCACATCACCACCTCAGCCTGTTTGTTTTGCATTTTCCATGTCCTCACATTTCTGCTCGTTCTTCGCCATTTCGTATTTTAACTGTTCCTGATTTTTTATTGACTGAAGCTGAAACACTAGCTCCCTGTTTTCCATCTAAAGGTTGGCTGGCCTACTCATGCTTCTAATTTGTTCTATTTTTGTTTGAAAAGTAAAGGCTGCCTGAAGATTTATAAACCAAAGATAACTTTGTTGTAGTTGCAGAAACTCTCCATTTATCAGTCTTGTATGGTGTCCCAAACTTCTAAAATATCTTTTTCTCCTCACTCCCTTCGTCATCATCGTGGCTATCCCTCAAGGTCGAGGATGACAGTCTTCATTCTGAAGAAGTGGCCCACAGAGCGAAGACGACTGTGCGTGTATTTGTTTAACATGTACTTGATGTTGCACTCCCAGAAGCACATGATACTTCACAAATCAACCAACTGATTCCAAAGGCATGGAAACCACGACAATTGGAGCTGATAGATTTGTTGCAGCCTTCATCCGCCTTCACAGCCGTAGAGTTCGAAGTAACTTCGTCCGCCTGTTCCACTGTTGAGGTCTTGGTTGGATTGTTCTTTGTCAGGGACCTCACCCTCGACCTTACCACCATGGGTGACCCTACCAGAATCATAGCTCCAGACAGCATCGCTCTCGGGATCTCAGGACCACACAAGCTTCTCCACCACGACAAGGTGACAATCCACGGAGAAGTCACTCCCTTACCATGAATGGATCTGGCAGCAATGGCTGTCTAAAATTAGCTTTCAGCATCATTACACCTGAAGCAACAGGGGAGTATAAGAGAATTTTCTTTCATTGAAACATATTTGAAGTCAACAAGCAGAAGACGGGTGTCTAATACTAAGAGAAGAGTGAAAGGTCCAATGTAATGCACTGGGATTGTCTTATTCCATGACGTCTGGTATAGAAGTGATAATGACTTAAGAGTCCATTTATATAGATGTTTGTGGTGAGTAGCATTGGGTTCCTCAGACTCAATGACCTTGTATAAATATTCGATTTATCTCCTTTACACAATTTTCTCTCTCACAGGTGATATTTTTACTTAATTACTTAAAAGAGTGAAGGAAACAAAATCTATCAGTGCTTTTAAAAGTGAATTAGATGGGCCTTTGAGAGAGATAGTATGCAGAATCGTGAGGAAGGGGGATTGCTCTACCAGGAGCTGGCATAGACTGGCTGGGATGAATGGACTCTTTCTGCTCAACAGTATAGTGGTTCTGTGAATATTTTTTCTTCATATTTACCAGTGGTTAGTCCTACAGCTTCAAAGATATGCAATATGCCTCAAGTTAGAAGTCATCAAATAGATGGAAGCAATAAAAATAAGAAATAGTGAAGAAATTAACTTACTATGTTTGATATAAAATATTTACTTGTGATAATCAGAACATTTTTGTTTAAAAAAACAATCGTTTTTAGGCTCAGACACTTACAATGTTCAATGTTTTGTACATAGAGTACAGTACAAGCGTTATACACTCCGTTCAAGCAGTCCATCTTCATCAGTCTTCTCCTCGTAGGGAGTGATCTCATGGAGTCATTCTTCACTGCTCCCCAGCTGAGTCCTGCTAATGCTGTGCTGTCATGTTCTGAAAGAATGCAGCTGATGATTGTGAATCTCTAAACAGTTACTTACATTCTTACAATGTGTTGTTTTACGATGCTGTTCATGATGCTAAATGAAAAGATGCCAGAATATTGAACACTGTACTTCCCGTGCTAATTTATCCAGATACAGGAATCATCTCCTTGCTGTACTTCATTCATGCCATGATGACACCAACATGTATAAAACAAACATTTGGATCAAATGCTTGCAACCTACATGTTTTGTTCTTCATTTTGAATAAAACAGTCGGTAAAATATGCTGAGAGTTAGAAAGCAGGTGTGTTCTTTTTGGGATATAAAAATGACTCCTCCCCCTGCATTATTGTTAACTGTAGTCCCTTGCAGAGTTGATAGCGGATCACGGATTCTCAGTCCCATTCTTCGATCTGTGGCCCTGATGGTCATTTGACTGCAGTTGCATGGGGCATCCTGTAGCAGGAGGGGGTGAAGCAATATCTTAGGATGGGCTTTTCTCAGGAAATCAGAGCACTGTTGCCCCCACACTGATCTCCCTGTGTGAGTACTATGGTCAGTCCACTTTCCTGACATAACCAACGTCCCACGGACAGTTTACAAAAACACGCAGCTTCTGCAGAGGTGGACAGGCAGCTTACTTCCCATTGTACCTCTAAGAGAGAAAACCATTATAAAGTCAAATATCCCAACTTTACAATTCTTTTGTTGGCTATGGGATATTTTACTAAAACAAATTTCACACACCAAATAAAGATGAAAGCCAATTTCAATGGAGGAATGATAGCATGGGAGAAATATTGCACACTGGAAATGTATCCTGAGATCAATACTCCAGCCTGTGACCATTTTGATTTATTTCCGTATTTGCAGCATTGGTTCTCTGGGAGACACCCTTCCATCCCCAGATTTCTCCTTCAGGACCTCTATCCTCAACTCTGAGAGCCGGGATTTGACTGCTGCTCTCACTGCGCTGTTCCTATATCCAGTGCTCCCCAAGGTGTCAGGGAAATGCAGAACACACTTTCTGCATCAAGACAATTGCTTCTTAGCAGTACTTGAGCACCACCTCTATAAGTCTCTGACGTACTGTCTCCAGATACTGTACATTCACATTATTTGCCTCAAAGTTGCAGGTTAAAATCAGACTTTTAAGTAGGCATAACCAATCAGCACAATGCCCCATTTTATCCTCTCCACCATTTAATGCCATATTTGGCCTTTGAGTTTTATTTCTAGAGTCATAGAACAATACAGGTGCAAATGTGGATACAGGCTTTTCTACCTATCAAGTCCATGCTGACCATTGTGCCTATCCAGATAGTCACAGTTTCTTGCATCCACCTATACCACTCCCCCTACGTACCCATTCAAATACTCCTTAAGTGATACCTATTGTACCTGCCTGAATCATTGCTCTGGTAGTTCGTTCCATACACTCATCACCCTCTGCATTAAAAGTAGCTCTTCATGTCCCTTTTCAACATTTCCAGCCTTATATTAAATGCATGCTCCTTAGTTTGGGACTCCCCTAGCCTGGGGAAATTACTACCATCCACTTTATCTGTGCCTCTCACAGTTATGAACACATCTGTAAGTCACACCTTATTCTCATATGCCTGAGGATTAAGGACCCATCCTGGCCAACCTCTCACTATAACTCCAGCCATTTAGTCCTGAAAATACCCTCATAAACCCTTTCTGCACTCTTCCCAGATTAACCATGCCTTTCCTATAATCAGGTAACTGAAAGTGTACGTAGTTTTCCAAGTATGGCCTAACCAACAACTTATACAATACAATGGCAAAATAAAGTCCTAACTCCAATACTCATTGAAAGCCAGTGTGTTAAATGCCTGTTTCACCACCCTGTCTCCCTGTCAGGTCACTTTCAACAAACTACGTACTTGTACTCCGAAATCCCTCTGTTCCATTATGCTCCTGGTCTCTTTCATAGTATGACTTTCCAAAATGTATCACCTCACACTTACCTATACTGAAATCCATTTACTACTTCTCTGTCCATTTCCCTAGCTAATCATGAATGCCTTGGTACTCTATCATAACTTTCTTTACTATCAACAACCTCCATGTTATCCGCAAACTTACTGATCAACTCTTGTGATTTCACATCCAAATAATTTAGATAAATAATGAGTAACCAGAATCCCAACACTGATCCCTTTGGCACACTCCTAGTCACCAGCCTCCATTCCAAGAAGCAACCTTTAACCACTACCCTCTGCTTCCTGACATCTGAGCCAGT
The DNA here is from genome assembly GCF_030028105.1 of Mobula birostris. Taxonomy (NCBI): domain Eukaryota; kingdom Metazoa; phylum Chordata; class Chondrichthyes; order Myliobatiformes; family Myliobatidae; genus Mobula; species Mobula birostris. Next base: position 17,181,430 of record NC_092392.1, on the reverse strand, counting down.
TTTGAGACCTCTTAACTAGCTCTTCCTGGATCCCATGGGACCTAACCACCCAGATCAGTCTAGCATGTGGTACTTTGTCGAAAGCCTTGCTAAAGTCCAAATTGACAACATCCACTGCACTACCTTCAAATATTTTTCTGGTTACCACTTCAAAAAACTTTAAAATTTTCATCAAGCATACAGTAACTTTCCATGCACATAGCCATGCTGACTCCTCCTAGTCAGACTCTATCCAAACGCTTGTAGATTTTGTCCCTCGGAATTCCCTCCTGTAACTTTTCCAAGACTGATGTCAGGCTGACTGGTCTATAGTTCCTTGGCTATTCCTTGCTACCCACTGTAAACAATGGAACAACATTATCTACCTTTGAGTTCTCAGGAACTTCACCAATGGCTAAGAATGAAGCAAATATACTGTAGGTCCATAAGACCATAAGACATAGGAGCAGAATTAGGCCACTCGGCCCATTGAGGCTGGTCCACCATTCCATCATGGCTGATTTAATCCCATTCTTCTGCCTTCACCTGGTAACTTTCGAAACCCTGCCTAACCAAGAACTTATTGACCTTTGCTTTAAATATAGTCAATGACTTGGCCTCCACAGGCACCTGTGGCAATAAATTCTATAGATCCGCCACCTCCTGGCTACAGAAATTCCTTCTCATCTCTGCTTTTTAAATGGACATCCCTCTTTTCTGAGCTGTAACCTCTGGTTCCAGTTTCATATACTATAGGAAACATCTTCTCCACATCCACTCTGTCTAGGCCTTTCAGTATTCAATAGGATTCAATGAGATTGCCCCACATTCCTCTAAACTCCAGCAAGTACATGTCCAGAGTCATCAAACACTGCTCATACAGTTGTGATAGAATTCACCCTGCAGTTTGAGAGGGAAGAAGCTAAAGTCAGATGTATCAGTATTACAGTGGAGTAAAGGGAATTACAGAGGGATGAGAGAGGAGCTGGCCAAAGTTGACTGGAATAGGAAACTGTTCCTTTAACTTAAGCTCCCTAATCAAATCTGGTTCATAACACAACAGCCAATCCAGAATTGTCTTCCCCTTTGTGGGATCAGCCACAAGTTGCTCTAAAAAGCCATCTCATAGGCATTCTACAATTTCCTACTCTTGGGATCCAGCACCAACATAATTTTCCCAATCTATATGCATGTTGAAATCCCCCATGACTATCTTAACATTGCCTATTATATGCCTTTTCTATTTTTCATTGAAACTTATATCCCACATCCTGGCTGCAGTTTTCCATATATATCTCCCCAAGCTTCCCACAAATTCCAAAGTCCTCCAGACTGTCATACCCTGAGATTTATCTACATTAATGCATTCTATGGCTGCAAGTGCCTCCTCCCTAGAAATATGAATGTCCTCCAAAACAACTCCAATTGATTTCCTCATCTCCTAAGCAACCACAATATTCTGCTCAGTACAGACTGAGGAGAAATATTTGTTCAAAATCCCACCTGGCTCAATACATAGGCAGACTTGCTGATCTCTAAGGGGACCTACCTTCTCTATAGCCATCCTCTTATCCTATTCTATTGAACCTCCTGGGATTTTCTTTAACCTTATCAGGTATGGAAACACCAATGCCCTTAAATAGAAACGCCTACAAAAAGTAATGGATACAGCCCAGTCCATCACGGGTAAATTCCTCACCAGCATTGAGCACATCTACAAGAAGAACAGCATCCATCATCAAGGACCTTCCCCGCCCCCCACCCAACCCCCCAATTATTACTATTATTATGTTCATTTGGTATTTGCACAGTTTGTTGTCTTTTGCACTTGGGATGTTTGTCATGTGTGCAGGGTTGTCACCGATTCTATGATGTTTCTTTGTATCTATTGTGAACGCTTGCAAGAAAATGAATCTCAGGATGGTTTATGGTGGCATATATGTACTTTGATATTAAAATTTACTTTGAACTTAGAACATTACCTGCCAAGTTCACCTCATACCTCTCTTTGTCCTTCTGATTTCCCTCTTGAAACTATTTTTAATCTTTTTGTCCTCATCAAGGGATTCACTCGATCCCAACCTCCATAACCCAATGTAAGTTTCCTCCTTTTTCTTGTCCAGAAAACTTCCTCTAGTAAAGAGAGTAAGTTCTGCAGTTGACAAGGAATGCAAAAGATACAACTCATCCAGTCATTAAAGCATATATTAAAGCATGAATTAATGTGGCAGAAACAACAGATACAGAATGGTTTTAGAGTATTTACTCTAAATGCAACATGTAAAATTATTTTACCGTAGTTCTAAAGATGAGCAGTTTCTTGCCAGAAGCCACTTGCACCATTTCATGTAGCACGATACTGGAAATCTGCAGATAAAAGCTCACCATTGCAACACTGTCATTGTATTATTGCAGTATGGTTGAGTAGTGAAAACACACATCATGTCACTAGTGATGCAACCATTAGAACAATCCAGTGAGAGATTCTGAACTCTGATGGCATCAGCATGGAATTTTCATTTTCTCCCTGTGATGTCCAGGTGCACCATCTTCCTCCATTGTCCCCAAATAGTTCAGTCAGATAGTCCACTATTCTCTGATAAATGCCCCTGGTGTGACACTGAGTAGCAGAATTGGGGGAATTGAAGGCAGTGTGGTCCACTTTCCTGCTCTTTCCCCATAAACCTTGATTCCAACCGTAATTTGAAAAACTATTTCAGCTTTAAACATGCACAAGGACTCTTCTCTGAGGCAAGAAATTCCAAAGACTCACAACTAATAGAATAAAACAATCTTAAGCAATAAAAAATCTGCAGATGCTGCAAAGCCAGGCAACACACACAAAATGCCGGAGGGACTCCACAGGCCAGGCAGCATCTATGGGAGAGTACAGTCGACATTTCGGGCCGAGACCCTTCATCAGGACTGGAGAAAAAAAGATGAGAATTCAAAGTTAGAAGGTGGAGGGAGGGGAGGAAGAAACACAAGGTGATAGGTGAAACAATCTTCCGTCATTTATTTCTCAAATAGAAGCATAAGCAATAGGATCCTCTCAGCAATTCTTCCTCTAGCCGCTAAGCATCGTTTCTGTTTCAACAGCATTGCCTCTCTTTCTTCTAAATTCCAACGAATAATGTCCCTTGCAAGACTATCTCTCCATTTATTTGTTCTCCATACCCTTGATCATCCAAATTAACTTTTTACGAATTGGTTCCTTTTTATCATTCCTTATGTAGAGGAACCAAAACTGTTAACAGTATTCTAGGTGTTGGTTCTCTAGTACAGTTGCTTAAGATTACTGATTTTTTTACTCCATCTTTCTTGAAATAAAGATCAACTGTCGACTTGCCTCCCTTATTACCTCTTCTACCTGTGTGATATCTTTCCATATTTCATGCACACGGAGGCCTCAGATCCCTATGTTTTGAAGATTTCTGCAGATTTCTCCTTTTAAATAATACTTTGTTTTTCCTTCCTCTCGCCATTTAACCTACCAATATATTTGTAAATTCTTATATCTTTCTCTCATTTTGCCTTCCCAATATTTTTGTGCCGTCCCAAACTTTGGCTTCCTTTCTCCTGGTTATTAATGCAATGGATTCCAGTTACTTGAGCCACTGGTTAACCTGGGCAGCTGTTTATTTGGGACAACTCTTAAAGAACAAAAAATGAATCAAGAACATAACAGTCTGTCAGGGACACTGTGCCACTTAATTAGGATAGGAGACTGTTGCTAAACAATTTCTAACTAGCATCAGTAATGTGCGATTTTGTGGCCGTTGGACACTACACAGTGCTTAGTGCGAACAGGTTTTAAATAGCTTCAGTTGCATGCGTTTGTGATCAAAAAGCAGTGATTTTTGTCACTGATCTTTGGCAGGAAATAAGCAGTAAAACAATTCAGAACTGTTTTGCTCACTGTGGTTCAAGCATTCAGGCTTGGAGACGAAAGAAACGGCCGGGAGTGAAAATGAAACTATTTCACTACTTCAGCAAGTTAGGAACCACAAAGAATTTGAAGGTATCGACAATCATCTTGAAAGTTATAATGAAAATTAAGATGTGGAGAATGCAGTCATCAGAAACGTTGTATGAAGGCAGTCCACATCTGCACCAGATGCCTGTGCTGTTTTTGTTCATTTACAGTCAATCAAAAGAACATGGCAGTGTACGCTGGATGAATTCCTTCGTCAATATCTATTATCAATCAATACACAGTTTTATTCTATCACGGTAGTATTGGTAGTGTTCTAATTTGTTCTATATTTTATTTAAATACGTAACTTGTTACTCAGTTAAATGGTAAATCTGTCCTTTTTGTACTCTTCGAACTATTTCTTTGAAATTTCAGCTAATTGGGGCAGCCGCTTAATTGAGCCAAACTGTACAGCTCCTGATGAGTCCCAGTTAACCAGAATCCACGGTGTATATTGCAAACCATTGCATCCAATATTGATCCTTGTGGTACTCTTCCACTTACAAATTGCACTGATCCCTACTCTCTGCTTCCTGTCTGTCAGCCAACCCTCTATCCACGCTGAAGTTTTGCCTTCAACATCATGGGCTGTCCCCTTGTGACTTAACCTGTTGTGATGCACCTTCTGAAAGTCCGAAGACTAAACACCAGCTGGTTCCCCTCCATCCACCCTGGTGAAGAATTCTTCAGTCAGCTGCAGTGTATTCTTCTGCATGAAGTCACGTAAGCTCTGCTTGATGGTGCTATTACTTCCTTAATAATTGATTATAACATCTCTCCAACAATAAATGTTAGGGTATTGACCTCCAGTTACCTGCCTTTTCCCTCGGTTGTTTTTTGAATAGGAGTGCCACTTAGTCACTTTCCCACCTCTCTCATTCTTCATCAGTGCCCGAGGATTTTTGGAAGATTCCTTTCCTTTCTCCTGGTTATTAATTTAACGGATTCCAGTTGCTTCAGCCATTGGTTAACCTGGGCAGCCATTTATTTGGGACAAATAAGTAAACCCATTATGATGGCAGGAATTTCTTTTGGGATCCCAGGTCATAAGCCATTTAGGCCTAAGGACTGCTCAGCCTTTGTTTGCCTAATGCTACTTCCCTAGTGATAGTGTTGCTATTTGTTTTCATGCCAGCATTATTCAGTATTAATGGAAACCATCCATCACCATAAATCAGATGCAAAAAGTTTAACTGAGTCCATGCCTTCTCCCCGTAACAGTTTCCTCAGATTCAATCTTTAAAGGACCGGTACTCAGTGAACCCCTCTTCTTTTTTATGGATGAGAAAAAAAATCTTGTTTTACACTTGATATTTGGTTTGTCCTCACGTTCATTTCCATGTTCACATTTTCTGTCCTCCTTTGTTGGATCCTGAATTTCTCTCAATCCTTTAGTCTAGTTTTACTGCCTTAAGTATTTTTTCCTTCAAATTAACACCCTCCTTATTCTCTATAGATAGCCATGTGTTCATCCTCATTTAATATCTTTCCTCAGTGGGGTTATATTTTAGCTGACAGGCTTCTTATTTTCCTTAGTACATGTGGCTGGCTGGGTTTAATAGAATAAGGATATTGAAATTTTGAGGAAAGCACCCCACCTCGATGTCTTAACTGGCAGGGCAGACTAGAGCTAAGAGTTATAAACATCAGAAGTATCACAAATAATTCCATAAGTAGTTGAGGAGAAACCCTTCCACTCAGAGTGGTTACACTATCAAAGCTACCACCACAAGGAAGAGAAAACCTGCAGATGCTGGAAATCCAAGCAACATGCACAAAATGCTGGGGGAGCTCAGCAGGCCAGGTAGCAAACTGCCGAAGGGTCTCGGCCCGAAACGTCAGCTGTACACTCCTCCACAGATGCCTGGAATGCCGAGATCCCCCAGCATTTTGTGTGTGTTACCACCACAAAGAGTAGTTAAAGTCAATGAGGGAGGAAGGAGTAGAGGATTCATAGAAGAGGTTAAATAAAAACAAATGGCAGGAAGTATGTGAAGAACAGAGACAGCATTGGCCTGACCATTTCTGTAAATACTTTGTAAGTTAATTTATAACATAAGGCCATTTTCTTTGCTATGTGTCCATATTGATGCTTGGTTATAGATAATGCAAATAACTATCCTGATGTAATTTACTAATATAAATCTATTTATAGTTACACCGCCAGCTCCAAGTGCAGACTGACGTCAGTCTGATATCAGTCTGATTCTTTGGCCAAAATATGGTGTGGATTTTATGCTTTGTTTAGATATATTTTCCAAGGCAAATATCCTTTGGTCAGGGATCTGACAGAGGGACATGATCGGGTGGTGGCACCAAACTGGAATAGAATGTTGGGTCAGTTATGTGTTCATCTGGAGCCCATTAGATGCGCACACGGAAATGCACGTGATATCCTTCCTGTAGCCATACATAAGTTGTTTCATTTGAATGTTGAACAAAGAGTTGCATTTGACATCCTCGAGAGTTTAATCATGAGAGCTAAATGGTCACTGCTAATATGATCGAGTCCAAGTAGTTCAAAAGTTCAGGTTCCCAGTTGCTCAGCATATACTTTCTGCACTTTTCCAAGCCCAAGGCAATGGGCTCCTATTTTCAAACTAAAAACATTCTAAGCAGGCTTGTACACCATGCAGTCATTAACACTTCCACTTACGTTCTGCCCTGTTTAACCAACTGCTACCATCATAGTCAGCAAATGGGCTGAAATTGAAATTTACTGAGTGGGAATTCAGTTCTGCAACTGAAGTGACTGAAGGTGGTGAAGAGTAGACCTGGAATATGACTTCCTGGTGAAGAGAAGATTTATGTGCTGAATGCACTGTTCAAGGAAAATGAAAATCAACAAACTATAGAAGTCTGAAATCTGAGTAAAAACAGAAAATCCTGGGAGCACTCAGCTGGTCAGGCAGCATCTGTGGAAAGGGAAACAGTTAATGTTTCAGGTAATGACCCTTTGTCAGAACTGAAAAAGTAAGAAAACAATTTACTTTCAAGTTGTAGAGAGTGGGTTGTTACGATGGATAGGACAAAAAATATCTCTAATTAGATGAGGCCAGAGATCTCTGCTTATAAAGCCATCAGACTGATGAATTAAGGAAGGAAATTAAAGAGAGAAAAAGCTTGTTACAAAAATTTGAAACTATAGGAGAATGCTAGAAAATCTCAGCAGACCAGGCAGCATGTGTGGACAGAGAGGTACTGAGTTAATATTGCAAATTGATAAGTTACAGAAATTGACTAGTTCGGACAGAGAGGCGGCAGGTCCCACGAAACTGCTGAAGTTGAAATGGGCCCCAAAGGCTGCACAACATACAGAAGAAAGGTGAGGGGCTACTCTCGGTCTTATAGACATGAGAAGTGACACACTACTCCTCGGTCTTATAGAAACGAAAGGTGACTCACTACTCCTCGGTCTTATAGAAATGAAAAGTGACTCACTACTCCTCACTACTGGAACAAATCTAATGGAGATAGAGAGGCAGAAGAGTAGAGTGAATGTCCTTGCTTCCTTTAACTCCATTACCAACAAAAGAGGTCCCTTAAAAGAAATGAACAATTACTTTAATATGCTAGAATATGTGCTAATGTTATTGAAGATTATGACAAGTAAATCACAAGCCTGAATATGACTTGATGCTCAACTTATATTCGATTTATTGAGTCTAGGTTCGAAGTTTATTTGACTTTAGCATCCATTTAATTTAACCATGAATAACCAAAATCTTCATGAAAGTCTCTAACTTTTTTAATGGATAAACATAAACTACATAATTCAATCCATTCCAAACCAGTTGAAGCTTTTATGAAGAGCATCAGTAGGTCTGGACCTGTGCCGCATTCCTGACCCAGAAAAGTTCAGAGACTCCTGAAACCCAAAGTTTCCAAAGATAACAAATGTTGCAAATCGAATGGAAGTAAGAAATGCTGGCAATGTACATCTGGGATGGAGAGACTAGTGCTTTGCTTGGGCCTTTCATCTGATTTTATTGAACAATTTGGGATTAACCCTAGACATAGGTTAGAACTATAAAGGCTATTGAGTTATACCAAATTATAATAATATCTCTCCCCCGACATGGTATAAGATATAAATCAGAAAAATCACAGTTGTAATCATGTTATACTTATACAATTGTAAATATATGGCTAGAACTACCAACCCATGGTGAAGCCACAGCTGTTGTTAGTGACTTCGAGGAAGTCTGCCCACAACGTTCCAATGAAGACCGTGATGTGGCTGCTACCTTTGCCGACGTCTGTTGCTGTCAACCATCAGATTTAGGAGATCACTGGCATCCAGCAGCAATAATAACCCCAAGTAGCATGAGCAGGTAAACCCACACAGTAAAACCAGGAGGTGAAAGGAACATTTTAGTGAATATTTTGAATATTTTGGAGTGCATGAAATGGAAAGAATGTGAAGTATATTAGAAAGATACAGTAGATGTTGAAATATCATAAACATAATTTTTAAATAAATCTAAAAATCTATAAAACTTATTTTTAAACTGGTTTTGAAATATTTATCTGAAGGAATAATGCTCCTTACATATATAAATAGATTTATAGAACATAGAACATAGAATAGTACAGCACAGTACAGGCCCTTCGGCCCACAATGTTGTGCCAACCCTCAGACCCTGCCTCCCATATAACCCCCCACCTTAAATTCCTCCATATACCTGTCTACTAGTCTCTTAAACCACTAGAGTATCTGCCTCCACCACCAACTCAGGCAGTGCATTCCACGCACCAACCACTCTCTGAGTAAAAAACCTTCCTCTAATATCCCCCTTGAACTTCCCACCCCTTACCTTAAAGCCATGTCCTCTTGTATTGAGCAGTGGTGCCCTGGAGAAGAGGCACTGGCTATTCACTCTATCTATTCCTCTTATTATCTTGTATACCTCTATCATGTCTCCTCTCAACCTCCTTCTCTCCAAAGAGTAAAGCCCTAGCTCCCTTAATCTCTGATCATAATGCATACTCTCTAAACCAGGCAGCATCCTGGTAAATCTCCTCTGTACCCTTTCCAATGCTTCCACGTCCCTCCTATAGTGAGGCAACCAGAACTGGACACAGTACTCCAAGTATGGCCTAACCAGAGTTTTATAGAGCTGCATCATTACATCGCGACTCTTAAACTCTATCCCTTGACTTATGAAAGCTAACACCCCATAAGCTTTCATAACTACCCTATCCACCTGTGAGGCAACTTTCAGGGATCTGTGGACATGTACCTCCAGATCCCTCTGCTCCTCCACACTACCAAGTATCCTGCCATTTACTTTGTACTCTGCCTTGGAGTTTGTCCTTCCAAAGTGTACCACCTCACACTTCTCCGGGTTGAACTCCATCTGCCACTTCTCAGCCCACTTCTGCATCCTATCAATGTCTCTCTGCAACCTTTGACAATCCTCTACACTATCTACAACACCACCAACCTTTGTGTCGTCCGCAAACTTGCCAACCCACCCTTCTACCCCCACATTCACGTCGTTAATAAAAATCACGAAAGTAGAGGTCCCAGAACAGATCCTTGTGGGACACCACTAGTCACAATCCTCCAATCTGAATGTACTCCCTCCACCACGACCCTCTGCCTTCTGGAGAGTTAAGGAGTTAAGGACTTTTAGGAGTTAAGCTGTTGGGACGACCAGAAACGAAGGTCATAAAATAATAATTTGTCTGATCTATCAAATAGTGGCCTCCTGACAGCTTGCTTGTTAATAAAGCTGGTCTCTTCCAGTGCCACTGGGAGCTGGAATCTCACAGCCCTTCTGTCAGTAGACAGCCTCTACTCACATGGACCATGCTCCACCATGATTCTCCAGCAGACCTGGACACTGAGCAGCAGACGTCCTCTTGTGGAGTGAACCCCTGAGAAAGAACAACATGGTGGTGAATATCGGTAGCTTGGGTTGAAGCGTTTGATGTTGTGGTATTCGCCGTTCTTGGCAACTAGCTTCCAGACGTTTCACGAACTGCTGTGCACTGAGGATGTCACCTCAATGGTGAAGAAACATCTACAAGCTAATGGGCAAACACCACAACATCAAAGAACAACATCTCTGGCTCCATCTAAGACTCTGGGTGAGGGAGGAGTGGATATTCATCATTCCCAAATAAAATGTTAAAGATTTTAAAGCATGATCAATCTTTAGATGTTAACACAACTGAAACAGATGTGTTCTTGATTTTGTGTTTGTTCAGATGCCTTACAGTAATTGCATATAATTAAGTTTGTTGATTTGTCTCAATCCAAATGAAAGTGTCCATATTTTTTTAAGTCTCTCTTTTTAACCAATCTCTCTTTCTCCTCCTTTCAGTGCTAGAACCCTCCCATAGTATTCCTGCACACAGAACATCTGCTATAAAGTGGCATAACCCTAAAGTAATTCAGAACTAAGCAACTGCACAGATTATCCGGGACTTCTTTTAATAATGCATGTGTTCATCCTGATATGACTGGAGAAAAAAAAAAGTAACTTTTTGTGGAATATCATTCACCTGGTGTCACAATGGTGGGGCATTGGGGGCAAAGGTGGACCCAAATGCAAGACACATCTTGTGAGGTTAAGTAAATTGAGTTTATTGTTTGATACCAGGAGAGCAAAGCAGAAGCAGGAATAGCGAACTGGACAAGGACTCAGGACTACGACTAGGCTGGGACAAAGGTCTGGGCTAGGACTCGGAAAAGGATCCCAGAACTAGAGGCAACATGAAGAGGCTACGTTATGGACTCTGAGCCAGGGACTGGGCAAGGACCCAGTACCTGGGTCTTGCGTTGGGCTTGGACCCCAGAACCAGGCATGGACATGTCATGGGCTAGGGAGAGGAGGAACATGGAAAAACAGAGCCTCGGTCTCGGGAGAGCAGGTACATGGAACCATAAACACATACACAGAACTGAGAGCTGGGACCCCTCCTTGGGTACAGGACATAGGGCCGGGACTCATGACCCCCTGCGGGGCAACGGCAAGATGGCCTGACTTACCCCACAGAGGCAAGACAAGACAAGACAAAACACAACCCTCCACGGGGCAACGGCAAGATGGCCTGACTTACCCCACAGAGGCAAGACAAGACAAGACAAAACACAACCCTCCACGGGGCAATGGCAAGACGGCCTGACTTACCCCACGGAGGTGAGGACCAGACAACACAAGACATGACCCCCGCGGGGCAACGGCAAGACGGCCTGACTTACCCCACGGAGGCGAGGACAAGACAAGACCAACACGAAAGAACATCAGACAGTTCCAGCAATAGAACTAGACCGAAGTGCAGGCGAGGGCTGCAGACGAGGGCTAGAGGCAAGAGGGGCAGAGAAGGGATTCAGACAGGGGGGTAGGACAGGAATCACAGACCACCAGGGCCAGGACTTGACTCGGAACTTGGATGCCGCCAGGGCCAGGACTTGATTCGGAACTTGGATGCTGCCAGGGTCAGGACTTGACTTGGTACTTGAATGCCCCTGGAGCCAGGACTTGACTTGGAGCCTCCGGGTAGTGGCGAGCTCTCGACTCGGCCCAGGAACAGTAGACAGCGGTTCTTGATTCCCTCCGGCGGGTTAACTGATGGACCCACTTTGGCGAGGTAACTTGACAGGGTTGCTTCGGTGAGGAAAGGCGAATTACCGGCACTCCCTTCGGGCGAAGACTAGGCTTGCTCCGGCCAGATGACATTGGCACGCCGTACCTTTGGTGACTTTGCAGACACTCTCGTGCCGAACAGCTGAAAGCCAGAAACTATAAACTATCGGTTCAGCAGAGAGTAAATTGCCTCTAATCACCAAGACCGAGGGACATGGGAAAACAGGGAACCAAAGGGAAACAGGGAGTCAACGGTCCGGATTGTAACATAAACAAAGTAAATATAAAGAGACCCCGATCTGGACCATGATACCTGGAGTCCATCAGTAGTTAGTAATATCTCACTGTGTCAAACGATCTAAAGTCATAATATATAGTGTGATTTTCACTGAGATATAGATAATTACAATTAATAGACATTTAAGGACTTTTGATTCAATGTAACTGATCATTTTGTCAACCAGTTGCAAGATCACCTTCTATCAGATGAAAAATAAATATATTTGCATTTCCATTGTTCATTATGTAGAAAGGAGTCCATTTTAGACCATTCAGTGATGGTAGATCACAATACAATCCCATTCTCCCACACATCTTCTCTGTAAGCAATTCCCCATTTTCACATCAACTACTTACAGATTTTACACTAGGAGCAATTTACAATGTCCAATTAGCAACCAGCCTACACATCTTTTGGGTGTAATTGTACCCTGGGAGAAACCCACTGAGGGAGACATGACAGATTTCAGATAATGGAATATGGAGTAAGAACGGATGGCTGGAGGAATTCAAACATTTGGACAGCATCTATGGAGGAAAACGGGTAGTCAATATTTCGAGTTGGGACCCTACAACAGGATTACTGAGGAAGAACGTGCAAACTCTAAGGAAAGAACACTGGACACCAAGACTGAACCTGGGTTGCTGAACCTGAGGCATCTGCTCCAATAGCTGCACCATTGTGTCACTCAACAGAGCATTAGGATATTACGTAATGCATTTTGCGTCATAACAACTGATATGTATTTGCCATGCTGAGTGCTGAACTACAGTATATGGCTTTCAGAAGATGTGAAGAAAACTAGGGTGAGTGGGTGGCCTCCTCCAATCAGAAGATTCTTCAAACTGACTACAAAGTTGTTCTAGAAGAATCCAGGAGCTTGAATGGGTCACAACTCCAAGAATCTGCAAAGGGAAGAAAAGCAACACATTAAATAAATCAACTTTAACATGAAAGAAATTATGAGGTGATTCAAATATGGTTTATGAGAAAAAAAAGGGGTAGGTGATTGCAGGATCTACCAGACCTTCTGAGAGCATTAGTTTGTAGTAAATCAGACAGTGTCTTTTCTATTTCACTTCAGGTCAATAAACAGAGTACAATATTGGTCAGCTTCAACAAAATAATAAAGAGGTGACTCCATGCAAATCTGCAGATCAGTCCCTTCTGCACATGATACTAAAGAGAATCTCTTCCTTCTGTTTGTTTCAGTGATTTCACTCCACCTCGAGAATGTTTGAATTCTCCAAGGCAGAGTGAGGTGTTCTTTGGTGATTTGGAAAAAAGCTTGTACCTTACTTGAGACTTAATTGCTGGTGAAATGATCTTTAAGTAACTCGTTGATAAAAGTTATTTATGATTGCTCTCTTCCCAATGACAGACTATAGTTTTGGGTAATTCACTTCCATCTTGGAGGAACCCTCCTTTCTGCTTTGCAATTCTTCTGCCCCATATCCATTACCACTCAGTGTTTTGCAAGGAGCAGAACCCAGTGTTGTTTCTGATCCGGAAGCAACACACTCGTTCACACTGCTGCCCTTTACCAGCTGTCAGAGGGGTTAAGGATTCACTTATTTGTTAAGTGAATGCCATTCATTAATCATTTGATGGCTCTGGGCCTGTACTCACTGGAGTTTAGAAGAATGAGGGGGGGATCTCATTGAACAGACATCCCACCTGTCCCGGAAGTTCTGGGAGTCTCCCGCATATCAATAGTGGCTCCCTGATGCCCAGAAATTATATACAATATCCCGGAAATCGATTTTTTTTGAGAGGGAGAGGGAGAGGAAGAGCGAGCATCCTGATTGGTCTCTCTTCATGCCAGGAGTGGACCCTAAGCACCGGGCCGCAAGGAAACAATATGATTTGGTGATATGAGTCAGCTGCACCTTTCCTCATTCCCTGTCACACCCACTGTTGAATTTGAACGCACGCGAGGTCATTACGCACGCGTCATCTGTGTCAGCGCGGGAAGAAGATCAACTCCTCGAGCTTGCAAATGACAGTGGGCTGAAGAGTATGTTTGATATAACATCTCTGCTGGCATTCTGGATCAAAGTCAAGGCTGAATATCCTAAGGTAGCCACGAAAGCACTGAAAACGTTGCTTCCATTTCCAATATCATATCGCTGTGAAGCGGAGTTTTCTGCAATGAGTGCAACAAAAACAAAATTGTGGAATAGACTGGACGTAAGGAACCCACTTCGGGTATCGCTGTCTCCCATTACCTCTTGTTGCAGGAAAACAAGCCCAGGGCTCCCACTGATTCAGTGATATTGGTGTGTTGCAATGATTTTATATGTTCATAGGAGGAAAATATGTGCTGTGTGTTTAATATCCAAACGATACTTAAAATGTTATAATGCTATTGACTTATAATTGACTTACCACTATATTCATGCGAGGAAAATATGCGCTTTGTGTTTAATATTGAATTTGTTAGATAAACCCTTTTAGAAATGAAATTGTGTGTATTAGCCACTTTTAAGTGACTTATAGTTGACTTATCACCTATATTCCAGTCATGATTAACACCACCCCCTCCCCGGTCAGCCGGTCCGCAAGAATATTGTCAATATTAAACTGGTCCACGGTGCAAAAAAGGTTGGGGACCCCTGCTAAGTAGACCTATCAGTTTTCTCTGTGGACGGGCTTTACAGTCGACCTCAAAAATAATGACAGTGTTGCTCGCTGTACTGTTTGCAACAGTGACTTTTCTATTGCCCCTGGTGGGTTAAAATGTAAAAGACATGTTCAGGTGAGTTTAACAGATGTCATTCATTTATTACCATAGCTAACGTTATTTAAACTAGCTGGCTGGCTGCTAAGGAGCTATGCTACTGATGTCCTACATGATGAGGCCAAACTCCCTGTAGACTTGCTTAAAGTTATAATAGAATAAACATAATAATATGATATAATATAGGTACGTATTTTAATGTCACATTTTCTGCATATACCCAACTTGGTTTACAGATTAGATAAGATCACTAAACAAAGTATTACATACACCCTTGGAGGTCAACCATTCGGGGGGGGGGGGATATGGGGTTGCAGGGGGGCAGGGGTGCTACCTCCCTGAAATGATGGTGCTACCTCTCTGAAATGAGCTTTTGCAGGGTGGGATGTCTGCATTGAAGCCTATTGAATTTTGAAAGGTCCAGATAGAGTGGATGTGGAGAGGATGTTTTCTATAGTGGAGGAGTCTCAGGCACAGCCTCAGAATAGAAAGACTTCTTTTTAGAACAGAAATGAGGAGGAATTTCTTTAGCCAGATGGTGGTGAATCCATGGAATTCATTACCACAGACAGCTGTGGAGGGTAAGCGATTGGGTATATTTAAAGCAGAAGTTGATAGGTTGTTGATTATTAAGGGTGACAAAGGTTACAGTGAGAAGGTTGGAGAAGGAGAGTGAGAAGGATAATAAATCAGCCATAATGGAATGGTAGAGCAGACTTGATGGGCTGAATGGCCTGGTTCTGTTCCTATCTGTTGGATTTCATTCCAGGAGGCTTTGAGTACAAAGAAAGGATAATCAAAGCAAATGTGAAAACACTCAGCTGGTCAAGCCTCGGCTGTTGAAAGAGACACCGAGTTATTGTTTCAGTTTTGGATTCCTTATTCTGCTTGTGACAGTGAATCTTTGATGTAAAGCACTAAAGCTGCTTCTCTTTCCATGAACACTGCCTGACCTGCCAAGTGTTCCAAGCATTTTGTGTTACTTCTGATTTCTAGATGCTGCATTTTTTTTTAAATATTCACAGGGGCAAAACCGCCCTAATACAATTGTGGAAGGGTTTAATGAGAGAAAGCTGGAGAACTGTTTGCAGTGTTGGTCTCAATAACAAAGAACAGTTATATACAGTATCATTGAAGGAGGTGCAGTAAAATTCACCAGATTGACCCCTAGCATGACAGGACTGTCAGTGAGGAGAGATCAAGTTGTCATAAACTGTACTCAGAAAAATTAAAAACAAGAAAAATCATTGAAACAAAATTCTGATTAGACTTGATAGGTCAAACGTAGGTCAGTACAGCACAGTACAGTCCCTTTGACTCACGATGTTGTGCCAACCTTTTAAACTAATCCAATATCAATCTGACCCTTCCCTCCGACATACCCCTCCACTTTTCCATCATCCATGTGCCTAGCTAAGATTATCTTAAATATCCCTAACGTATTTGCCTCTGCTTCCGCCCCTGGCAGTGTATTCCACACACCCACCACTCTGTGTATGAAAAATCTTACCCTGGCATCTCACCTACACTTTCCTCCAATCACCTAAAAATATTCCCGCTTGTATGAGCCATTTCCACACTGGGAAAAAGTTTCTGGCTGTCCACTCAATCTATGCCTCTGATCATCCTGTAGACAAAGAGGCTAGATGCAGCATTGATGTTTCCTTTGCCTGTGGTGGGTAGTGCGGGTACAAAGTGGGGATCACTGTCACAGAAGGTAAGGCCTTTAGGACTGTGATGTTCTCAAACTTCTTTCCTCAGTGGGTGGGGAATTTGGGGAATTTGTGGAATTCCCTGTTACTGAATGGAGTGAACATGTAAGAAAGTAGATAGATCTGACAATAAACTGGACTGGTCAAAGAACACTGAGGTTGTCTACAAGAAGGGTCAGAGCCGTCTCTATTTCCTGAGGAGACTGAGGTCCTTTAACATCTGCCGGATGATGCTGAGGATGTTCTATGAGTCTGTGGTGGCTAGTACTATCATGTTTGCTGTTGTGTGCTGGGGCAGCAGGCTGAGGGTAGCAGACACCAACAGAATCAACAAACTCATTCGTAAGGCCAGTGATGTTTTGGGGATGGAACTGGACTCTTTGACGGTGGTATCTGAAAAGAGGATGCTGTCCAAGTTGCATGCCATCTTGGACAATGTCTCCCATCCACTACATAATGTACTGGTTGGGCACAGGAGTACATTCAGCCAGAGACTCATTCCACCGAGATGCAACACAGAGCATCATAGGAAGTCATTCCTGCCTGTGGCTATCAAACTTTACAACTCCTCCCTTGGAGGGTCAGACACCCTGAGCCAATAGGCTGGTCCTGGACTTACTTCCTGGCATAATTTACATATTACTATTTAATTATTTATGGTTTTATTACTATTTAATTATTTATAGTGCAACTGTAACAAAAACCAATTTCCCTTGGGATCAATAAAGTATGACTATGACTAATCACAAAAGGCATCAAGGGGTATGTGGAGGGAACAGGAATATGTTATCAAATAGTGGAGCATACATGATGTAAACAGTGAAGATGACTCAGATTAAATGGCCAGCCCTTGCTCCTATATTCTATGTGTCTATGAGTCTGAAGTTGGGGGAGTGGGAGTGAGATCGGGTCAGGAGATGAAAGATTGGAAGGTGGATACATTGAGATGAGTGAAAACTTGAGGCTTGTTTCTATGGGGAGACTAAGGAGCTGGGAAAGTCAGGTAAATGAATAGAAGGGGACCTGTCGAGTTATGTTTTGTAACTTCAAAACATTAAGTTAATTCCAGGGAAAACACTGGAGTCTGGGAATGCAGGCCTAACTTCATCTTTACTTTTAGCAAGGTCTGCACATATCAAGTGGTGGCATGATGACATATGCAATTATTATATTTATACATATAGATAAGCAAGTTTATTTGTACAGCATCTTTCAAACACAAGGCAGTTCTAAGTGCTTCACATAGAACTAGATCTAAAATTTGAACATCAAATTTCAGACAATGTATAAGAGAATAAAATCACACAAAATGGATATGATAAATAGAAGTTACAGTGCAGGAGATTCTAATTAAAAGCTGCAGCAAAAAGAGAAGTTTTTAGCCTCAATTTAAAAGAGCTTAAAGTTGGAGCAGACTTCAGATCCTCTGGAAGGTTATTCCAAATATGTGGGGCATAGTAACTAAAAGCTGCTTCAACATGTTTAGTTTTGACCTTCGGGACGGTAAGCAGACCTACCCCAGACAACCTGAGAGCGCAGAAGATGTATTTTTGTCCTAGACCATTCAGAGCTTTATAAACGGTTGGTAATATTTTAAAGTCAATCCTCTGATGAACAGGTAGCCAGTGTAGCGATCTGAGAACTGGAGATCTGATATCCTGCAATGAGTTATTTAAATGATCAAGAATGCTTAATTAACCAATATATATAAAAGATCACTCAAATATTATTGAAATATTAAATACACAACAAGTCCTAGTACCGCCTGGAGTCTGTTCAATGAGGTCCCTTTCACATAGGCCAGAGTCAGGACTCAGCAGCTGTATACATCTGCTTCTGTACGAGTGATCTGGGGATGACCTGGCCACACTTCCTCATGCAGTAATAATAATGTCAGTAGAAGCACTGTGTTTGAGTCAACACCACTGTACAGATCCCGGCTACTCTGTGTTTCAACACGTCAGGCACGGGAAACATCACAGAGTGCATGCAACTCACTTTTCCACAGAAGTTTGATCACGTAGTGCATGGAAGCGTGGCCTTTGGGGATCCTGTCTTCCAGACAGGGCAGATTTCAGCCTGAATTTACCTGTTACGCACAACCTTCCAAAGAGCAATTATTATCAACACAAGGAAAATCTGCAGATGCTGGAAATCCAAGCCACGCACACAAAATGCTGGAGGAACTCAGCAGGCCACGGCGGCATCTATGGGAAAGAGTAAACAGGCGATGTTTCAGGCCGAGACCCTTCAGCAGGACTAGAGAAGAGATAAGAAGTCAGAGCAAGAAGGTGGTGGGCGGGGAAGATGAAGTACAAGTTGGTAGGTGGTAGGTGATACTGGGAGAAGGGGAGAAGTGAAGTAAAGAATTGGAAAGTTGATTGGTGAAAGGGATAAAGGGCTGGAGGAGGAGGAATCTGATAGGAGAAGGTAGAAGACTATGGAAGAAAGGGAAGGGGAGGAGCATCAGACGGAGGTGATGGGGAGATAGGAGATAAAGGCAAGAGAGGGAAATGGGAATGGGGGAATGGTGAAGAGGGGTTTAATTGTTATTAAAGTGATTTTACCATCATTCCTTCTGCTAAGATCTAGAGATCACTGATCAGTGCAGAGATTGGGGGCCAAAAAGTGTGTGTGTGTGTTTTGGACAACAGCTGAAGGGAAAATATTACATGTTATATGACATCTAGTTACAGATAGCATAGCCAGAGAGCACAATGTATCAAATGTCATTGGAAGAGGTAATTGAATCCAACCAAATATAAGTTGCAGTAATAGGTCTAAAGTGCCAGTTGCATGCAATATCAGGTCAATTATCACACTAACATTACTTTATTATATTTGGGCATATTTGCAATTTACTTTCATGATTCAGATTGTGGAGATAATGGATAAAGAGCCATTGTGCACCGCTCGAGCTGATAAGAGAACCCAATGCACAGTTACCATGGCACCAACTTGGATTGATGGTGTTAATTTACAGTCTTGTCTGAGCTTTAATGGGAATGTATTACAGCTTGGTACATAACTAAAGTCTTGTGTTACTCCAGAACTGATTGAACAGCTTGTGTGGTTACTTGGTGAACTGGCATTAACTCGACAGGAAAGCCCTGGCCTTGCGTTGCTTGCAGCTGTTTTGAAATAAGTATTCAATCTGCATTTGGGCTCTAGGAGACAAAGCTGAGTTTCTTCTGCCCATTCTCTTTGACATAAGTTAACATTTAGGTCTGTAGAACTGCGCGCTGAGTGAACTCTTCTGCTGCTCTCACCACAGTTTGCAAAGTACCATGAGCAGAGAAACAGAGCAGCTTTTAGGAGACCACATCCATTTCTCAGAACTTTCTGTGTTGGAGATTTTGCCCACTCACCTTTCCCAGTATTATTTGTCTCATTTTTCAAGGATTATTTTCATGGCTGATACTAAAAAACAAGAGAAATAATATCGGGAGAATCCTCAAGCCCACTCCACTATTCAGTAAAATCAGGGCTGATCTGATATTGGCTTCAACTGTACTTTCCTGTCGATTTATTTCCTGGCATAATTTACATATTACTATTTAACTATTTATGGTTTTATTACTATTTATTATTTATGGTGCAACTGTAATGAAAACCAATTTCCCCCGGGGTCAATAAAGTATGACTTTGACTATGACTATGACTATATGACTATTACTATGACCATAGTCTGTCCTGTTGTCAGGAGCTACCTGTCTCAACCATGAAAATATTCTATGAATGAAATCTGTGAAAGAAAGTTCCAAACTCTCTGAGAGATGAAATTCCTCTATCCCCATTTCTCCCTCCTCTCTTTTATTTTCTCCATAAAAGTGGAACACTCCTTATTGTGAAGCTATACCACTCAGCTCTAAAATCTCCCCTCCCCACACCAGGGAAACATATTCTTAGCATCAAATGTTCCTCAGAATCTAATATATTTCAATAAACTCAGCTCTGCTTCTAAACTTCAACTTGCTCACACCTTCCTCATAAGTCAGCCTCTCCATCCCAGGAATCGAACATGCGAACATCTTTTAGACTGAGAGTATAACAATAAGGAGACCTAAATTCAACACTATATTCCAAGTGTATCCTTGCCAGCCCCCCGTATAGTTGTGACATGGTTCCTATACTTTTACACTCCATCCCTCTTGCAATAAAGGCCAACAATGCCTTCTAAATTACTTGCTGTACCTTCTGTGTCTTCTACAAGAACACACAGTATTCTCTCTTCTCCTCTCGTATAAACAATATTCTGTGTTGGATTTGTTCTAAATGTGAATAACCTCACAATTCCTCCAGTTTTAGTCTTTCTGCCAAATATTTGCCCACTCACTTAACTATCTATAAACTATCTATATCCCTTTACAGTTACCCTGAGAACTGTTTTGTCATTTTGTATCATAAGGAATTCAACTACTTCATCAAAGTCGTACATCATGGAGAACTGAGGCAGCAGCACAGATCCATGTGGCATTCAACCAGCAGTAGGTTGTCAGCAAGGAAATAATCCATCTATCTTATTATTAACATGAGAAAGTCTGCAATGCTGGAAATCTAAAGCAATGCACACAAAATGCTGGAGGAACTCACCAGGTCAGGCAGCATCTATGGAAAAGAATAGATAGTTGAGGTTTCGGGTCGAGACCCTTCTTCAGGACTGAGAAGGAAGGGGGCAATACCAGAATAAAAGGTGGGGGAAGAGGCTAGCTGGAAGGTGAAAGGTGAAGCCAGGTGGGTGGGAAAGTAGCCAAAGTTCTACACTTGCCTATATATCTCCTCTCCCTCCTCTATACAGGGCCCCAGGCAGTCCTTCCAGGTGAGTCAGCACTTCACCTGTGAATCTGCTGGAGTTGTCTATTGTGTCCAGAGCTGCCTATGACCCAGCGGCAGCAGTATGATGCAATACTTGATAAATATAGAGAAAGAACTGTGAATTACTTTGTGTATATATAGTAAATAGTTAAACAAGTAGTGCAAAAACAGAAATAAGAAAGTAGTGAGGCAGCGTTCATGGGTTCAATGTCCATCAGACATTTACAATCTACATTCTAGATATGGCACATTTGTTATTAATTTCCAATCAGCTGACTGTCCTTGCTGACTTTCTGACGTCTGTATCTTAAATCACAGGCTGAGAAACAAGTATATAATGATGTAAACTTCCAGGGAAATTCAGGCAATTGTTTTTATTAATTCATAGGACATAGGCATCACCCGTGAAGTCAGCAATTCTTGTCCAAGGTTTAAGTTGCAACGCTGCTTGCAGCAGTTTGATACAAATGAGTGGCTGTTGGGTGACTCAAAGATAATGAAAAGTCAAATATTTTGCTGAGGACCTTAAGTCAATTGGACCAGACCTGATGAGGACATATGGGTTCTTTTGTGGAGGGCATTACTGAACCAGCTTTGTTTTAATCATAGACAATAAGTTTCATGATCATCTTCCCAGAGACCAGTATTTTTTTTTTCATTCCCAGTCTCCAGAGAACTGTCTCAAGACCACTTTTAGGTGCCCAAATGCACCAACTCAATATTAAATGCTTTCATGCCCATGGATTCAGGTACATGATTTGGTCCAAAAAAAGGCTCTGTCAGATTTCTAGACTATGAACTTTCTTCGCACAAAAAAACTGTCTGATCTCATTGTTCAGTTATCAACAGTGCACTGTCCAGTGGCACTCACTTATAGCATATATAGAATAAGCTGCACAAATCCTTTAGTAAACTAAAATTTGCATACCATTTGTCAATAACTGTTCAACATTTAAAAGGATAGATACTCCATTACAATAAGTATGCATTACTTTTGACCCTGTCCCAAAGCAAATTATATTTTTACAAAATGCCACTATTATATATCATTGCTTATCTTAGTTTTTAAATATTACAGATGTTCTGAGCCAAAAGTTTGGAAACTTGGACCTTTCTTTAAACTTCTGCAGGTCATTAGGGTAAAATTTCTTCTTGCAATTGGACAGAAAGGCAATTGGAATGTAAACCAAGCTGCTCATTCACCATCACTCAGCTTTGCTGCAAGTGAAGGCATTCTCTTTTATTAGGGTGTCTTAATGTAAAGAAATATCAGGAGAGATAAAGAAATGGCTTAAGGAGAATCCTATCTGTGTATATTTTAGTATATATTTAAAAGCTGCCTGAAAAGCAATCTAGGAAGGGCAACAATTTGTTCAACAAATGGAGAATATTTTTCTGAACACAAGAGAGTCTGCAGATGCTGGAAATCCAGAGCATCACATTACAAATGCTGGAGGAACTCAGTGGGTCAGGCAGCATCTACAGAAGTGAACAAACAATTGATGTTTCTGGCTGAGACCTGAAATTGCTTGTTCATTTCCATAGGAGGTGCCTGACCTGCTGAGTTCCTCCAGCATTTTATGTGTGATATTTTCTGAAACATCCACTTGTAAATTCCTTTTATGCCTCTTCTGCTGGGCACTAGAGAATCTGGGCTAGAGTTGCCAAGAACAATTGTGTGGTTCATGTTACTGGATATTCCAGACACTTCTCCCTTGAACTTGGTCAAAATTAGTCAATGGTAAGTTTAGCTATAACTTAAAGATACAGTAAAAGCACACTATTCAAACTATGTTAATCAAAAAAAATGGGGTATGTTAGAATTTATTGGAAAATCTGTTAAAAAGCACATGGAGTAAAAATTGAAATGCCAAAAGCTATAAATATCAAAAGTCGAGATACAGCAAGTAACTGCTGAAGTAAATAATAATTCTTGATTTTTTTTCATCAACATGCTGAGGTATAAGGGTTGATAGCTTCAAGTTCCTTGGAGTGAACATCTCCTGATCCAACACATAGACTATCACCAATACCTCTACATTCTCAAGTGGATAAAGAAATATAGCATATCCCCATCAACCCTGACAAAATTTTTATCTATGCACCATACAGGATGCATCACGGCTTGGTATGTCTCTGCCCATGATTGAAAGAAACTGCACAAAGTTGCAGACACAGCTCAGCACATCATGGCAACCAACCTCAATCCGTGGACTCTGTCTACACTTCTCAATGATTTGGTAAAGCAGCCAATATAATCAAAGACCCCCCCCCCCCACCCCTGCGACACCCAACCCAGACATTCTATCTTCTTCCTCTTCCATTGGGCAGAAGATATAAAAGCCTGAAAACAGGCTCAAGGACAGTGTCTACCCTGCAATTATGAGACTATTAAACTATTAAAATTAAAATTCCCAAGAATGAGTAGTGACCTTAATTGAAACTTATTGAATGGTGAAAGGCCTTGATAGGGTCAATGTGGAAAGGATGTTTCCTATGGCGGGAGAGTCTAAGACCTGCGAGCACAGCCTCAGAGAGGTGTCCTTGTACAATGGAGATGAGGAAGAATTTCTTTAACTAGAGACTGGTGAATCTGTGGAATTCTTTGCACAGGCAGCTGTGGAGGCCAAGTCTTTATGTATGTTTAAGGCAGAGGTTGGTAGATTGGCCAGGGCATGAAGGGATATGTGGAGAAGGCAGGAGATTGGGGCTGAGAGGAAAAATAGATCAGCCATGAGCAGATTTGATGAGCCAGTTGGGCTAACTATGCTCCTATATTGCTGCCGCTGCTACTGTGCGATTGAGAATCTCCGGAGGGGAAGGCCCCAAATCCTCGGCTTTGCCTATTGCCTGTTGCTGGGGCCGGGGTCGAAGCGCTCGGCAGAGATGGTGCTCGGTGCTCGGTGTCGGAGAGCTGGTCGGAGGCTTGGAGTTTTCGGACAGACTCGGAGTCGGACTGTGATCGGATGCTTCCAGGATGCTGCATCGGCAAGCTTGCGGCGCTGGAGGTTCACCATCTGCATGAGATGATGGGACTTTCGAGAGACCTTGAGACTTTTTACCGTGCCCATGGTCTGTTCTTTATCAAATTACGGCATTGCTTTGCACTGTTGTAACTATATGTTATCATTATGTGGTTTTTGTCTGTTTTTCAGTCGGTCTGTGATGTGTTTCTGTGATATCATTCCGGAGAAACATTGTATCATTTCTTAATACATGCATTACTAAATGACAATAAAAGAGGACTGCATGTCCTCATAATCTAACCTAATATCTTATGGTTTTATGTTCTTAAACAGATCCCTAGTACAATAAGATGGACTCTTGACCTCACAAGCTACCTCGTTATGAACTTGCGTATTTTTGTCTGACTGCAGTGCACGTTCTCTGTAGCTGTTGTACTTTATTCTGTATTCTATTGTTTTCCATCAAATCACTGAATGATTTGATCTGTTATGAGCAGTATGCAAGACAAGGTTTTCACTGTTCCTCGGTACATGATAACAGTAATAAACTAGGTCCAGTTCTTGGAAAGAGCAGCACTCTGTACTGTATGGTATAGATTGTGAGTAGAAGAGTCGGGTTTGATCCAAACACAGTTCCTCCCTTGGATTTCCAGCTCGAATCAGTCACAATGGCATTTGATGCTGCTAATCGTTCTGTTTGTATGTAGGACTATTAAATATCAGGAGAAGAAGAGAAAGGGAGATGATGAGCAGCAAGTCTGTCCTGGGCGGAGGAGATTATGTTATCTGAGATGGATTTGGCACACTGGGTTCACAAGTCTGCCTCCCATTTGTTTCACGATAGTTTACATATTTGTTCAAGTATGTTTTAGGGTGTTAATCATTTCTTTAAAGCTATTCTGGATAGAAGTCATGTTTTTTCAATTACCAAGGCACTCAGTTTCATGCTATTTGCTGGCTCTGAGAGATATATTGCACAGTAACTTTGTGTCATCTAATGGGTGTGTATTTATCTTCGCCTGTCAGTATCCTGGTCTGTAATTGCTGATTTCTCCAGAGGCTGATCAGTTCATGGTGTGTACAATATATAGTTATGAAAAGTGACATCTTCAGATTATCTCGGTTTCAGTTTAGTTCTCTCCTGAAAGTCCTTTGCTTTTGTCTTGTATTCTGCAGATCAAACCAAATCATAAAAGATGTGGTTTATCATGTAGTAAATAAAGGCAGGAATTAAAATGCAGGTGAAGTACTGCAGCTTTTGTTTCACATTGATCATTTCTCCCTCACTGGACATTACTATTGACAGCAGATTATCCTGCCATTATTCCTTTACTGTATATTGCCAACTAACCAAATGTAAATTGCTTGCAATGTTTATTCAATTTTAATCAGTGCTTCACTGGTGGGAAGATTTTTTGGGATGCCTGAGGTCAGGAAGTTGTGAATTGCTTTTGGTTCTATATTTTGAGATTGTTTCACATAACCTCCTTCTACATTTCAATCATTACTATATCTGTCAACCAGATAAAACCATTAAGGAAATATGCAGGCAACAGGAATTTTGAAAACTTCCTTCAGGTTTGAAAGATTTCCAATTATGCTGATGATCTGTGAGGTTTTCTGCTGATTCTGAAATTGAAAAAGTCATTATATAAATGCTTAGCAAAAAAAAATAAACTACTGGAGGAACTCAGCAGGTCAGGCAGCATTTGTTGAAGCAAAGGAACAGTGAAAATGCTTTGGGTCAAGATCCCGCATTAGGTCTGACAGCACAGAAGAAAGATAGCAAGCTCCTTCTGATTCCAGTATCAAGAGACTTTACCATCTCTCTCCCAGCGTGTGCATGTGTCACATTTTTTATGGAAGTCAAGGAGAGATGGTGGTGACATGGCTGGAGCATGACAGTCAAGGTTAAGGTCAGTTATGAACAACTGAAGGTGGAAGGTACAACATCGATTCACGAAAGTGATCAAAGTGAAGGAAAGGGCAGGGAGGAAGTTAAGGTCCTTTATGTCAAAAGATCTGAGAAGGCAGGAGATGACAGACTTCAACTTTCAAGATTAGAAGGTGATCCCCAAATCCTCAAGATCTTCTGCAGGGGCATCATTGAGAGCATCCTGACCGGCTGTATCACCGCCTGGCACGGGAACTGCACCAACCTTGATCGCTGGGCACTGCAGAGAGTGGTACGGACAGCCCAGCACATCTGTGGATGTGAACTTTCCTCCACTGAGGACGTTTACAGCAGCAGGTGCGTAAAGCAGGTCTGGAAGATCATCAGGGACACCAGTCACCACAACCATAAACTGTTTCAGCTGCTTCCATCTGACAAAAGGTACCACAGCATTAAAGCCAGGACCAAAAAGCTATGGGACAGCTTCTGTCTACAAGCCATTAGACTTATAAATTCACATGTCTGTACATTGGGACAGAGTCATCACGCAAAGATTTTTACTCCCTCATGTTGTAGAGACAGATGTAAGATTTAAATAAATTCAAATTCAAATTCAATGGTAATAGAATCGTTTTCTCTTTGATGAGCCAGTGATGGGTTGGGTAGAATTTGAGTGGGAATTGAAAGTGAATTGACCTGTGGTCTAGAAAACTACAGTACTTATCTGAAAGATGCTCAGAGCATCAAATTCTCTGCCACAAGCTATTGAAGTGAAGTTGTTAAGTGTGTAGGGTGACAGATGACACATATTGTTCATCAGAGAAACTGGTCTACATAATTCACAAACACAGAAATGAGTTGCTGGCTTCACTTTAAGAGACGGTGTCTGATGTAATGACATCAGTGTAAGGTGAACAGTTGGTTGGAGGTATGTGGCAGCTGCTCACCTTCTTCGGACAGAAGGTCTTTCCTACCCCCCCAAGAGGAAGTACAGCACGTTTGACCGCGAACTACTCAGGTCCCAGTGGTCCAACCTTACAGGCCAACGGTCACGGGCCTGAGGTTAGCTGATGCCAAGGTTGGAGACGCAAGCGTTTCTCTCCTGTTCAATGTCTCAACCCATCACCTTCACCCCATAGTACCTGCAAACTGGGGGCATGCTGTTTTTATCTCCATTCATGGCCTCTCACATCCAGTGGGAAGGCTTCACAGTAATTGGTTGCTGTAAAGCTTACGTGGAACGGCCTTAGGAAGGACGAGCGAGACTGCATTACAGTCTGTGTTGTGTGTCAGTGGGCAAAAATAAAACATCACCATTGTCACCTTTTGTGATCCCTGAATGATGGTTTGGCCTTGTCAATGTGGACCTGGTTGTCCTCTCTGCCACTCCTGCATTTTCACCCATCTCCTTACCACGGTGGACCAGCTGTGGATGTGGCTCGGGCATTCATCAACACCCGGGTCACTCGGTTCGACACCTCATCTGATCCTTCTTCTGACCATGGTCCTCAATTCATGTCTGGCCTCTGGGCCACAATGGCCCAGAACCTCAGCATTAAATTGCATCGCACCACGGTGTATCACCTGCAGTCCAATGGCCTGTGCAAGCAGTTTCCCGCTCCTTACAGACTGCTTTAGGGACCTCTCCTGCAGTTGAGAGTTGTCTCAATCATCCCCCGTGGATCTTGCTAGGGCTCAGAATAGATCCAAAAGAGGACCTGCAGAAGTTCGCAGCTGAGTTGGTGTAAGGGAACCTCTACAGATGCCAGGCGATTTGATTCCTAATGCCATGTACACCTGGTCACTGTCTCAGCAGTGTTCCTCGTTCCTCAGTAAACTCAATTCTTATACACCAGTTCCTACCTCCCATCATGGCATACAGCACTCTTGCGTTTCTGCTCACCTATGTTCTACATCGTTCATGATGTACATCAGCACCTTCTTAAACCCCCTTACGACAGCCTGTTCCACATTTTGGAACAGGGCGAAAAGACTTTTATTGGAGACAGAAAGAGTAAACCTAAATGTATTTTTGTAGATGGCCTTAAACTGGCTTACCAAGACCTGGGATGATTCCACTACCATACACCCCGAATCACAACATGACCATGTGCGTGTTAGCATACCCGGGATGAGCTAAAGTCACCTGCCGTTTCTCCAAACAAAGCACATAGAACCTGAGCCAGGCAACTCATACGATTTCCAGACAGAGTCACAATGCCAGTTTTGGTAAATTCTGGCTGGGGTGGGGTGGTTGTGTAGGGTAATGTAACGGGTGATAGGTATTGTTCATCATAGAAACTGTTCTACATAATTCACAACACCGTCATTAAGTTGTTGTGTTCATTTTAAGAGAGACGTAATGACATCAGTGTGAGGTGACTGCTTTTGACTTGTTCATATTGAGGAAAGAGTCAAATGTTGCTCCAATCCAAATAATCAAAAGAAGTGAGCAGCAAACAAAAAAATCCAACAAATTCTTGTTTTTTTTTCAATGAAATAATGAAGCATTTTTTTATTTTGACATCTGCTTGAATTCCTGAGTGTGAATTTCAAGTGGACCACCCGACTAGCACATACCGGCACATAGTTGAGACCAAGTTGTCCAAGTAGTGGATAAAAACAAATGGGATGGACTGACAGTAGAGCAAATCGCTGAATGACGCAAAACATCTGGCAAGTGCTTAATCATTCTCACTTGACGACCCTATCATGCAACTTTAGGGAGGATAACATTCAGTAAGCCAACCAAAACCCAACTCCAAATGTGAGGAACATGGTAGCACACAAGGTAGATGAAAGCTTCTGGCAAACTGAATGGTTTCAGAGAAATTACTGGATGAAAGTTGGTTTTTGGTTATAGCGGAAGGAAATATGTAAGGTTATGGGGACACCTGATAGGAGCAAAAGCACCAATGAACAACTGATCTGAGCTTTGACTTTATCAACAAGTAGCTGATGGTCTGTGAAAGACACACACCTCTCCAATATTGGCCTTTCAGTGGGACAGCAAAGAGACGGAGAGGTGAACAGGAGGGAGAAGGTCTATTGTTAGGGGCTTGAATGGAGACGGGCTGTGATCTTCAGAAATGTTGTATACAAGGAGAATTCTCTTTTACTCTTTTGTTGATAGTGGCTTAGAAGGTTGGAACATGATGCTCCTGGGTGCCACAGGGCCAGTCCCAGCTGACAACTTCGAGAAGGGGCCTTAGTCATTTGGGTCTGTTTCAGGCACACACTCTGGGTTCCTATCCTGGAGTATGGTGGGTGGTGAATTTATGGTGCAGAGTGTGCCTTGCCCTCCTCTAGCACCTTGCTGGATGTAAACAAGGCTCAGTTGTGCAGCGAAGTACCAGCAGGACCAATACATGCCTCAACCAATATTCCAAACTCCCTCATCCCCTTAAATATCATATGTTTCTTCATCAAATGTCGCTGTGATGATTGTACGCTCTCGTATCAATTGTTTGGCGACAATAAAGTATAAAGTATATAAAGTATAAATATCTATCCAACTGAGCTGTTTTTTTCCATACAGGAAATGTTGTCCAAGTGAAACAGTAAAAAGGTTAACCAATATTGAAATTGGAGCTCAGTTAAATATCCCAAAGAACTTTACAGCAATGAAATATGAGTGCAGTATATTCACTGTGGCTGTGTAGGTAATGAGGCAGTCATTTTGTGCACAGAAGCCTCCCCTCCTTACTCCATGCTCTGAACCCTCCACCCTAATCCTTCAATATTTCTACTCTGTGTTGCCTTGATCACCACTTGGTGGCCTCTACACCTTCTATGTTCTATTGGTTTCCTCTGAAAAGTCCAACAAGACCATTGTCACTGTGATCAGTTATCACAGTTCCAATCTCTTTCTGGCCTCACTGCCCAGCACATGAACTGACTGTCAAACTTTCCAAATCCAAATCAAGTTCACATCCAGTTCAGATCAGTTGATATGACACCTTGCCCAAACTCCACTCAGCTTGTCCACTGACTTGTGAACAATATTGTCCACAGGTGGGTGGACCTCCATACTGTGAATGATTGCACCAAGTCATAGCCTTGCTACTGGTGACAAATGGACCTTGTATCATCTTCCCTGCCTGCTCTGTAATAATGATTTTGATGTGATCATCCAATCCTACCTTTGTCTACCTCTGACATGTATTGCCTCCCCTTTGATCTTGTTTCATTGATCCATTTAAAATAACGGTTCTCCATTAACTCTCAGACATGACGAACAGCTTCTTAGCAAGGTATTTTGGATACATTTACTGCTTTACCCTTGGCATTGAGCTACCGATATCTTTCAGGGTTACAGCTTCCACTTCAGCTAGGAAGCTGCCAAGTAGGTCCAGTCCTCCAGTTCTCATCTCCACTGCTGAGACCCTAACCCCCAGAGATCCCCCTGTAAAACTTTCCACCACTCTCCCTCTTTGTACAATTTTGGGGCCAATTGCTTAAATGAGGGCTAAGTGTCATCAGAGACCACTCCTGTGAAATGCCATGGAGTGCTTTCTTGCATTAAATAAATACCAGCAGCTGTTATTGCTCAAGGTCATATGTTTGAGCAGATTTTCAGTCCGTAGGAGGTAATCCACAATTGAACCCATAGAGAGCTTGACCCACTAAAGCCAATGGCATGTCAATCGAACACTGCAATGCCTACCTCTTGTCTCATTTTTTCTACACTTACACTGCTCCTCTATCCCATACCCTACCCATTATCCTCCATTCTCCTCTCTCCTCCTACTTCTTTCCACTCCTCCCCTCACATCCTTTACAATCCCTCCCCTCCCTTCATATTCCCCTCCTCTTATCTCTCCTTTCTGTCTGCTCCTCTCACCTCTCTTAATTTTTTCTCTAGTTTTTCTCACATCTTCTCCCCCATCTCATTTCCTCTTCTTTCTTCCTTCATCTTGCTTTTCTTCCTCCTATATACTTCCTCTCTGACTTCGCTTTTCTAGCCTACTTTCTACATTTCTTACTCCCAAATTTTCAAATGACGGGAATATTTACAACTCCTACAAACAACAGGCTGTGACTACTTTTCCACCAAGTTGCAACATTTTCCAGACTGACTCATTGGTCTGGGACTAACATACAGCTGCATTGGCTGAGCTCTGTTTCTTGCCCTTCCAAACATTCCTGCTGACATCCCTCTCGTTGACAAGGCAGCATGCTATGCTCACGAATCAAATGAGAAACACATGTCTTTAAGTTCACAAATTTTCATGCCAGATTTTAATAGGAACAAGCTTTTTACTAAATTCCTGCAAAATAGGGAGATTAAAAACTCCTCAGTTAATCCCTCTGTCAAAACAGCTCAGTTTTAGGTGAACCTCTTGGTTTTTACTGGGATGAATTATACTCTTTAGTATTTAAATGTATATGAAAGAAATAGGAGGGGATTTTCATAAGGCAGCAGGTGCTAAAACAGAATAATGACCCCCATCTCCCGTCAGGATTGTTCAGATTGGAGAATCCAAATGCAGATTGCATTTGCAGAGCACCTCAGCTCAGTCCACAAGGATCTCCTTACATCTCCTTCCCACTATGGCTTTGATCTCTCTGTCTTTGTACTCTTAAACCCTTTGAACACAAGATAACGTGAACTAGGGGTTAACATCTCATCTTCGAGCTGGGCACCTTTCTGATTTCTGGACTCACCAATGAATTAACAATGAAGCGTTCCAGCTTGGTTCAGAACTGACAATATCTGAGGATAGTATATTAACATATAAAATTAACTTAATTTTTGTCTCTTTACAGATGCTACCTGACCTTCGTCATAATTCCATTTAGTTTCAAATTTCAACCACCTGTTTATTATTATCCCAAGCTTCAAGTATTATTCTCTCTATCCTCCTCCAGCTTGCACCTCCTCCAGACAGATTAGCTTCTATTAACTTCCCTTCACCATCCTCCCTCAACCAAAACCATCACCACTTGTGTCGTCTTGTCTCTCTTAATCACCACCTTTTTGTTCATCCTCCTTCTCTGCAATTTAAAACATGCTCAATTTCTAACCTGTCCTGAGTACAAAGAAGGTCATTGGTCTGAAATATTATCTGTTTTGCTCTACAAATGCTATCATTATTTATGTATGCTGATAGCTACAAATATATTGAACTAATTTTGATACTGATGATGTGGTTTAGTACTTGTACATTACCTGTCTTGACTTTGTTCATTTTAATATTCTGACATTACACCAGGAGATTGATGAGTAATTTTAATCTACAAACGTAATTCACCATCCTCAATATGGAATAGGGGGCAATGAAGAAATGATCAGAGGGAACTTAAATTATTAAAAAACAGGGATGCAACCTGCTGAAAGTGCAGCAATCCCTGGGTTTAATTGCAGAATGATTGGATTAAGTCTGGTATCCATCCTGTAGAGATCACCAAGTAGAATAAAATTAAAATGAGGCTACAGGGCTTCTAATTTTGTTGTCAGTTTGAAGTAAACATCTCAAGCAGGGTTTCTCAGAACTCAAAAAAACAACACACCAAAATACCGATGTGGTCATGTGGGCAGGAACCTCCCAATCCAGAAAAGAAACACTTCCCCGACACTGCCTGCTGGCAACCCCAAACCCTCAACTAAATCTGCCCAGCCCAGCCCATCCTTTCCAAATGCTCTGCCAATCCTCAACATCTTTCTCCACTGTCTTCTTCCCCCACTATCTTGCTTCCCACGCAATCCTTCTTCCACCACAATCTCTTCCCCCAAGATCTCTCTTCCCCACTATCTCTTTCTCTCTTGAAATTGCCTCGTTAAACGCTTCACTTACTGTAATTGATACATCCAGCATTGTGTTGGCGCGTGGCCAAGTGGTTAAGGCGTTCATCTAGTAGTTTGAAGGTCGCTAGTTCGAGCCTTGACTGAGGCAGTGTGTGTGTCCTTGAGCAAGGCACTTAACCACACGTTGCTCTGCGATGACACTGGTGCCAAGCTGTATGGGTCCTAATACCCTTCCCTTGGACAACATCGGCGGCGTGGAGAGGGGAGACTTGCAGCATGGGCAACTGCTGGTCTTCCATACAACCTTGCCCAGGCCTGCGCCCTGGAGACCTTCCAAGGCGAAAATCCATGGTCTCATGAGTCTAACAGATGCTTATAAATAATTTCCAGCGTATTCTCCCTGTGACAAATGAATATATTAATGTGAAGTGGTCTTTAAGGGAGGTGAACACAAAATAATCTGCAGATGCTGGGGTCAAAGCAACACTCAGAACACGCTGGAGGAACTCAGCGGGTCGGGCAGCATCCGTGGAAAAGATCGGTCGACGTTTCGGGCTGGAGTCCTTCGTCAGGACTGTAGGGGGAAGGGGCAGAGGCCCTATAAAGAAGGTGGGGGGAGGGTGGGAAGGAGAAGGCTGGTAGGTTCCAGATGAAAAACCAGTAAGGGGAAAGATAAAGAGGTAGGGGAAGGGAGGCAGGGAGGAGATAGGCAGGAAAGGTGAAGAAAGAATAGGGGAAAACACAATGGGTAGTAGAAGGAGGCGGAACCAAGAGGGAGGTGGTAGGCAGCTGGGGGAGGGGGCAGAGTGACATAGGGATAGGGGGAGGGAGGGGGAGGGAATTACCGGAAGTTGGAGAATTCTATGTTCATACCAAGGGGCTGGAGACTACCTAGATGGTATATGAGGTGTTGCTCCTCCAACCTGAATTTAGCCTCATCATGGCAGTAGAGGAGGCCATGTATGGAAATGGGAGTGGGAAGCAGAGTTGAAGTGGGTAGCTACTGGGAGATCCTGTCTGCCTTGGCGGACGGAGTGGAGGTGCTCGACGAAGCGGTCCCCCAATCTGCGTCGGGTTTCACCGATGTAGAGGAGGCCACATCGGGAGCACCGGATACAATAGATAACCCCAACAGACTCCCAAGTGAAGTGTTGCCTCACCTGGAAGTACTGTTTGGGGCCCTGAATGGTGGCAAGAGAGGAGGTGTAGGGACAGGTGTAGAACTTGCACTTACAGGGACAAGTGCCAGGTGGGAGATCCGTGGGGAGGGACGTGTGGACCAGGGAGTCGCAGAGGGACTGATCCCTGTTGAAGGTGGCGGAAGTTGCGGAGGATAATGTGTTGGATCCGGAGGCTAGTGGGGGACAGAGTTCCGCTTGTCCTCACCTACCACCCCACTAGCCTCTGGATCCAACACATTATCCTCCACAACTTCCGCCACCTTCAACAGGACCCCACCACTAAGCACATTTTTCCCTCTCCACCCCTCTCCGCAGGGATCGGTCCCTCCGCGACTCCTTGGTCCACACATCCCTCCCCACGGATCTCCCACCTGGCACTTCTCCCTGTAAGCGCAAGTGCTACACCTGTCCCTACACCTCCTCTCTTGCCACCATTCAGGGTCCCAAACAGTCCTTCCAAGTGAGGCAACATTTCACTTCTGTTTGGGTCATCTATTGCATCCGGTGCTCCTGGTGCGGCCTCCTCTACATCGGTGAAACCCGACACAGATTGGGGGACCGCTTCGTCGAGCACCTCCACTCCATCCACCAAAACAGACAGGATCTCCCAGTAGCCACCCACTTCAACTCTGCTTCCCACTCCCATTCAGATATGTCCATACATGGCCTCCTCTACTGCCATGATGAGGCTAAACTCCAGTTGGAGGAGCAACACCTCATGTACCGTCTAGGTAGTCTCCAGCCCCTTGGTATGAACATAGAATTCTCCAACTTCCGGTAATTCCCTCCCCCTCCCTTCCCCTATCCCTATGTCACTCTGCCCCCTCCCCCAGCTGCCTACCACCTCCCTCTTGGTTCCGCCTCCTTCTACTACCCATTGTGTTTTCCCCTATTCTTTCTTCACCTTTCCTGCCTATCTCCTCCCTGCCTCCCTTCCCTCCACCTCTTTATCTTTCCCCTTACTGGTTCTTCACCTGGAACCTACCAGCCTTCTCGTTCCCACCCTCCCCCACCTTCTTTATAGGGCCTCTGCCCCTCCCCCCTACAGTCCTGACAAAGGGTTCCAGCCCGAAACGTTGACCGATCTTTTCCATGGATGCTGTCCGACCTGCTGAGTTCCTCCAGCGTGTTGTGAGTGTTGCTTTAAGGGAGGTGAAACTGCTTCTATACAAATGGTTAATAATTGCAGAATCAAGTATACAAATTTTCAAGTTCAGGGTCTCTGCATTTCCTGCAATTTCAAGTTCTTCGGCAACTAATATATGCCCCAACTCCTTCCCAACCGCACTGTAAGTCTGGGCCACCATGTCATTGTAATCAAAGGATCCAACTCTTCGTAAACCAATTTAAAATTCTGAAAATGCTGTCAGGAATTAGCCTTTGACTGTTAATCACCATTTTACCTTCCACTTCCGGCAGTGTCCTGTGTTGAGAGGGCAGTGCCTTTTTCTCAGTGTCTGAGCCTGCTGAGCTCATGCCTGAGGCAGAGGAGCATTGGTCTGGAGTCCCAGTTTAGCAGTCATGTCCAGGTTGTGTAGAGCTGGCTGTGGTGGGAGCTTTCAGGGGATGTTGCCAATGTAGGGAAACATTCTCATCTGGTAAAGCAATCAGCAGCAGCTTGTGGTACCGAGTAACAGCCATAAATCCTCATGCACATTGTTTCGACATATGCCTGATGTGGACAGCCTTGTCCAGATACCATGAATTCATCCTCTAAAACAGATCGCCTTATCCAACAAAAACTTCTACAGCAAGAACTTTGCGATTACAGACACTTTCCATTTAATGACAGATTCTATGCCGTTTCACATGAGCAAAATCACTTAAAGTTTGGTTTCAAGACAAAAGCAGAGATATTAAGATAGAACCTCTCTGTCTGCAGCCTTGTGCAGCACTATAGCAAGGTCTAACATAAGCTCGAGGAACAACACCTCCTTTATTATCTGGGCATGTTGCTACCTGCAGGACCCGATGCTGAATTCTCCAACTTTAGACAACTTGCTCCTTCTTCAGGACTGGACATAATTACTTGTTTTTTTATATATTATTCTCTTTTGTTTGAATAGCCTAGTCTGACTGGCATACACCAGGAGGCCAGGCTATACACCATCCAAACTTTACTGCATTAACAACACATTACACAGCCAAAGGAGGTTAACTGTCCTTTTAATAACTATGCTATTTCACCCCATGACATACATACTTTTCATTTCATACATTTCTCGAAATTCCCTGCTGCCTAAACTAACTTGATTTCTCTTTTTCTCAGTTTTGAAGTGCCCTCAACTTAAAATGTTCATTGTTTCTCTATCCACAGATTAGGCCATAAGACATAGGAGCAGAAGCAGGTCATCCAGCTCATCGAGTTTGCTGCAGCATTTCATCATGGCTGATCCCGGATCCCACTCAACCCCATACACCTCCCCTCTCGTCATATCCTTCGATGACCTGACTGATCAGGAAACTATCAACTTCCGCCTTAGGTATACCCCCTGACTTGGCCTCCACTGCAGTCTGTGGCAGAGCATTCCACCAGATTGCTGTTCTCTGGCTAAAAAATTCCTCCTTATCTCTGTTCTAAAAGGTCACCCCTCAATTTTGAGTGTGTGCCCTTTAGTTCTGGATACCCCCACCATAGGAAACATCCTCTTCATGTGCACCCTATCTAGTCCTTTCAACATTTTGGTAGGTTCAATGAGATTCCCCTGCATTCTTCTAAATTCCAGCGAGTACAGGCCCAAAGCTGCCAAATGCTCCTCATATGTTAACCCCTTCATTCCCAGAATCATCCTAGTGAACCTCTTTTGGACTCTCACCAATGACAACACATCTTTTCTAAGATATGGGACCTAAAACTGTTGACAAAACTCCAAGTGCACCCTGACTAGCATCACATAAAGGCTCGGCATTATCTCCTTGCTTTTATATTCTATCCCCCTTGAAATAAATGCCAACATTGCATTTGCTTTCTTTACCACGGACTCAACTGGTAAAATAACCTTCTGGATGTCTTGCACGAGGGCTCCTAAAACCTGATTTACACTTGTGCATATGGGCTACGCCGTAGGCCTGATTTATACTTTTGCATAGCCCTACGCTGTAGTGAGCATGCGTAGTTGTGTCTGCGTCGCTTTGCAATTCACCGCCAAAACGTTAGTTGGCGGTGGGGTTTCTATGTCACTGTGTTGAGTTTCTTCGTGAGAGACATGGATGAGGAAATGCATTACAAATATTTTCGGATGTCGGCAGGTAAATTTGATGATTTGGTTCATCGTCTCCAACCATTTATTTCGCATCAGTGTACAGGTATGGCGGAGAAAAGCAACTGGAAATGCGTAGGAGGAAATGCGATGCTACCAAGCGGACCAATCACAGTTGTTGCGGTCTGTAATAGCCGCGATGCGCAAGTTACATTTTTGGGGAGGTGCACGTCACCCTACGGCACAGGGTACGCGGTACCTATGGCGTACATTTGACGCAGAGGTATAAATTGGGCTTAAGTCCCTCTGCACGTCTGATGTTTGAACCTTCTCCCCATTTAGATAATAGTCCACACTATTGTTCCTTTTACCAAAATGTATTACCATACATTTCCCAACACTGTATTCCATCTGCCACTTTCTTGCCCATTCTTCCAATTTGTCGAGGACCTGCTGCAGTTTGGCTGATCTGCTGTTTCTCTAACATTTTTAGTTCAGCTTTCCAGCATCTTAAAATTTTTGTTTCCATTTTCCAATTTTCAAGACAGGCAATCCATCAATTGGTTAAATAATTCTAAAAACATCTTGAGGTGGAGAGGTTTAGAGAGAAGATTCTTGAGCTATATTAAATTGAATTTATAGCATTGAAATGGGCCTAACTGGCCTGTGTCCACAAAGTCTCCCAAAACCCAAATTCATCAAACCTGATGAGCCTGTTGTTAGATTCCTTTCTCCTTTATATAATCACCAAGTCTCTTACAATTGTGTATCTGCAACTCATCACAACCACTGCCCAGGTAGCTGATACTACCGCTTGGGAGAAAGTGTATCTTTTGCATTTGTTATTGGATTTATTAGTCCTATATTCTTGTTGCTCTTTACCTGCTGACAGTAACTACTGGGGGTTTTGGCATTGAAGGATGTCCATTTTATTTCAACAGCCTTGTAATTTGGTGCATTTAAAAGAATGTTCAGATGTTAATTACAATCAAGATATCAAAATCTACTCCTGAAAAGCCTATTAATATTCAAAAGTGCAATTCTTTTCAAATTTATCGACATAGGACTGGAATTAAAATAAAGTTTGTAGAAATGTTCACAAGGAAATGGAATATCAATTGATGCAATCAATAAAATATCCCTTTTTATACCTGCCTGAAGGATTTTGAAAGCCACACATGTGTCACAGTTTCAAACCTGATGTTATTGATGTCAGTGAGGCAAGATATCTACTAAGATCTAAACTCCCATTCTCATGCTGTGTTAAAGGGCTTTGTCTGACACTGTCTCATCCTTAAATGGCAATTCACTGCTAATGTGAGAAATAACTGTCTATCCTTGTGGTCCTGGCTACGTAAACCGCAATGCAAGTGTTGTCAGTGGCAACACCAAAGCACAAGTTAAATTCTTATTTGTTTTTGTCGTTCTAATCTCTTTCAAACAATCATTAAATAGAATATGATTCTCAATTGGGTCATATAATCAAGGGCAAGATATATGCCGAGTGTTACCGTGTGTGTGTTGCATTAACAGATGGTGCTGTCTGTATATTGAGCACTTCCCTGTAGATAAAGATGCCAAAGGCTCACTGAGTAAACGGAGGGTATGCTTGCTGGTCTGGTCGTTTAATGTGTTAGCATGGCAGTGGGTCAATTCCACCTGCCACTAGCTGCTACAAGCCAAAGCCATTACATAATGAAATAATAAAGCCCAATGATAAAGTATTCTTCAGCTCCAAAATAGTAAGCCTGGACCAAGTGCCTACCAGCATGTTGCCAGCGTACAGATTCTTATAATAAGTGGATGTAAAGCAAGATGCAGTAAACCAATGGTAATCCTTCAGCCAGTGAATCTCAGGAAGCTGGTGCTGTCAGAATTTGACCAGGCCTGGCAGCAATAGGACATTCTGTGCATGACCCAAACTGCTCAGGCAGAAGTGCTAAAGTGAAATGCCAAAGTTAAATCATTTGTCAGCATTGAAACTGGGACCAGTAAATTCAATCATTTTCTGACCATTTCTCTCTCTGCGTTTAATTTGCGCAGTGTTGAGTTAAAATTACATATTTACGTATGTGGAATGTGTCGAGGTGGGTTTCATTTACTGGATGATTATTTTAGTTGATAGTGCCGTAAGTGATAAAATTAAATATTAAAGAGTCCTTCAGAGCTTGAACTTGGTGTTACAATGAGATTGTGAGTGCCGTCTAATCGGTTTGCTATGTGGCTGCTGCCCCCACACAGGAATGCTGGCACTAGCTGGCAGATACAAGCAGACATATTTGCATAGCAACTAGAAGAGAAATAATGCCTGTTTTCTGTTACTGGAATAAATGCGATCATTTAAACTGACAGCTTTATCACGTTAACTTTAATATTCTCTGGTTTTGTTTTCCTCAAGTCATGTATGAGCCAGCTAGTTTGGAAACTAACTTCCTTCAGTACTAAATTAGGTCACCACGAGTGACTATCTAACATTGAAAGCTGCAGATTTTCTATGATAAATCTTGTTCTATTCAGTGCAGGATCCTCGATTTAAGAAGCAACATAAGTCTGAGTAACTTTCTGATGATTAATTTCAATGAATGTTTCTGACCCAAAAAAAAGTAGAGAGTGGGAAGAGAACAGTATGGAAACAGTTGCCCGAGAGCTGCTGGAACTATTGCATGGTTGAGTGTGAGGTAAGGAGTCAAAGAATCTGTTTTGAAATTACAGTGGAGCTAAATATATTGTCCTGGAAAATATGTCACTTGTTTTAAACTTGGCTCTTGATCAGAATTTACACAAATGTTTTCAGTATCTTAGGTGAGAAATCTTTTCTGTTATACCTTTTGGCTGTTTAGTCAACCTAAATCTGGTTTAAGGACACAAAGTGTATTGTTAAAGATTGCACTATTACCTAACAACTAAGAGCTTTAATGGTCCAGTTTGGGAAAATGAAGAACTGCTGCACTTTCAACAAGTGCTACTCAGGAAAAGAAAATTTTGGGCAGATGATATAAATTGTGTAGTTTCATTCTTGGTTTAATTTAAGATTACAGATTCTTGGAAGTGTTTAGATTTTCTTGTACAGTCACTACGTTCATTCCATTGAGCTAGATAAGCTAGTAACCAATTTTCATGAGTAAACACTTCTGTACTCTTGGGAAATATGTTGGAAGATGGTAGAAGAGCATATATGGTGAGATTGCAATGATGTTCTACCCATTCCCTGAAAGATTTATTGATCCAAAGAAAAACTATATACCTCAGTATTGACTAACTACATAGTGAAGGGAGCTACTTCACCAATTGACAATAAAATAAAATATCATGAATGGAAGAAGAAAGGAAACAGGCTGGAAACCCATGTAGCATTATGAAAATCAACACTGGATTTAATGTCTTTCTTCAGAAATCTTTATTCTTAAACTCCTAACTGAAGCTACTATTGAATTAAAGATTGTCAACTACCTTGCACAGAATTGAAGTTTACTTCTTGCTAGAACAAAGTTTAGTTCTTTCTGATGGAGCCATTACATAGTGAGATCTGTCAGCTTACATTATTGATTTCTTGAAAATTCATCTTGAATTAAGCATAAATGAATGAGTTTCTCAGCTTATGGAGGAAAATTTCATTGACCCTTTGCTAATGTTGGGATTATTATAACTGGGATTGAAAATGAAATATCTTTGCTCTGGGCTAAAGACATTCTAATATGCTCTTGAGAGGAGTGAAATCTTGCTTTGGAAATATTAAAATGCATTAATTTATAATGTTGAAGCTAATATTTGTAATTATTAATAGTATTAAGAACCATTTCTCTTGATGAAAAATGCTAACTTCAATAATAAAGAAAGTTATATCCTGCTGTATATGAAATGACTGACTCTTAATATTTGCAACCAATTAACATATTTTTGTACTAAAATTCCAAAATGTGATTGGTTGTAGACCTTCAATTACAATGAGTAGCTTCAAGTGTTGGAGCTAAGTTTTCTTTAAAAGCAATTAATATGGGAAGATTACACTTTATGAGATGAATTGCTCTGTGATGTTTGATTAGATAACTAGAGTTGAACATTTAGTT
Source organism: Mobula birostris (assembly GCF_030028105.1). Lineage (NCBI taxonomy): Eukaryota > Metazoa > Chordata > Chondrichthyes > Myliobatiformes > Myliobatidae > Mobula > Mobula birostris. Next base: position 17,140,274 of record NC_092392.1, on the reverse strand, counting down.
CAAATTGAAAGACATTCTTTATTTGTACAATGTTTACTTATTCAGTGAGTCATGTCTAGTGGAAACTGAATGCCCAGAAAACATTTTGTCGTATAACGTATGATGACTAATATCAGTCAAATGACACTGACGTAACACTACTGATAGTTACAGGATTACCAAATAAATTGAGCACTTTGCTCAGCTGCCCAATCACAGAGATACTTTAACTAAAATCTTCCATGATAATAGTTCCCTTGATGTGCAGATCAAAGGAAACAATTGTCTCACCAATCAGTGACTCAGTTAAGACAGGTAAATGCTTATTTAGTGATTTTAGATCTGTGGATTCTATAGTTTTCAATATGTAGATCATTCTGCCATGTAATAGTTCATAATACGGTGTTGATGGGTGTTAGAGCGTGTTCTGGATTTAGGGTGTATAGCAAAATATTAACCAACAACCAATCTTTAGACCTGAACATGGACTGTAGATTTAAATTTGAAATGCAACTCTGGACAATAGGCTCCGAGAGCTGTGAACAGCAATTAATTGGAAAACCAGAAAATGCTGACTTAACATTCATTTTCGGTGTCTAGGGTGTAGGTGTGAAGAAGGAGATGTGAAGGTTATATGTAATTGAAAGGAAGCACTGTAGACAGTGAATCCATCCAGTATTTGAAGCCTCTTAAGTACGTATGTTTGTGCATATGAACTGTTGGTCACTTGTGCTTTGGGTAGTACAATGCAATTGCTTTTATCCTCAGTGGCTAAGAGGGAAGGAACGTAGCAATGTGAAGCAGTAAATTGTGGGCTCTTAGCCACTGAGGATTAAAGCAATAGCATTGTATGTGATCAGCAAAATTAACCACAGCTTGTTAAAAGTGAAGTTATTATGTCACCTTGTTGTCTATTTAGTGATCATATTTGCCCAGCAGCCACTGTGCGCTGTCTACTTGGGCCTACTTACTTTGAATGTAAAAGTAGATTACTGTAGAAAGGAGAGGTTGAGTTTCTTTGCCGCTGGAAATGAGTACGTTCCTTTCTCTATACATTTTAAATATAGAACTGGAGGTTGTGTACAGAAATGTATATTCAAAGTTAACAGCTAATATATTTCAGTAGGAATTGAATATTAAGGTCTGTCTAAAATGTTCAAAACTAAAGTTGTCAAATTGAGCTGCTTTAAATTTCCTATGAGATACATTACTATTTCCATGATCACTGAGGGGCACAGAAATGGGCCCCTTAGCCCACCACATCAATTACAGCTATTTTGCCCAAGTACACTAACCCAACTTGCCCACATTTGTCCCATATCCTTTCATTCTCGACCTATTTATTTGTCTGCCTAATGCCCCTTAAGTGTGGTATTTGTATCCAATTTCACTGGCATTGTGTTCTATATATCAACCATTCTCTGTGTAAAAAACACATCCTACCCTTCGGATTCACTGAGCCCGCTAACTCCTGCCCATCATGTCTCTTACAGTATGTTGATGTACTGTAAATAGCTGAGCATCAGAATTCCTGAACAGTGGTAGCAGAGAGAGTTCAGGTCTGTTGCTGTTGGGATCGTCCATTCTCCTATTCCAAGCGATCAGTGGATCCTTGAAGATTCTATTAATTTTCTTCTTTCCTTCTGTCTCTTTCAACTATTTTTCCTCACCTAGGTCAAATGGCTCACTGACTGATGCATTTTCATACTCACTGACTGTATTCTACACTACTTATGATGTCTCATGATGGATTATAATAAAGGCATCTTGTATTTCAGAGCAAGAATGTTAGAATGTGAAACAGCAGAGGCATTGGTGATAAACATGTGCCCTTGCAACAATAATCCTGCATCCACCAAGGACCCAACATAATGCAATTTAACTGTTAAATCCACACAGCAATAGTCCACATTTTAGTTGCTACGAAGGTGACAGAGCTATAGGGGAGCAAAGTTCAAAGTTTGAAGTTCATAGTGTCAGGGAATGTGCTGCACTGTTTTTTTTTATTTCAAAATATACTTTATTCAAAAATAAATATATACAGTAAACCATTCAATAACTTTTCATCCTTTACATACGTTTCCATTATACTCAGTAAAATACCCGTGTTTATAGCCACCCACGTGGCACTCCAGTAATTCAGCTTAGCATCTCATTGTTGAGGGGTATACTCCCCGCCCACCGACCCCTCCTACTCCCACGGGTGGAGAAACCTATACTGTGGTCCTTCCCCACCGGGCCCTTGCGGTGGCTGCACCAAGTTTCAGTGCGTCCCTCAGCACGTACTCCTGCAGCCGAGAGTGTGCCAGTCGGCAGCATTCTCCCACGGACATCTCCATGTGCTGGTAGATCATCAAGTTTCGGGCTGACCAAAGAGCGTCTTTCACCGAGTTGATGATCTGCCAGCAGCACCGGATGTTGGTCTCCGTGTGCGTCCCCGGGAACAGCCCGTAGATCAGAGAGTCCTCTGTCCCGCAGCTGCTGGGGATGAAACGTGACACTAGCCCGTCCATCCTCCTCCACACCCTCTTTGCGAACTGGCAGTGTGCAAAGAGGTGGGTCACAGACTCCTCCTCACTGCAGTCCTCCCGTGGGCAGTGGGGTGCGGAGACGACGTTCCGGGCGTACAGGAGGGCTCTGACTGGGAGGGCCCCTCTCACCACTGTTATGTAAAGTCCAGTCGTGTGTGGTGCAGGTCCCATTTAAGATCTTGTTTTGGAATACAAAGCACACTAATGAAGTTCCACATTAAATTTCAGCTGATTTTTTAATTTACTGATAAAGAATCTAGTGACTTCCTGGTGTATAGATGAATAAACTCTTCTCGGACTTTCAGCCGGATACAGATTTGGATTTTAACCAACATTTCGATGTCGAGGATATTGCCTAGGCATGTCTAGTCCAGTGGGATATATACATCACTGTCGTCCTTTCCTTCTGATTGGTTAGTCCTCAACCAATCAGGTTTCTGCTGTCCCACCTTTTTAACAACTGATTTTCAGTTCTTACTTTTAGCAAGACCTTCATCTTTGTTAAAATTCTTTTTCTCTAGTTTTATTTCAATGGCTTCCTTCACCAGGCAGTCCCAAAGGCCATCTGTGCTGCTCAGTAGTTTTGTGCCGTCAAAGTCAATTCTATGGACATTGCGAATGCAGTGTTCTGCTACCGCTGATTTCTCCAGGTAACCCAAAGGGATGCACCTTCCATGCCCCTTAAAATAGGTTTCCACCGTGCGCCCTATCAGGCTGATATACACTGCTCTGCATTCACAGCGAATCCTGTAAATTCCAGCCGTCCTGAGTCATAGAACATAAAACATAGAATAGCACAGCACAGTACAGGCCCTTCGGCCCACAATGTTGTGCCGACCCTCAAACCTTGCTTGCCTCCCCTATAAGCTCCCACCTTAAATTCCTCCATATACCTGTCTAGTAGTCTCTTAAACTTCACTAGTGTATCTGCCTCCACACTGACTCAGGCAGTGCATTCCACGCACCAACCACTCTCTGAGTAAAAAACCTTCCTCTAATATCCCCCTTGAACTTCCCACCCTTTACCTTAAAGCCATGTCCTCTTGTATTGAGCAGTGGTGCCCTGGGGAAGAGGCACTGGCTATCCACTCTATCTATTCCTCTTATTATCTTGTACACCTCTATCATGTCTCCTCTCATCCTCCTTCTCTCCAAAGAGTAAAGCCCTAGCTCCCTTAATCTCTGATCATAATGCATACTCTCTAAACCAGGCAGCATCCTGGTAAATCTCCTCTGTACTCTTTCCAATGCTTCCACATCCTTCCTATAGTGAGGCCCAGGTCATCTTTGAACTGCATAAGCTGGGATTTGAGCTTCCTTACGGGTTTTTGTAATTCACTGGGGTTTTGAAATTTTGACTGGGTGTTAGCCTTCCATATACTCTTTGTTTAGCATATCAAAAATTGAAAATGAGAGAAGTAATCAGTTTTATGAAGCTTATTGCACACCATTATAAAAATGTTAACAACTCAATTCTGACTATTTTACAAAGAAAGTAACAATCATAATTTTCAAATTATGATGAGAAATTGCTTGGTTTCTGTTCTTATAGTTTCAGAAGCTATCTGAATCCTTTGCTTCTCTAATTCCAGGTATCCATAATTCCCTACTGTATTTGAATTGTTGTTACGTTGGTGCATACTTAGCACTACGTCAAATTATAATGTTTGAAGTGACTAATGGTTCCTTGTCATAATAGGAAAAATATAAGTGATTTAACTTGTTATTTCAACTTCCTTTCCTACTGTAATATTCCATAATGAGTATAAATTCCTCTGACGTACTTATAACAAAAGACTCATTTGAAACTGTATAAGTGTTGTGGGAAGTGAAGACTCTGATAAGAAGTCTTTCTGTTTCTCATTTATCAATGGTCTCACACCAGTGAAGGTGCTACAGCTCCACCAGTGGCAGCAAGGTATATAACAATGTACCACGTTTGTTTCAATCGCTTCCATTACAAATTGGTTGAAAGAATTTAAGATGGGCATTCAGAAATAACAGCTAATGTCTGGAAGTTAGATTGCATCATTTTATGGAGTACTAAAACATGGTTGTGTCTAGCACAAGCACACAACCTGATTCCTAGTAAAAAAAATTATATTGTAAAACCAGCCAAAATCCAGTGTGAAAAAGCATTGGGGAGGCGGGTGGTTTACACACACAAAAAGGAGACGTGCACATTTCCCAATAGGACTTCACCCAGCTTCGCAGCACATGTTTGAAAACTTTGTCACACTGATTGAGAAGATGTCAATCCTTAAAGGCCCACACTGCATTGGGACTGTTTTAGCAGAGGCAGCGGCTCCAAGGGGTAGGCAGATACTTCACCCATCTTGTGTGTTTTCCTGTATCACCTGGCCCCTTTACCTGGTTACCGGTGACCTGTACTGGTGTTATGGATCACAGTGTGGGAGCAGAGACTTGCTTTCCATTTTGGGAAATTCCTCACTCTGTTAGGATTGTTGTTCGGGCAACATGGTAGCACGGTCATACAAAACACTGGAGGAACTCAGCAGGCCAGGCAGCATCTATAGAACAGAGTTACAGTCGATGTTTCTGGCCGAAACCTTTCGGCAGGACTGAAGGGCCTCGGCCCGAAACGTCAACAGGACTCTTTTCCATGGATGCTGCCTGGCCTGCTGGGTTCCTCCAGCATTTTGTGTGTGTTTCTCGGATTTCCAGCATGTTTTCTTGTTTATGGTAGTACAGTGGCTACCATAAAGCTTTACAGTGACCAGGGTTCAATTCCCACCACCATCTGTAAGGAGTTTGTCCGTCCTTCCTGTGATATGTGTCCCCCCTCTAGGTACTCCAATTTCTCTTGAAAATGCCTCTGTTATCAACACTCCTACACTGAATGGACTGCTCGTAGCATCCTCCATTGCTACAGAGAGGTGAAGAACATTTTCTATTCTATTTGGTATGAATGCTGAGTGTTCCAGTTTTAGGTAATCCACATCACTGATCCCACCTATCACCCACCAGCCTGCATCCCACCCTTCCTCGTACCGCTACATACTGTCGACCTTTCCTGCTCACTCTCAGCTTTGACACAAGATCTTGACCCAAAACGTTGACTTCCACCTTCAGCTAACATGCTGAGTTCTCCCAATGTTTTCTTACTCCTAGTAGTCATCTTTTTCTACTCCTTTTGCACTGCTCGCTGCCGTGCCTCAGGATGTAGCTCCACTTGCTGCTGCTGCTCCGGCTGTCTACTCGATTACACAGCACACAATGTTGAAGCCCGCTTGTCTGCTTGCTGGACCTTGAAGGATGCCCCCAGACCAGTGCAGGCAATGAAACCCTGGCTTGGGGAGACCCCTGGCTCAGCCCTCTGGCTATCTTTCTACCTGTGCTCAGCTGCTCAGCCTGGAGTGCACAGTTACAGATGCAGTCAGATTCCCTCCTTTCACCAGAATCCGTCCGTTAGGGCAGCTGGGCAGTTATTTCCACTGGGAATGTCCAATGCCTTCAGGATGAGGAATCTTATGATTCTCAGAAACATGAAATTCACTCTTGATAAGATTATTGCAATGACTGCCGAATGTCTGCACAGTAAGGGTGTGGAAGCTCCTGCTGCTCTTGAGAAAGCCTTGGTTATTAACAACGAGAGTACCACACTGGCAGGGCAGTACTTAGTGTCACCACACAGTGTAGAGCAAGTCATTTATAAGATGGTTGCAGTTTGCAACAGACTTCTTAATCATTCCCCTTCTGGCTCTGGTCTTAAAATTAGTAGCATTACTTAATTCAGTTTCCCAATTTCCTATGGGAGAATGGGCTCTGGACTGCAAAGCCTTGGGGTTATAAGTCACGTACCACAACTTCTTGGTTACTGTGCACTAATTGGTGCTCTCATTGATATGTGGACCATTTCTCCCTTTAATGACATGTCTTGCTGTTGCCTTCAACAAGCTAGTGCTTTACCCAAGGCAGTGCCCTTCACACAGATCATGTCTAAGGCTTTGATTATTTCTCATGTGAAGCACAGTGAGATTGGGATGAGGTAAAAAAAACAAGGACGAAGCCTAAACTATATTCAGAATTGTACACTGCTTGATGTCACAGAACATGCTATTATGCTTTGTATTTTCCAACAGAATATTTCATCAGTGGAGATGTCATCTGATCATTATTTACAAGCAGTGCATCATGTGTTTTGCTAATTATGCAATCCAGTGTGGGGTTTGCGAAGCAGGCAGTGGAGCAGATCTCGCTGCGCTGAATGTAATTGGAGACCTACAGTTGGCTGTGGGTCCCTCCCTCATCATCGTCGGGAGGCTTTGACTGCAGCTCTGCTGTTCGCTCTTGACAGTAAGCAGCACGAGCGTGTGTTTCAGCTGTCACGGGCATCTTAAGGAACTGTTTGAGAAAAGACCTTCATATTGGCGGGGAGGAAGCAGACAATGACTTTTCCAATGAGATGTTAAACAAACTGTGTCATGGTCAATTGTTCAGCGTTAAACTGATTAACTGCAAAACTACCAGCCCTTAGTTATTCAAAGCACTTTGCTACAGGATACTCCTCTGATTACTGGTAGGTACTGATTCCGTATTGTGCTGTGATTTAGAAATGCGCGCGCGTGTGAGTGGGGGGGGGGAGAGAATGCATTATTGATCTTTGAAAAATTAGTTTAAACAAGATTAACTATTCAGTAACATTAAATAGGGACATGCATTAGAATGAAAAATAACAACGGTAAATTTCTAACAATGATTCGCAGTTTCGCTTTCTAATTAAGGTTAGTTAAGGAACAGTAAAGATCAGTGTTCTTTGTGCTTTCATTGTATTTTTGTGATATTGATGAGTTATGAAATTGGAAAGTCTACTTCAATATTGTATACAGAGTAAATTTGAAATATAAATCAAAGTATGCCCAGGGCAGGGTGTTAAAATTCATGAAATTATGTAATTAATCTCTGTCAAATGTGCTTTTTAATCTATTTGATTTATTATTCATATATTACAAAACCCAGGTAGCTTTCTGGGATACTAGAAGTCGCTTTGTAGCAGGCATACTTCACATATTTTTACATGTACGTTTTAGTCCATGTGAGGGTTGTAACGCTGTCACCCTAGAATCTCCAGCAGCTAATATTACTGTCATTCAAAATATACCGTCAGCTTCAGTTGGCTCTGACGGAGACAATCAGGATATACTGAACAAAAAGGTTGTCAGTTTGAATTCACGTTCACATGATCAAATATAGTTCCCATCTCTCATCTGTTAAGTTTTTGTTTTTGTTCTGTCTTTTCTATAATGTTCTATGTTAAATTATAGTTAGATACATTCATTAATGACTTTAGAAAGAACTATCATTGTGATAAAGCTATATATTTTCCCACTTAAATTTGTATGTAATTGTACAAATTGACATCCCCATTAGCTATGATATTTCCTTGACATATAATTGGTTCTTAAAAGTATTGATTATGTGCTTTATTTATAAAGAACATATGCAAGATATAATCATCCTAGTTCTAAATGATGATGCAATAAATAGCTCAAGCAAATCTTGTCATTACAAAATTTCAAGGAGATTGAAATACTTCCTTTGAGTTATCGCCAGATGTCAGTCTCTGTGATAGGAAATCTTCTCTCGTGTTGTTAGACATGAAGCAAATGTTACAGGAGTGGAAAAATTGACAGGATAATGAACCAGTAATGCGTGAGCCAATAATTCATAGCCTTTAATAACTGACATTGGTATATTTTTTGTTGGAATAGTGGAAGACATTGCATGCACCTTTCGTCCCCATCTCTGAGATCAAAGTGTAAAAACACTTTCTCTCCACACAATTGAAGCTATTCTTGACTCCTTGGAGTCATTCACAAGGTATATTAGGCTATAAATTCTTTCATGTATCAAAACAATATTACACTGCAGAATCTGATCACATCCTTAAATCTGAGGATAAATCCACCCACAGGTAAGTCCCTTTTAAGTTCACTACTAAACCCTCAGATCTGACCCGATTGCCCCCATTCACCCCCACCCCCCCAATTTACTGAACCATGACCTAAATGCCACCACCATAAATCCTCCATCGCTTAAAGCAGCCAATCATGGCCCTGAACGCCAACTAACACTGTGTATCATGATATTCTCCATGCTGAAATGACCCTAAGGATTCTGAGCAATTCCCTTCTCCACCCTCCAGGCACCCTGACCCTTCCTGTCTCTGCTGCCTGATCCATTGCCCATGACCTACGTCCAGCAAACTCCGATTCGCTTGACTTCTGATAAAGGAAAGGCCTTTGTGCACACACATTGTGTAAGGTTTGTTCTATTTTACACAATGCCTTAGACCACGTACATAACAGAACTCCAAATGTATTTAATAATTATGGCATCAAAAACTGACTAACAGAGAAGAGTGCCATAATCAGTCTATTTATAAGGAGAAACTTGTCTTTGGTCCCCAGCATGGAAACAAAACCTGCTATTTTCCTCACCTCCCAGAATTTGGCCTATTTGAAGTCAAGGGAATGATGGGAGGGCACAGTGGAATCATGGGATAGCACAATGGTGCTGCAGATAGTGCAGCTGTCTCACAGCTCCAGCAATCCAGGTTCAATTCTGACCGATAACCGTGCCTATTCTAGTCTATATGGGCTTTACTTTGGCTTCTTCCAGGTAGCCCAATTTCTACCTATGTCCCAAATACATGCTGGCGACTAGTTAATTGGCTACTATAAATTACCTGTAGTGTATGGTAGGTGGGTAGTGGGAGAGTCAGAGAGATGTTAAAAAGTATATTTGAGAGAATATGCAGAGGGAGATGAATTACTGTGAGAACCATCATGGGGCTAATGGGCCGAATGGCCTCTTATGTAAATATGAATGGGTGGAAATGATGACAGTCGGTGGCCAATACCCTCACATGTTCAAAGAGCAGTGCCTTCCTCTTATTTATCTGTTAAAATGGTGTCCTCTATGACTTTAGTTTGGACCATCTTGGTGCTTTAAAAGGGATGCTGCTTCAATACTTTGCAGATCCAATCCAGAGTTTGCACTGAGGATTAATTAAAGGAAAGTTCTCCCAATGATACATTGGGCTTTAGATGAATGGGAAGCAACAGAGGTTGTCAATCTAAGTTTTCTCATAGTTATCAGTACTCTAAGGGTTAAAACTGTGTTGTGACTTTTTTTTCAGTTTAGTTATCTTCTTACACTTCTTCAATATAAATCAATATTTTATGTTCATGGATACCTGAGTATAGTTATGAAAATGCCCAGATTGTAAGAAATAGGCAACATCTAAATGAACAATCAAGTCCAAAAAAGTTATATAAACGTTTCAGCTGATATGCTTGATAGGGAACATTTTTAATCAAATGCCACAGCTGTGAAATCTCCCAATTGCCAATGAACATGGTCACATTTCTGAATATTAGATAACATCTAGCATGAGCATTGTGTTTTTAATTCATTCCTGGACATTGTGAGACAGAATTCATCATCAGCCATTAATCAATATCGTTAATAATGTCATCTCCTTCGACCGGCTCCAGCCTGGAACACATCTTGATGTTTTTTTAAAATGTTCTCCTAGTCCTGAATATGTTATAGCTTTACAAAACATTCCATGGGACTCTGCACATTTTAATCATGGAAAGAGTAGTAATTTTCTATTTGCTGCCTCTGTTATTATTTGCTGGTTCTCGTCTGACACACATGTAGCAGCAGCAGAGCTGCTATGTTTGTCTGGATTTATTTTACTAGAGCAATGTCAAGGAAGTATTGTCATAAGATTACAAGATAACCATGGATGACAAAGGCTGGATTAATTTTTCCTCCAGCCTTAACAATCTCTGTATCATGTCACTTCCCAGATGCTACCTTTCTAGGTCAAGGTACCCGAGTGCATCTGTTCTATCCCGAATATACCGAAGTTGGTTTAGAATTGATGAGGAATAGAATTCTATGCACTCCTAATGTGTCAAATTGGATTAAACATTGTCTACTCCTTTGTGTTACATTGTTTTATGGTCTTGTAACTGACATCTGTTCCTGGCCACTTTCTGCTCCCTGTAATTGAGTCTCAGCTTGGCAGAGAAACTCAAGGCTATTTTATTGAAAAATTCCCATGTTTGGTGTTCTGAAATCTAAGGAATCTCCCTTCATCTATTTATCAACAATGCATGTGATGTTAATTTTTCCATATCTAAAATCCATTTGTATTTTAGCCATAACTTTAAACTAAAATAGTTTCTGCTGCAAAATATGAGGTGCCCAATGATATACTTACGACAAAGAAAGGCTTACAATGACTTGCAATGGAATGAACATTCCTGCACAAACAAGAGAAAATCTGCACATGCTGGAAATTCAAGCAATGCACACAAAATGCTGGAGGAACTCAGCAGGCCAGGCAGCATCTATGGGGAAAAAAGTACAGTTGACATTTCGGGCCGAGACCCTTCGGCAGGACTGGAGAAGGGTCCTGCCGCAGGGCCCACAACGTCGACTGCACTTTTTTTCCATACATTCTGCCTTGCCTTCTGAGTTCCTCCAGCATCTTGTGTGTCACTTGAACATTCCGGCACAACGTTTTGGATTGAGAAAGGGAAAATACATTTTCTCTATGTTTGCTGCAGTTCGAACATTATATCACATTTACTTTCAATTCGACATGCAGAAATGGTGAAGAAATTTCCGTTCCAAACTGATCCATAGATAAATTGACAATGGATGCTTTATTGCATACAATGACATCACTTTTTAATCCTTTGATGGTGACTCTTCCTATCACTGTTCGCATGGATTACATGGGTGATGTGCGCTCTGATCATTTAACATATTATAATCATGAAAATTAACTAAAGCTATTTTCAACTCTAGAAAAATCTCCCGCAGTATGGCAATAGTTTCTTACTAATCACTCCAAATCCAATCAGGTCCTACTCATTTGAGAATATGCAAGAATGCAACCAAAGTACTGAAGAATTGCAGCAACATGCAAGTCAAGGGTTAAGCAAACTCCAAAATTGTTCATCAAATTTCTACCAATTTCTGAAGTAATTTATCAACTTTAAATATCCTAGATGGCAATGGCATATTTCTTTCCTTCACAAATCGTTCATATTTTACTTTCATAATTAGTTATCTAGATATTCATCGGCAGAGATCTTTGCAGTGCAATGCAATTAAAAATTGATTTAACTTGACAAAAGTCATGCTGGCAACCATTTTCCAGGTGAAGTCAGGCCACTCAATAAATAAAACTGGGCACCTGAAGTCATAAGTTACTCTGGCAGCTCTGAAATAACTTCTGTATTGCTCCCAATGTGACACACTTTGTGAGGCAATGCAGGGGGATTTGGACCCACTTGTCCTGGGGTGCCTGCAATAGGAAACTCCAGGGACCTCACAGACATATTCCTACAGGCCTACATGGAAGGTCAGCAGGTAAGGGGAGAATTCCTCCCTCCCCAAATCTGCAGCCCACCGAAACCTTGTCCCATGTTATTACGCGAACAACAGGAATTCTGCAGATGCTGGAAATTCAAGCAACACACATCAAAGTTGCTGGTGAACGCAGCAGGCCAAGCAGCATCTGTAGGAAGAGGTGATGCTGCTTGGCCTGCTGCGTTCACCAGCAACTTTGATGTGTGTTGCCCATGTTATTACCTCTGATAGCATTCCCATACTAAAGTCGAATTCAAGAGACGTTTAGATAGATACATGAATATGCAGGGAATAGGATGACATGGATCACATCCCAGCTGTAGGGGTTAGTTTAATTTGGCATAATGATCCTTAGAGATATTGTGGCATGGAGGGCCAGTTCTGGGCTGCACTGTTCTACATACTCCTTTCAATAATAATGCTAGTCTCTCTGATCCCCTCCTTCCACTATCACTGGCTGTAGTCATCTCTCCCCATGTGCTACTGGGCCTACTTTGCCTGGCATAGGCAGGCCTCCCTCCACTGATCTCCGTGGCTGGATCCCAGCCTCAGATTTGGCTCCACTAGCCATCATAACCAAAGTTCCAATACCCAGTCACCCACAGCTGAGTTCTCGGGTCTTGGTTCCATTTTGGTCTGAAGGACGATGACCAAATTGTCACTGTCTGAACATGCTACCACTTCATGGATTGTTCTGGGTCTGCAGAATTCCTCAACAATTGCACCTTAGTAAAGTATTGATTAAAACATTGAAGATCTTACTGAAACTCAGTGATTATCTGCTACAGACTGTAAGTGAATGGATTAGTGTCCATTGTTAGTTACTGAAATAAGATATTGCCACAAATAACAGTTGCCTATCTCCTAATTTCAGAATGATTTTAGAAGTAATTATTTAGAATGGGTACTTCAATTTTTGTGGTGTAGTCTGGGGACAAATCCAGATGTTCTGTAATGGTTAACATTTGTTTCACAACCCTGCATCACAAGTATATGAACATCTACAACAGATGGTTGAAGGCCTGAGGCCTACAATTTGACAGTTTGGTCTATCTGTCAGTATAGAGGAGTGAGTTTTCACAGCTCTCAAGCTGTCAGGGAGTGGGGTTTGGTGTAAGATTTAAGTCTTGTCTGGCCACCTTAGTATCCCACAAGGTCAACAGTTAAACTTCCATGCATACTTCATCTCCCCAGTGAGTCAAATTGCAGCACACACTGTATTAGGCTGTTTCAGCTGAAAATCCTTACCAACTGTAAAGGAGAGACTCTGTTAACAGATAGGAAGCACCAAGTTTGAAATGGATGCAGTTTGATCTCTGTAGTGTTGAGATATGGTGACCGGTGAGAAACAATGAATGCTGTCAGTGAGAAAATGGCAAAAATAGCATTGTTCACTTTGATTTCATTGGTGCTTCTACTGTGAAGCGTGTGTCTCGTGCACACTCAAATTTGTAGCATGCTTGTGGTACAAATTGCATTGACAAGGGTGTTAAGGTGAGCACAGCTAACATCTGCAGGGTATACGTAGAGCATCATCAGTCAGCCTACGATATGGATTGGTTTCCAGTTCAATCATTTTGAAGCTCAGTGGTCTGGCTAATGACCTTCCTTCACACCACTTGCTTAGCAAAGCAATGCTCCTTTACGAATCTGTTTAAAGGAATCATCAACTACTTATGAGTTAGTTGTTGACTGAATTATTCTAATTGTTGCTGCAAATTTTAAAGTGTTTGGTGCTCTTTGGTTGTTTTAAGTTTCAGAATTCTTCATGGTGTGATGAGGCTGGGCTAGAAGCCTAGGGTTTTTACTTCAAGGCTTCTGTACAAACCATTTTCTCTCCCACATGACTCCATTAGTAGGCAGCTCTCTTGGAAGAGAATTTGACTGGAAGAATGAGAAGTTGCAGGAGGGGAGAGGAGAAAGAAGTGGAGAAATTCTTCTCTTCACACTTAGTGTTCATAAAACAATTGACTTATCAAACTATCAGGAAGATATTTTGCCATTTTGGAGTCTGTCATTCATTGTAGTACAGGGAAGAACACTGAGGCTATCTGCCCAAAAGAGCCAATCGCACTTCATTTTGTCTTGCCAGTGATGAACTTTTGAAGAGAGAAAAGAAATTTGTAGATTTGCAGCTTTTTTTCATGGAATAAGGTGCCTTTGACTATATACACATCACTTTGAATGTTGGATGCCAATTCTATCTGACACCAGAACTAATCAAAACTCCAACCCAATTGGTGCAAATACAGGTTAATGCCTGGGATCCTTACAGCAGCCATGATGCCGTCTTTCCGTGTTGGTTTACAATTGTAGCTACATTTGGGACACCATTTGAACCCAAAAGTTACTGGACTTCAAGGGCAATGACAATAGATGACATGCTGACCCACAAAATCTATTCAAGCAGATGGCTGAAATGCTGAAGCAAAGTTTTACAGCCTGAACCACTCCTGCAGTACTGGGCAGGGTGGGTCTTGAGATTAGTTATTGGCAACTGTATGCTGCACAACATTGCATTATGCAGGCAATGCCCTCCTGCCAGCTTCAGTGGAATGAAGAAGACGGGAGATAACACACTGAGCTCACTTCTACATGGACTGTCTGCAAAACCTTCATCCCAGTGTGAAAGCAAAAAGCCATAAATTCAGTTTCCCCACATCCTTCCTTCCCTCTGCTATAGGACACTCCAACGAGTACTTGCCATTCACTAACCAACTAGCCGTAAAAGTGTATCCATCTACCTGAGATGATGTTTCTACTGGAACACCAGTGCTAAGTTGGCCCAATTCTTCAGAGAGATGCCCTGAAAAGGAGAAAAAATGAACAACTAGCTAAACCACATGAGCTGCCCTAGTCTGAATTGTCAAGGGCTGCATACCTCATTCAGAAACAATCAACAGAACTTTTTGTAAAATGTTTTAAAAATTGCAAAAGATACAGGAGGTAAAAATACTTTAAGATGCTTTAAGCATGAACAAAGTGCTTTAAATAAAAACCTAAATGGTTACCTCTGTCCCACATAGCTAATCCTCTCCAATGAAAACAATGGAGAAGCACTCCCAGTTATCATCTCCTCAACAACCACCTGCTGGCAGTAACCAGTAACCATTAGATTTCTTCATTGACATTCACAATTGTTGGTTAAACAAGTTCATCACTTATAGTAGAATCACAAGCGTAAGAAAATCTGCAGATGCTGGTAATCCAAAGCCACACGCACAAAATGCTGGAGGAACTCAGCAGGCCTGGCAGCATCTATGGAAAAGAATAAACAGTTGATACTCCTGGCTGAGGCTATCATTACCTGTAGTTTCATTGACCTGACTCCTGCAAAACATGACTCTATGATTCAGTTTAATGATTTACAACAGAATATAAGGTATAAAAGGAATTGAAGGTGCTTGACTCATCCAACAACTATTGATGTTATCGCTTGGTAGGTGGATTCAAGGCTATTAATCTGAAGCCTTGATGTTGTTTCCCTCACCACAGATGTCAGCCAACTTGTTCAGTACTTTCTGTTTTCATTTCAGATTTCCAGCATCTGTAGTGTTCTGATTTTTGTTTATGAGAGAAAATTTATTTATGCTAATTGACAACATGAACATGGAAAAACTTGTTCATGGTGTCAAGGGAAGTAGTTGAGGCAGATACTGTATGTTAATATTTCAAGTATAAATGGACAGGTGTACGTACAGGAAAGGTTGGAGGGATATGCGGCAAAGGTGGGAAAATGGGACTAACTTAAAGGAGAATCTTGGTCTTTGTGGACATTGGACTAAAGAGCCTGTTTCCAATTTTGGAGGGTATTTGTCTACAGAAATACACCTTGAGATGTAGGTGAGATGTTTTCGAAAAAGGCTGGATGAATATGTTCAAGTTATAATGTACTCTTGAGATCAGATGAATTTTCATAAACATTGTAATGCAATCTGTGCTGCAAGATAATAACTAAGCCTTGGAACACACACCCAGCCATCTGTGGTTCTGTTGTGGTGTCAAAAATTACCATGAGATTATTGTGACAAGCTTCCTATACTTTTTATGCCAACCCTCAGTCTACCCTGTTCTTTCAACTTTCAGTTTGCCTTTGTCTTCATCTAGATAGTAAAATTAAAACTCTGCTGTCAGCAAGGTTATATTAAGCCTTTGTGTTGCTGGGAATGAAATACTATGAGAGAACCGTATGATCTTGTAGTCCCTGGGAAGTATCAGTTACAAAATCAGAGTAATACTTTTGACCTATGGTCCCATTTGAAACTCAGGATCCTGCAAACAATCCCATGATGACCAAATTTATTTCACAAATTAGTGCTAATGTATATTTGTATCCATTATCAATATAAATGCAATGTAGATGATGTGATTTCCAACAGGCAAAGGCAATGGCTTAGAAATGGAAAGCTAGGATAAGAGAATTCAGTGATGAACGTTGGATTTAATATTGATTGAATTTCTTACATTCCAATATGAATGTTCATAAGACACTCACCTTACATGTTTTCCATAAATGACAAATGGATGTAGTAGGATATTAAGTTGTAACTTTGAATCACGATAGCAGCTTTTAAATCTGCTTGCCATATGTCGTCTAGGATGAAAGCCCCCAAAGCTCTGCGACTAAACCTCTCAAATATAATTAATGGGGGGGGGGGGGTTCCAATCCTTTTGCGCTTATTTGCTACCTAAAGATGATTCAAATTTATCTTCCCTCTTTACGTCACAGCTTTTCCTTTACCATTGATTTGTTGACAATCATTTTCAATTTGTATTTGTTTTAAGAAATCAGGTGATTACTTCTAAGGTGTCTTCTTACAAAAAGTATTTTGTCAATGATAAATTCATACAAATTTTTAAGAGCTTAGTCCCGCTGAATGATTAAGTCAAGCGTGGAGTTCACCCAAGTGACTAACAAATGTCAGGTTGAATACGGGGTTGACTGTAGTTTGATACAGTTTCCGAGGCAATCAGTTGTTCTCAAAACAAGGAAATAGAAAGTGTTTATTGAGATTGCACCGTGGAATAATAATGAGCACTGCAGTCTCTCACCTGGATGCACTAGGCTTCAATATTGACCTTGGAAGTTATCTGTGCAAAGAAGGATATCTTCTCCTGTGGCTCTAGGTGCTCTAGTTTCCTGCCATATTCCAAAGCTGTGATGTTTGTATGGTAATTTGTGACTGTAAATTATTCCCAGTTGAAGTGTATGGCAAAGGATCAGAGGAGGCTGATGAGCATGTTAGAAAGGTCAAAAGGGAATGAGTTTAATGGGCTCTCTCAATGATAAAGGGGAATATGAGATTTTCACTTGCACTGGCCTACTGCTCATGTGATTGATGGAATCACTGCTTAACCCTCAGAGACAGACCTGTCAAATGTGTAGTGTCAATAACTGGAGAGATCATATCAACAGTGCTGGCAGAACGATAACCTTACCAAGGTTTAAACTCCAGAGGTGGCACGAGATATAGCTATTAAACTAGAGCGACACAATATTATAGAAGTGAAACAGACCTTTTTATTACTTGAGTTCATTTTAGCAGTTGAGTTTAGTGCATCGCCTGATTTCTCATCGTCTATAGTCATGTTTGGAAGCTCAACAAGATTCCAGAGGCAATAAGGTCATTCCTGCAGATTTGTTAAGGGATAATTCATTTTGTGGGAACATTAATACATATTCATAACATTTTAAACCTCCTGTTTTGATTGCACCCTAGATCAAGCAATATTTTACTGAAGACAAAGCATGTTAATAAATAAAAAGTATAACTTTTCAGATGTCTTATCAAGTTGTCAAGTATGTTGTTAAAAATATCTTTGTTAACAGCTGTGCCTTCATTTTCCTGCAGACTATTTTATCTGGACCTAATAATTACAGCTCAAAAATGGCAAAATTATTTCTTCTTATGGTTCTGGGAGTCTTTCTGGAGTACAACAACGTCTTTGGCCTGCAGCAGACTTTGCCACGAGTGTATCTCACAGCTAAAGGTCAGTGCAACATAAAAAATATCCATTTCTATGTTTGAAACTATTAAATATCTTGGTGTGTTCGAGATTCTGTTAAACAAAGATGCTGCTAAAGACCTAGATTAAAAATGTCAATCTAGGATGGAGAATGGGAAAGACCATGAATCCATTTTCGTACAGGTTATCGAGCTGAAAGCATGTAGTGTAGAGCAGCAAGCTTTTCCATAATGCTGTGTCGGGCATAATCTGTGAGCTGATAACTGTTGATCAGGAGTTACCCAAGCAGTAAGTGAAATGTCCATGAGCCAAATCAACATCTGAATTGTATCCACATATTAGCCTTTTATATTAAATCCACTATGTGTCATTTATATTTACTTAGAAAAGGTAATACTCTCTGGAACTTTGGAGATTTTATTGTCATGATATTGGCAAAGTCAGTATGATTGATCCATTCCAATCTTGTGCTGAAGGAGACACAATAAATGCAAGGAGTTGAAAGTGACAGGACTTGGAAGAACAAAAGATTTCTTTGACTTGCAGTTGGGAATGAAATTCTTGAGTGTGATTGAAGGATTCAAAAACTCATGAGCAATTTGGCAAACTGAAAGATTATTGTTCTTTCTGTGACCATAACTATCTCTATACCAATATGTGGGGTGTTTGGTCCTGTACATTGAGAGGTTTTATACTTGTACCGATCTTTAAATTCAAAGTTTGGAAGATGAAAAGGATGGGGCTGCAGGGGGTGGAGGCAGAGTGAAGTAGGGACACTCACTAAAAACCACCATCCCAGAAGTCATCAGCACAGAACCAAGAGCTGAAGTTCTGGTATCCATTCAGTAATGGATTGGATTAGACATAGAGACACAGTGATTACCATGAAGACTCATTCTACTGTGTTGGAAAGTGGCTGTAATGAAAAAAAAAATGTATTTTTACAATCTTTTATTTGCTAGCTGAAATTTACATATGTAGATCAGGGAAGTATTTTACATAATTTAAATAAGACTGAACATATCTCAAAGGATCCCTAAAATGTCCCTCAGAGAAGAAAACTACCTTCCTACTGGAGGTTATGCTGCAACTATACAGGGTACTGGTGAGGCCGCACCTGGAGTACTGTGTGCAGTTCTGATCTCCATACTTGAGGAAGGATATACTGGCTTTGGAGGCAGTGCAGAAGAGGTTCACCAGGATGATTCCAGAGATGAAGGGGTTAACCTATGAGGAGAGATTGAGTCGCCTGGGACTATATTCTCAGGAATTCAGAAGAATGAGAGGGGATCTTATAGAAACATACAAAATTTTGAAAGGGATAGATAAGATAGAAGTAGGAAAGGTGTTTCCAGTGGTAGGTGAGACTAGAACTAGGGGACATTGCCTCAAGATTCAGGGGATAAGATTTAGGACGGAGATGAGGAGAAACTGTTTTTCCCAGACAGTGGTGAATCTGTGGAATTCTCTGCCTAGGGAAGCAGTTAAGGCTTCTTCACTAAAGATATTTAAGATACAGTTAGATGGATTTTTACATAATAGGGGAATTAAGGGTTATGGGGAAAAGGCAGGAAGATGGATCTGAGTTTACAGACAGATCGGCCATGATTTTATTGAATGGTGGAGCAGGCTCAATGGGCCGGATGGCCTACTCCTGCTCCTATTTCTTATGTCCTTATGCTCTACCCAGTCTGGAGTCCGAGTGACTGCAGATCCATCGCTGTGATTGATCCTTAACTGCTTCCTCAGTTCATGCATAGTTAGGTGGGGTCTTTCCTGTGAGTGCGTGAGTTTCCTCCAGGTGCTATGGTTTCCTTCCACAGTCCGAAGAAGTACTTGTTAGTGGATTAATGAGTCAGTGTAAATTCCTGTGATTAGGCTAAGGGTTGATAGCTGGGTTGCTGGGCTGCACAGTGAGACAGGGACTTTCCACACTGTATCTCTAAATAAAAATACAAAAGCCAGCATGCCCAGTGGTGTCAGCATCCCCAGAACAAATAAAGAAAAGAAGATTCAATAGTGCATCTGTTCTCCATGGAGAAATATTATCTTTTGACTCAACATTCCACTCTGGGGGTGTTCTGCTCCTGATGGAACTCCATAAATTACAACCATGTCTTGAATCAAGTGCGAGGAATTTGAGCTGACAAGTTGGAGCCAGTTGGATTGGAGGCAAGTAGCATCCTTTAATGAATCACTGGGCTGAGTTGTCCTTGACCTGTCTGATCTTGCCAGTGTACATTGTCTGCTGATGTAAGGTCTGGCTGATGTATCCATTGTCTCTGGCAGATAACCCTGGAGTTGAGGCATGGACAGGCTGCAAAACCCAGCTTTGCAGTCGGTGCTTTTTGTTTTCTACCATTGATGCCAATATGGTGGTTAACGCACACGTAGGCATCTGTAATGTAAAACCTGCCAACTGACACCGTGTAGGAACATTGGTGTTTACTAAGATGGAAGAATGCAAAACAGTCAAATAATTTGATGTGAGTATTACTAAGTTGCCGCTTCACACGCCAGGTAATACCTGTCCTTAACTTCACACACTGAGCTCATGTTCATGAACAAACAGGACCTTCCACCAGCATCATCAAAAGAGCATTCATGAAAAGCATGTTAATTATTTATTGATTTATGATGGCTTCTAATACAATTCCATAAATTTGCTTGCAATTTATTTTTAAAGTCGCCAAGCTCTGCAAGGAGTAGCAGGAAAGGACACGGACCTCATTTCAATCTTCCAGAGAGTCAGTTGCACTCTCTTTCGAGAGTGGCCTGGGGAATGTGCAGATGGTAGTCCATTGGAAGAGTAGAGGGGAAGAAGGGTTGTAGCCTGGAGATCACCTTCACTCAACATGACATGTCCTTGCTTCAATATGGCAGTGCCCCCCTGCCAGCTGCCACAACTTCAGTCTTAAGGCTATGGAGCAAATTACCAGTGGCTATCAAAGTTATAGTAGGAACTGAGGGTTTGGCAAGAGAGGCAGAGGCTAGTTTGAGGTTTCTCTCTATTTTCTGTTTCTTTCTTTATTAGTGCCTGGCAAGATTATAGTGGGAGCTGAAGCTTGGCTCAAAGATTCAAAATGCATTTATTTTCAAAGTATGTATGCAGTATACAACCCTGAGATTTGTCTTTCCCACAGACAGCCACGAAATAAAGAAAACCATGGACCCATTCAAAGAAAAACATCCACCTCCCCTCCCACACACACACACAAAAGAAACAAAATCTCACAAACAGCAACAAAAAAAAAGCAAAAAAACACAGAATATAAAGCACACAAAAAAAACCGAGGGATTGGCAAGAGAGGCAGAGACTGGTTTGAGTTTTCTGTCCAGTTTCTGTGTCTGCCTTTATTAGTGCCTAGCTAGAATAGCAAAAGTGGATCCCAGGGCAGTAATGTGCTCCAGGCCCTGTTCAGGGTAAAACTGGAGACATTTACCACCACTATTGCACAAGGGATGAAATCTCACTGGTGAAACTCAGCTTAGGAAAGCTGAGTATCTTTCACTTTACCTTGCAAGAGGGCAGTTAGGAAGTGAGTAAACACTTTTGCAAGGAACCAATGGTAAAAGATACAGTCAACACACACAAAATGCTGGTGGAATGCAGCAGGCCAGACAGCATCCATAGGAAGAAGCACAGTCGACGTTTCGGGCCGAGACCCTTCATCAAGACTAACTGAAAGAAGAGCTAGTAAGAGATTTGAAAGTGGGAGGGGAAGGGGGAGATCTGAAATGATAGGAGAAGACAGGAGGGGGAGGGATGGAGCCAAGAGCTGGACAGGTGATTGGCAAAAGGGATACAAGGCTGGAGAAGGGAGAGGATCATGGGACGGGAGGCCTAGGGGGGAAGAAAGGGGGAGGGGAGCACCAGAGGAAGATGGAGAGCAGGCAAGGAGTTATTGTGAGAGGGACAGAGAGAAAAGAGAGAGAGAGGAAAAAAGGAAAAAAAGTAAGTAAATAAATAAATAAGGGATGGGGTAAGAAGGGGAGGAGGGGCATTAAGGGAAGTTAGAGAAGTCAATGTTCATGCCATCAGGTTGGAGGCTACCCAGATGGAATATAAGGTGGTGTTCCTCCAACTTGAGTGTGGTTTTATCTTGACAGTAGAGGAGGCCGTGGATAGACATATCAGAATGAGAATGGGACGTGGAATTAAAACGTATGGCCACTGGGAGATCCTGCTTTCTCTGGCAGACAGAGCGTAGGTGTTCAGTGAAACGGCCACCTCCAACAGGATCCCACCACCAAGCACATCTTTTCCTCCTCCCCACATTTCTGCTTTCCGCAGGGATTGCTCCCTACGTGACTCCCTTGTCCATTCATACCCCCATCCCTTCCCACCGATCTCCCTCCCGGCACTTATCCTTGTAAGCGGAACAAGTGCTACACATGCCCTTATACTTCCTCCCTCACCACCATTCAGGGCCCCAGACAGTCCTTCCAGGTGAGGCGACACTTCACCTGTGAGTCGGCTGGTGTGATATACTGCATCCGGTGCTCCCAGTGCGGCCTTCTATATATTGGTGAGACCCGACACAGACTAGGAGACCATTTCGCTGAACACCTATGCACTGCCCGCCAGAGAAATCAGAATCTCCCAGTGGCCACACATTTAAATTCCACGTCCCATTCCCATTCTGATATGTCTATCCATGTCCTCCTCTACTGTCAAGATGAAGCCACATTCAGGTTGGAGAAACAACACCTTATATTCCATCTGGGTAGCCTCCAACCTGATGGCATGAACATTGACTTCTCTAACTTCCGTTAATGCCCCTTCTCCCCTTCTTGCCCCATCCCTTACTTACTTACTTACTTATTTATTCCTATTTTTCTCTTTCTCTCTCTTTTTTCTCTTTCTCTGTCCCTCTCTCAACAACTCCTTGCCTGCTCTCCATCTTCCTCTGGTGCTCCCCTCCGGCTTTTCTTTCTCCCTAGGCCTCCTGTCCCATGATCCTCTCATATCCCTTTTGCCAATCACCTGTCCAGCTCTTGGCTCCATCCCTCCCCCTCCTGTCTTCTCCTATCATTTCGGATCTCCCCCTCCCCCTCCCACTTTAAAATCTCTTACGAGCTCTTCTTTCAGTTAGTCCTGACAAAGGGTCTCGGCCCGAAACGTCGACTGTACTTCTTCCTATAGATGCTGCCTGGCCTGCTGCGTTCCACCAGCATTTTGTGTGTGCTGCTTGAATCTCCAGCATCTGCAGATTTCCTCGTGTAAAAGATACAGTACACACTCCACTTAGTGTGTTAACATTGCAGACAGATGTAGCTTGACATTGCATTCTGACCATGTGCTTATGGGGGGCGGGGAGGGTGGTATATCCCATTTGGTATCTTCGGTTAACAGTGACTGAAGGTCAATCACAGGGACCAGAAGACCCATTGGAAACATTTTTTTAACACAGTAAATTGCATAGAATTAGTAAACTCAGCCTGAACAAACAGATTACAGATTCATTGGGTTACAGATTCATTGCCTCCTTGCAAAAGGGATTTGCTAAATATCCAAAGGAGACGCATGTTGGGTCACGGGGAAAGCGAAATGCTGTAGCTCTAACCAGAGCCAATGCACTCAAAGGGCTGCAAATCACTTTTTGATTGTAATTTGCTATAACCATTTATTAAAGTTGTATCAGGTGAACCATTTGAGCCATTCTATCGCATAATTATGGGTCTCAAAGCTACGGCACTCATGACAGTGAGAGAGAAGAGGGAAGTGCATAGTCGCTGCGTTGACAACACTCCCCAGTACAATTCAGTGATGTGCACAATAGTACAGCCTTGCACAAGTGTAAGGGAGCAGACTCAATTGCAGTAGCATATACTCGTTAAGTTGTGTACGTTTTCACAACCCCATCAAGCTTCCTGCTGCAGCAGAAGAACTGAAGTAATTTTCTGTTCTAGAGGTATCATATTTTCCTTACAATGAACCAACTATAGAGAGTGGGGGGAGGGCAACAGGGGTGGGTCCTCTGACTTAAGTTTTATTTGTGGTCGTTCTGTAGAATTTTCCTAAAGAATAATTGCTTATGTTACAGAAATAACAAACTCTCGTGGTTTTACAATTCAGAATCAGTTTAAATGGACTTTGCAGCCATTTTTAATAAATGCTGATCCTATATCAACAGACCACAGGATTTCTTTAACCCTCAAACTGCCCACCTCATTAGTTCTTCAGCTCCAATGGAGAACTGTTACTGAACAAATAATGTGCCTATTAACACTTCAGATGCTACTATTAAACAGAATTGCTTTATGTTTATATGTCTCTTTATTTTTCTGATATTTTTTATCAGTATATTGCACATCTGATTTCTGAGCAATCATTAGATTTGAAAAATGAGTAAGGGTCATTAAAACTTCCCACGTTTTTTTTTCCCTCTCTGTTTCTCCATTAATCAATTAAATCACCCATTACCGTTTAAGAGGGCAAAGTTATTAGTAATGGTAGTTAGACAAGAAACATGTGCCTTTAATTGACGGAGCACATACACAAATTCTGTAAGGGTTGGCACTTGTCTGAAGGGAGAGAAATGATTGAGCTTATCAGATATATAAGTGCCTAGTGCGTGCAGCACTGATCCACATTGCCAATTCCTAGATAAGACGCCAAGCTTCAATAGCCTGCAGTTCTCTGCTACTGAAGGATTTGAGCATTTTGTCTCAGGCCCCACTACTCAATCAACTGACCCAATTCGTTGCTTTGCTAGGAATTAAATCATATAATTTCAGCCAATCAAATAGCTTGTTAATACAGAAATAAAAATAAAATACTGAAACAAGGAAGGCTAGACATTATCCACAGTAAGAGAAAGAGATTTAATGTTTCAGGTTGATATCCGTTGATTGGGGTCATGGACCTCAAACATTAACGTTCCTTCTCCTTCCACAGATGTGCCTGACCTGTTGAGTTATGTGCAACACTTTCTGTTTTCATTTCAGATTGCTTGTGCCTGTATTATTTTACTTTGGTGCTGAGCAGATTCACCTTTATACAGTCCCCTTGTGTTCTAACCGTTGTTTGAGATTCTAAACATTGGACCCTTTTTGTAGATATTTCATCACTGGCAGTACATTTGAGGACGTAATATGAAATAAAAGCAAGAGAAAGCTGCTTGGCCCCTCATGCCTTTTCTGACGCTCATTACAATCATGACTCATCTTTCACCTCGGTGCCAGATTCTAGCACTAACCCTAAAATACTTGGATTTCTCCAAGGTGGAGTGCTACTTCTGGGACTTGAGATGCACAACTGGCGAATTATTTGATGTGTTATATCAATATTTTGACATTTATATCGCAGGAAGGAGTCAATTGTATTTAGGCCATCATTGTGCATCAAGGGAACCTGAGATGATATTTATCAAATATATTTTTCCATTTAAATGGCCTTTTCCTGTGTTTCTGACGATCAAGCTGATTGTTACAGGAAGAAAGAGGCAATTTAAAAATAATTCGCATTGAGCAGCACCATGTGGAGACTTCCAAGCTTTTATGGATTTCCAGCGTTCATCCAAAATCAAATATGGTGAACTAACAGCACAGAAATTTCTTGGACATGATTCTTAAAGTCTCAACCTCATCT
Source organism: Mobula birostris (assembly GCF_030028105.1). Lineage (NCBI taxonomy): Eukaryota > Metazoa > Chordata > Chondrichthyes > Myliobatiformes > Myliobatidae > Mobula > Mobula birostris. Next base: position 17,114,786 of record NC_092392.1, on the reverse strand, counting down.
TTCCTATTGTTTTCTGAACTTAACTCTAGTGGGATACAGTCTCCATGAAACATCTATCTTTTCACAGTTCCTTTATATGAAGTTAAAATACTTCATAGCGGCAATTTGAAACAAGACCAATAACCAAGCCAAGGTGCAATAACATCATTAATTTAATTTAATTTTGAGTTAGCAAGAGAGCAATGTGGTTATGACAGAACCCGCAGGCTACATTATGTACTGCATCAGTAGGAATAAAGAATCAAGAAATGTTACAGAATAGAATTTTCCGGCATGTAAAATGAACTTGCTACCAAGATATATTTTGAGAAATGTATTTCCGCCTTCTATTGAATTCAATAAATTCAAGTTATTTGCTGGTTTTGGTTCAGATGTGGAACCAATAGCATGCCTACGTTTTCCAGTTGCAAAGAAAGGGGGAAAAAAAATAAAGGTCACCAGTAATTTCATCTCAACATTGCAATTTAATGTGGATAAATGTGAGTTTATCCACTTTGGTGGCAAGAACAGGAAAACAGATTATTATCTGAATGGTGGCTGATTAGGAAAAGGGGAGGTGCAATGAGACCTGGGAGTCATTGTACACCAGTCATTGGAAGTGGGCATGCAGGTACAGCAGGTGGTGAAAAAGGTGAATGGTATGCTGGCATTCATAGCAAGAGGATTCAAGTACAGGAGCAGGGAGGTACTACTGCAGTTGTACAAGGCCTTGGTGAGACCACACCTGGAGTATTGTGTGCAGTTTTGGTCCCCTAATCTGAGGAAAGACATTCTTGCCATAGAGGGAGTACAAAGAAGGTTCACCAGATTGATTCCTGGGATGGCAGGACTTTCATATGATGAAAGACTGGATCGACTAATCTTATACTCACTGGAATTTAGAAGACTGAGGGGGGGATCTTATTGAAACGTATAAAATTCTAAAGGGATTGGACAGGCTAGATGCAGGAAAATTGTTCCCAATGTTGGGGAAGTCCAGAACGAGGGGTCACAGCTTAAGGATAAAGGGGAAGCCTTTTAGGACCGAGATGAGGAAAAACTACTTCACACAGAGAGTTCTCTGCCACAGGAAACAGTTGAGGCCAGTTCATTGGCCATATTTAAGAGGGAGTTAGATATGGCCCTTGTGGCTAAAGGGATCAATGGGTATGGAGAGAAGGCACGTACATGGATGATCAGCCATGATCACATTGAATGGCGGTGCAGGCTCAAAGGGCCGAATGGCCTACTCCTGCACCTATTTTCTATGTTTCTATGTAACACTTCAGCTATCTGTAGACCCAACAGAGTATTAGATTACAGGATGTAATGTGGGCAGAAAATGTAGTAAGTCTGAACATTGTGAGGATATTAGAACTCAGCAAAGAATAGTGGGTTAATACAGTGCTCGAAAGCTTGAGCTATGAAAATGTACATGTACATGTATGTGTAAAAAGGGATAGATAAATAATAAACAGGGGCTTTTACAAAAACAAAGTAATATAAAAATAAATGAGAAATAACACATACAAAATGCTAGAGGATATCAATGGGTCTGGCAGCATCTTGGGAAAGGAATAGAGTCAGCATTTTGGGCTGAAGTGTCTCAGTGCATCTCTCAATGGATCAGGGAAACTGAATGCAGAGCTAGCAATTAGGAAATTAACATTATATGCCAATTCTTATACAATAATGGGTAATGTAAAAAGGTGATCTGTTCATCTCTAGTCATTGGCATACATGCTTTTAAGAATATTGATTGCCATGTGTACTGAAGTTACTAAGGATGGAAGCATGATAGATGAATGCAACCAGTGGTTAATATTAGTTCCACCAGATTAGCTCAAGGTGATCTTTCACCTTTTGTACAGGGCCTCAGTGAAACTACAAATGGAGACAGCTTTGATCTCCCCAGATAAGGAATGAAAATTTATCTTGGAGAGGAGGAGAAATTTCTCCACTCAAATGGTCATGAATTTTGGGAATTTCCTCTCCTAGTGAGCTGTTATTGAGTGCTGTGAAAAAGTAATAGATTTTAGAACAGGAGAACATAGGGATAGAGTGGTTAACTGCACAAGGTAGAAGATCAACCTTAATATCAATGTGTAATGGGGCAGGCTCAGAGTCAAATGGCCTATACTTGCTCCTGTTTCTTAAAAAATATTATGTACTTTTGTACTGAAGCTCTCCTGTACAATTTTAAGATTGACATTAACAATTTAATACCTACATAAATGAAATGTAGAGAAACTACAGAAAAAAGACATACCCTGACATACAAGCATTTTATTGTACATTTTACAGATATACAATTGGGTACCAGAATCATGGACATGTCACTGAATTTAATTCAAAAAATCGATCCACCTTATCCCAGTCTAGTATTTCTTCGGTTCAAAGTTGGATTTGTGATATCCAATTTTGGATTATGATGATTTTGCATTTAATCACATTGTGATTAGTTACATTCTGCATCACCATATTGATTTTTCAGCTCTTGATTATGGTCAGCATTCAAACAGATTTTTATTGCTAATGCTTTCACCCATTCAGTCTTGTTTCTAATATGTCAATAGAAAGGAATCTTGGTTGCCAGCACAGAAGCAAAGGTTAACAGAGGTCAAAAGATTAAGAAGTCAGTGTATTGTTGAAGAACTTCCTCCTCCACAATCTGCACAATGTTACATACACCGACGGCCCAGCTTTTACACAAGGGAATCATTCTCTAGGAGAACACAGTAGCAGACTTAACTGAGTGAAGGCTCCGTAAATGGCACATGTGATGCAATGGAAATTACAGGAAATTACAAATACAATGATTTTTAAAAAAGCATCTATTAATTAGTTTCGCAGATTGCATCAAAACAATATGTATCTTTGCATCTTCCTATGATATATTTTTAAATGTGAATTCATTAAACACTGACAAAAATAGTTGGAGAAGTAAAGTTCCGTAGAACAGCTAGTGCATTGCTAGGTTTATTCGGGTTAAAGTACATCATCGGCATTTGTGATAGGAGTCTTCCAGAGGGAAAGAATTCTCAAGAAATTTTATTCTACTCAGACATGTGAGATTATTTGAATAAGCTTAATAATTCAAACAAAGACACAAAAAATATGCACGATTTTCAAAAATCATTCGAGCTTCTGCATCCTGAATGTTAATATACAGAATTGATCAGCAGCCAGGCTTCTCTTTAATAGATTCTAATCTCTGTGCATGGTTCATTCCAGGAACTGCACCCAGTCTATTAATTTGTCTCCTTTTTAATACCTTATTCCTGTACGTCGAGGGGGACTGGCCTTTCCACAGCTGCTTCAAAGTGTTGAGTGGCCCAGGACCAGAATCCAGGATGTTAATGTTTCCGATGTACAATGTGCTTGATATTTTTATTTCCGGCAAGAAGGACAGCTAATTTGTTTGTTGATATGATTAATACTAACTTATATGAAGTAACTTATTGCTTTATGTTAATATGCATTATGCCTGTTGACTGAATCTTATATCTGAGGCTGTGTCCAAACATAATACAGTAATTCTGTACAATATGTGAAGAAATAATGCATATAATGGATTCATTCTCCTTTCACTAAAAAAAATCTCTCCTCCTCCCCTTTTCTATTCCCCATTCTGGCCTCTTACCTCTTCTCACCTGCCTATCACCCCCCCCCCATCCTCTCCTCCTTTTCTTTCTCTTGTGGTCCACTCTCCTCTCCTATCAGATTCCTTACTCTCCAGCCCTTTACCTTTCCTACCCAACTAGCTTCACAAACACCTTGCAGCTATTCTTCCTCCCCTCCCCTCCCCTCTCCTCATCTTTTTATTCTGGCATCTTCCCCCTTCCTCTCCAGTCCAAATGAAGAGTCTCGGCCCGAAACGTTGACTGTTTATTCAATTCCATAGATGCTGCCTGACCTCCTGAGTTCGTCCAGCATTTTGTGTGTGTTGCTTTGGATTTCCAGCAACTGCAGAATTTCTTGTGTGTACGATGGATTGCTGCACTGTCAATATTGCTGGTATTGAGTGAATTGGGTAGCTTTTTAAGATGCTGAAATAGAACTTGAAAGAGAACAAATAATTCTTCTCAACAATGTCTCACCTTCCATTCCACCAAACTACAAAAAATGGGCCATTGTCCCATGGAAGTTAAATAATTAACAAGCCTGCCCATATCTTTGCATACAACCATGAAATGGTTAGGAATTATCCTGTGAATGAAGGTAAAAGAACAAAATATTTTCCTTTAGCTCAGCTAAAATGTAACATAAACATTGTATACTATACATTAAATTTAAACATTTATCACCTTCTTTATTGTTCCACACTCAAAGTCAGCTGGAGGAACTATAACTTAATCAAGTTCTTACTAACTAGAACTCCAAACACAGGGCAGCTGACTAGATGATTACTTGGAATCTCTTTTTTAATGTTTGCCTTCACTTAGAGTTGTTCCTTGATCAGTATAGTATCCTGATTTTTCCCATTAGTTCAATCTTTTTCTTCAAGCTGTATGATTGCCTCTGAGTAATCAAACAAACCAGGCATTACTAGCCCCATTTAGAAGCCATATGTCCTTGTTCTGACAGTGAAACGTCAGCTGTGATTTAACTGGTAATGGACTCACCTCTTCCATCAGAAGATTATGGATATGTCTGAATGTAAAGATGTAGGCATATCAGCATGTGCTTATTCAGTAGTAAAAAGGAACTGATCAATTAGAGATGCTATTTGTCAAATGAGATGTTAAACAAACCCCCATATCCTCTCTCAGGTGGACATAAATTATAGCACTCTTTTAAGGAATTGCTGAGGATTGATTCCTGTCACCTAGGCAAAGTTATTCCTCTGTGCCAGTATCACTAGAACAGTCATTATCACATTAGGGTTGTGTGGCTTTGTTATTATACTCTATACTTATTAAATTGGTTATCATATTTATGACCTGACAGTCCTTAAATCATGCTGTAAAGTGCTTTGAGATATACAGGGGCTTTAAGCAATGTCACATAACTCACATTGCAGGTCGAGGGAACTTGCTGTGTGCAAACTGGCAGCTGAGTCTCCTACATTACCACAGAGACTGAACATCACCAGTTGTCAAACACTGTGGAAAATTCTGACTTTCTGGAAGCCACAATATAATGTGATTCATCCTTTTAATCAGACTCGGCCTTCTTGCTACTCCAATTAACCTAATTAGCCGCAGGTTGTTCACCCGCATCCAGCACAGGCATGAGTACCAGCTCATGCCCCACATTCAGATCCTATGTGAAGTCCAACTACCACAGACATGCACTTGCATGTCCAGTTCTAACAGCAAAGACAAACATTTCTCCTGAATAATTCTCTCCTAAACTTTATTTGAATTCTTCATAGAAGCCATGCCTGCAAATGTTCTATTTCTTTCATAAAGTACATAACTTATTCATCCTTGTGATGGAATCTAATCCAAACGCCATCCACTCAACCTTTCCACGCCTGCTGTGAGCAGGTCTAGTTGACACTCTCCTGTGCAGCTCAAAAGAGAACGCTCTTTTAAAAACAGTCATTAACACAAACATAGATTCTGTTCCTGCTGCACATTTCCTCTGCAGCCCTGCAATGTTTTAGTTGAAACAGACCCACAATAAACCTTTCCGTCTGAGCACATGTTCTACTTGCAGGGTCCTAGAACAGGCTGGCAGCGAGTCTCCTGCCTCAATAACAAAAGAAGACAGTAGCACACCGTACCACGCACCAAAGCTTTGGAGAAAGAATACCTAACAGGCAAAGCTACGAAGAGGTCTGAGCCGTGTTATCAGGTTGGAGCTTCCTTCCCTGCGAGTGGGGCCTGGTTTGTTTTATAGAAAATGATGAAATGCACAGTGATTTCTGTGAACAGGAACTTTTTGAAAAGAACTTATCGTGTGGCAGTTCTCTGACCACTTTTAACATTCTGATCACCAAAACATTTATTACTGTTAGCTACACATTTTAAGTATAATGATAATCCAGCCAGCTTCAAACACTCAATATATAACATTCCCACGCCAAAATATTCAGAACAAGACTCTGTTCCAAAGAACAATTAAACCATGACATTCCATTTTCCAATACAAAAGATATCCATTCCTCTTAATTTCTAGATGATCCACAACATTTTAATTAATGCCTTGTCAACAGCCTATTTCCACTTCCCGAGGAGTTTTACAAAGTCTCGAGGACTTCCTGACAGTTCACCAAGCTCCCACTAGTAACTAGGCTCGGACTAAAGAGCATGCAATAGAGAACTGGAATAACAGGCAGACAGTCAACTTGGCAGGACATGACTGCAGGAATCTATGTTGGGCTGCAATTATTCACCTTATTTAGAAATGTCTCATTCAAATTCTTATGGGTAGGAAACGATGCATCCAAGTATAAGGGTGAAATGCATTTAGTGGGAGAGATATTAATGGGTTAAGTAAATGGACAAAACTCCAATAAAATACCGCCACTGGATAAAGAGCATCAACTAAATGATCCTTTTAGCATAGGTTATAAAAATATTTGTTAGGATTTGCAATTTCTGCCTGTCCAAGATCAATGACGCAGCGTCGTGCACAGGAAAATTCCAACGTAATCCCAGCGTTGGTTTAAAAACTGAATGGCAGTCCTCCCAGCAACGCTCACTGGGCAGAAATGATCCACTTTTGAGAAGGCTCTTGATGATATTGCCATATGTGGTACCCTGTGATTGAGTGTGCACTCTTACTAGTGCACATTCTTGGAATAAATTTCTAAAACCATTACTTGGGGAAAGGCAACAATGGGTCAATACCCAGCATTCAGTACAAGTGCATGTTACAGAGCATTACTATATATATAGTGCAATCCACATGAATTTATATTATATATATGTAATATAGAGCCTGGTTTTACCCTTGACATTACCGTAATTTCCAGGTTTATAATTGCGGTACAAGATCTTGAAATGAACTCACTACCGATTAAGTGGATTTATAGAAAATGTAGCAGGCATTATCAACTAACTCTTCAACTCTTAATTGTTCTGATTCTTGAACGTTGTGCCAGATAATTACGTCTAATTTACCCACTGTATTTTGCTCTGACAGGAAAAACGATACCTTTTTTTAATATGATTTTCGCTATAATCCGTGAATTAAGCAGCTCATGGTGAATTTGACAAATTGGGGTAAACTGCCAAACAAGTGAATTAATAACTCATGGGCTTTGCAGTGAATTCCATATCCTGTTTAGAACCTTGTTGGAAGAGAAATACTTCACATTATTGTAGTAAGGCTCAATGTGAACCTTTTGCGTGATCAATTATATCTGGTTCACTTCTGTGAAGTTAAGCCCAGCTCAGAGCCTGATGAGACTTCAGCTCCTATTAAAATTGAGATTGCACGGCCTGTGGAGTGAAGCTACCTGAAATCTGAGGCTCAAACACTATGGTCACATGCCTTCAGGGTGCAAGGCTGCTTGCCTTTTGTGTTGCCAACATCGCTTTAAATTGAGTCTCCACAGAATTTACTCTGGTGCAAGTCTAATAGAAATAGACACGGGAGTGAGGTGTTCCTGGTGAGACAATTAATTTCTGACATCTGCACCTGTGCATTACAGTGTGGCAGTCAGGAATGCCCTGGGGATCAAATACCAAATGTACCTGATTCCCATACCCTGCTAAACTCAGCACCATGCTGAAAATCAGTTGCTGCTTCTTTTCAGGTGGCCCCTTGGAATCAAGGACAACAGCTCCGTGGGATGCCTGATTAGGACAATGGCTCAACCATTGCCATGGCACAAGCACTTAGCATCTGGCCCCTCAAGCTCGGATGTACACAACTCCAACCAAATTAGAATGAAAGCATTAAATGCTGCTGCCATTACATTTTGTTAAGTTTTCTGTATTCCTTTACTCTTTCAATTTAATATTTCTTACTTGCATTGTTTAAAGCAATCTTGAGTGTCTTTGATCATTAGAAAGACTTAATGGAAGATCCAAGGTCATTGATATCTAATGGCTGTCAGGACAGTCCAGAGCTGGGGCCTCAGAATCTACCCTCCTGAGACCTAGTCTCTGATTGTGGATTGGCATATGTTACAGTCCAGCTGTGGCAGCGAGGCCTGGAACGTGAGTGGAACATGGGGACAATAAGTAAACTGAGCAATGGGAATATAAATTTTGAAAGAACTTTATTGCTAAGAAAATGCAGACTGCTTAGATTAGTGTGTCAGGCAAAGAAACCGTAATAATGACATGAGAGGTGTGCCTGATCAAACTCAATTGAGCTAATATCTATTGCCAATGGAAAACTGGGTGCAGGTGGCAGGAGGTTGAGTAAATGCAGTCCTAAGGAGTTGGCTGAGTAGGTACAACTAAGGGCCAAGCAGCAAGGAGGGGGAAGGTAAGGGAGGAAACGTGGTAACTAAAATTCAAGGCCTGAAGTGGAAAGGAGCAGCTAACTTGGATTTGAAGGCCCAAAGGACAGAATGGCAAATAGCGAAGGCAGCAAGGGTGGAAAGGAGGAGCTGAGATCACCTGCCCAAAGCTTACACTTGTACAAGGAACAGCCAGTGAGGTTCCATTCCTTAGTCTGGAATTTAAAATGTAGGTTTTATTCAAAAGCATAAGATGTGAGAAAGATAATAAAACTAATCAAGGTCACTAATCCAAAGATGTAACAGTCCATAGGGGCTGCATTAATAGAATCAAATTTTTGTAAGAAACTTGTTACGATGAAAACGGAAACTGTTTATATTGGTGTGTCAGGCAGAGGAACTATAATAAAGGCATTAGAGGCACACAGAGAGAAGGTAGATGCTCAACATGAAGAACACTGTACCAGGGAAATGGGTAGGGTTATTTGAGAGTATTCTATTCTGTAGCTGGTAGTCTCATTATCATTTTACTTGCAATTTGACAACTAATTTGCCAATGTAGCAAAACCCACAAAATCTTTGCAGAACTCAGCAGTTAAGACAGCATTTATGGAGGGAAATGAGCAGTCCAACATCTCAGGCCGAGACCCTTCATCAGAATCCTGGTGATGTCCTGATGAATGGTGTCTGCTGAAACCTTGACTGTTTATTTCCCTCCGTAGGTGCTGCCTGAACCGCTGAGTTCTTCCAGCATTTTGTGTCTGTTGCTCCAGGTGTCTGGCATCTACAATTTCTCTTGTGTCTCTAGTTTACCATCGTCACCGGCTAATGCGACAGCATCCTGTGTGAAAATGGAAAAAGACCCTACTGATCCATTGTCTCTCCCAGAAGCAGTCAGCTCTAGGTTCCAGGAAAAACTCTGAATCACGTTTGGGAACAGTAGATGTCACATGAAATCGAGCTGGGAAATGTTACCAGGCTTCCTATCAATGTTTTGAGGCTGTCAGAGGAAAGGCTCATATTCCTGTCTCATGTCCAAGTTCCACGCTTTGTCATACAATCTGTTCAACTCCAGCAGGTAACAACTGGCAGGAAATGGTGTTTACAAACCTGGCAGTATTTCTTTCTGCGCCAGAAGGTTTTATTCACTTTCCTGTCAGGACTCCTCAGGAACATAGAAACTTTTTGCAAGATAGATCTGACTGTGTGTAGCAGGAACCTGTGGCACTCTGACCATGAAAACTGATCAGCCAATTGACACTGAAAACCTGTAACTGAAATAGCAGGGCTGACTGAACGTATGTGTGTGGTTACACAGCCGGGTATCACTCAGACTCTTTACTTCCTGAAGGTGGAAGAAGATCAAAATGTACGTATTCCACAGGAAATTGCCCCAGCACCAGCCACTGTTAGTCAGTGTAAAAATTCCACATTGGCACTCTATTATGCTTGTATAAAAGCAAAGAGGTATGTTGCTTCTAACATAAATTTAGTGCCATATAAAGGAAATTCACACGTCATACTTTCAAGAAGTGCCTGGCTTTCAACAAAAGCAACACTGTACCTATCCTCGCCACATTCTTGTGATGTTCCTTAGCAAGAAATCCTCACATAAGTTAATACCAGAACCACTTTGCACATCCTCTCATAATGCCATCTCTCCAGTCTTGTCCTGAAACATGGGTTGCATTGTGCAATCTGTGAGAGCAGAAATGTTGACTGTTTCACACTCCTGTAACAAAACAAACCTTATCCGAACACCAGGCAGCAGAGCTGTGGCCTGCTTACCAGCTGTGAAGAAAGACCAAACACACTTTCAGAAATCTTTTCCCTTGACGGTTTGGTCATAACATTGACAAGTCATTGGATCACTGAGCTGAACTTTATCAAAGACCAATATTGTCTGGCACATGTGGAGAGGGAGTTGGGTTGTAATTTGTTTTAAAGGCTTAATTATATTGCTTTCAACACATGATTTCATTTGTTGTGGAGTTTTTCACCTTGTAAATGTTAAAGTATATTTCAGAATGGAAATGCACAAGGCTTTTCTCATTAAAAAAAAGATGGAAAGATTATTAGTCTGATTTTAATCCCATTCAATTGGTAGACAGTTTAATTGGCTCAAGTAATATAGACATGTTTATATTAATGCCTTCGTTAGGTTACAACCTTGTATTTTTCTGAGTAACATGCACAAAATGCTGGAGGAACTCAGCAAGTAGGCAGCATCTATAGAGGGAGGTAAACAGTCATTAATTCAGGCCAAAATCATTCATCAAGACTGGAAAGGGGGGTGCACAAGCCAAAATAAGAAGATGGGGGGAAGAGAAGGAGTAAAAGCTGGCAGGTGATAGATGAAACCAGGTGAAGAGATAGGAGCAGTATGAAGTAAGAAGCTGGGAGGTGATGAGTGAAAGAGGCAGGGGTTGAAGAAGATGGAATCTGGTAGGAGATGATAATGGACCATGGAAGAAAGGGAAGGAGGAGGGGCACCAGAGGAACATCAGAATCAGGTTTCCATGAGGTGCAGGTGAGGAGAAGAGAAAAGAGAAGGGGCACCAGTATGGGTAATGGTAAAAGAGAGAAGGGGAGGAGGGAGACATCATTGTTAGTTAGATAAATTGATGATCATGCCATCAGGTTGGAGGCTAGCCAGATAGAATACAAGGTGTTGCCCCTCCAAGCAGGGTATGGCCTCATCATGACAATACAAGAGCGCGTGGGCCGGCATGTCAGAATGGGGATCCGAAGTTGAAATAAAATGGATAATCACCTGAGGATACTGCCTTTTGTGGTGGATGGAGTGAAAATGGTTGATGAAGCAGTCCCTGAATCTGCATCGGGTCTCACTGGTACGGAGGAGGCTGGATCGGGGGCACGGGATACAATAGATGACCCCCGACACACTCAGAAGTGAAGTGCGGCCTCACCTGGAAGGACAGGTTGGGGCCCTGAATTGTGGTGAGGGAGGTGGGTGTAGGGGTAGGTATAGCATCTTGTGCATGTTCCTCAAGATTTCCAGCATCTGCAGAATTTCTTGTGTTTTGCTTTTCTGGGGTACAGTGATAGATAAGCGTCAAAATGCAGCCTAATCAATCTTTAAGTACCTTGATTGTGTTCCAATAAACCCTTTAAAATTGAGCCATTGATTTGTTCAGGGAAGTAGTTGTGACTGTCAGCAAGAAGAAGCACACCCAGAATAGGGCTAAAACGAACACATGCTTTTCAATGTTCCCAGTTTCTCATTTACTAAGAAATTCAGGTGCAGCTTACTTAACAAGAGATAAGTAAAGGGGGTGGTGGTAAAACTCAAAACTGTTCTCCAGTTTCCAGCATCAGTTGCATTGCTGTCTGTACTGAAGAGTGGTCCTACTATAATGAAAGCATCAGAAGCTGTAACAGCTCAAGTTCTGGCCACAAAAATGATGAACTTTCCGTGTCGTTTCTCTGTGATCTGTATGACATAACCTCTGGCTTCTGGTGTGGTGAAATCCTCCCAAATGTTGAGCACCCTCAGTTGATGGTGTTCTGAAGGAATTCTCATCCCGAGGAAAGCAGTGCTTCGGGACCAGCAAATACCGTGCCAATGAGATGATCAACACGGAGAAAAGCAGGAATCTGCTGACAAACGAGTCGGAAGGTCTGCTCTTGTGAACCCGTTTGTTTATGTTCTTGGGCAACATTCGCAAGTCAACACTTAATGCTGACCTGAGAGGGGTCAGGGTTCAAAATAGAAGAACTTTTGACCAGGCCAGACACAGGTGAAAAACTCCATTCCCTGAAGAATATTGATGAAAAAGTTTGGAGTTGTAACCATTCAACAGCTTTCATTTATATGTTCCTGATGCTAACTCACACATTAACGAAGTGTGGACTTGGCTGGAAGCACTTATGTTTAATCTACTCACCTAGCTGCCATGACGGAGCGCTCTGGATTTGATCCAAGTGTCTGGAATCTCAGAGAAATTAAATGTGACTTTGGACCAAACTCTGAGAAACTACATCCTTTTCCGCAAGTATTAAAACCCAGCACATAAGTGTAATTGTGAAGAAAACACAGCAGTACCTCTACTTCTTTAGGAGTCTACAAAGATTTGGCATGACATCTAAAACTTTGACAAACTTCTTTAGATTTGTATTGGAGAGTGTATTGATTGGCTGCAGCATGGCTCGGTCTGGAAACACAAAGCCCCTGAACAAAAAAGCAAACATGAAGTAGAGGATATGGCCCAGTTCATCACGGGTAAAGTCCTCCCACCATTGAGCACATTTACACTGAGCATTGTTGTAGGAAAGCAGCAGCTATCATCAGGGACCGCTACCTCCCAGGTCTCTTAACACTTGTGCCACCAGGTAGAAGGTACAGGAGCCTCAGGACTCACACCACCAAGTTCAGGAAGAGTTATCACCCCTCAACCATCAGACTCTTGTACCAGAGGGGATAACTTCACTTGCCCCATCACTGAACTGTTCCCACAACCTATGGACTCGCTTTCAAGACCTCTTCATCTCATGTTCTCAATATTTACTGCTTATTTATTATTATTATTTTATTATTACTACCATTATTAATAATATTATTATTGTTATTATTTTGTTTTGCATTTACAAAGTATGTTGTATTTGCACACGCTGCCCACCCTGTTGGGTATGATCTTTCACTGATTCTATTATGATTATTAGATTTACTAAGTTTGCTTGCAAGAAAACAGATCTCAGGGTTGTATATGGTGACATATATGTGCTTTGATGCAGTAATTAATTTACTTTGAACTTTGAACCTTGAAGCAAAACTGTTTGATTTCGGGCATTTTTTGCATCTCACAAATCTAACACTTATCAGTGAAGCTGACGGTACTCTCCCAGATTCTCTATACAGTTCTGATAAACATCGATGCCATTTTGCCAACGTTGTCTTTAATCTGGAAATTAAGCAGGCATGGGTGTCAAAGACACAGACATTATTATCACTGACACTGCTTTGGGAGAAAAGCTGTTTTTTTAAAGTAGTGATTTACTTGGGAAAGCTTGGGGTGAGGAAATCCCAGTAAACCTAAAAAGCATGATCCTGCCAAATGTGGCAGAGGTGATAGTGAATGCAGCAATGGCCTTTTATGGACTCTTAACCCAGTTTTACACTGGTGCTAGAAAGTATGTGAACCTTGTAAAATTTTCTCTATTTTTGCATAAGTATAATCTAAAATGTGATCAGATCTTCACGTAAGTCCTAAAACTAGATAAAGAGAACCCAATTAAATAAATAGCACAAAAACATTATACTTGTTCATTTATTTATTGAGAAAAATTATCCAATATTAAGTGTACTTGTTGGAAAAAGTTGTGAATCTTTGCTTTCAGTAACTGGTATGACCCCCCTTGTATAGAAATAACTTCGACCTAATGTTTCTGGTAACTGTTGATCACTCCTACACATCGGCTTGGGGGAGATTAGGCCATTCCTCCTTACAAAACTGCTTCAACTCTGGGATGTTGGTGTGTTTCCTTGCATGAACTGCTTGCTTCAGGTCCTTCTACAACATTTCTGTAGGGTCAAGGTCAGGACTCGGACGTTCCAAAACACAAAATTTCTTCTTTTTAACCCATTCTGTTGTTGATTTACTCTTGTCTTTCGGATCACTGTCTTGTTGCATTATCCAACTTCTATTAAGCTTCAGGTGACGGACTGCTACCCTGACATTCTCCTGTAAAGTGTTTTGATACAATTTTGAATTCATTGTTCCCTCAATGATTGCAAGCTGTCCAGGCCCTAAGGCAGCAAAGCAGCACCAAACCATGATGCTCCTTTCACTATGCTTCACAGTTGGGATGAGGTATTTGTGTTGGTGTGCAGTACCCTTTTTCCTCCAAACATAGCAACGTGCATTTCTGCCAAAAAGTTTAACTTTTGTCTCATCTGTCCACAGAACATTATCCCAGAAGCATTGCAGAACATCCAGGTGGTCTTTTGCAAATTTAAGATGTGCAGCAATGTTTTTTAAATAGCAGTGGTTTCCTCCATGGTGTCCTTCCATAAACACTGTCCTTGTCCAGTGTTTTTCTTATAGTGGATATATGAACAGAGACTTTAGGAAGTTCTAGAGATTTGTGCAGATCTTTTGCTGCCCTTGGGTTCTTTTTCAGCTCCTTCAGCATTGCACGTTGTGCTCTTGGTGTGATCTTTGCAGGATGCCCACTCCTAGGGAGAGTAGCAACAGTACTGAGTTTCCTCCATTTGTAGATTATTTCTTACTGTGGACTGATGACCAATCAAGTCTTTGGAAATGGTTTTGTAGCCTTTTCCAGCTTCATGCATCTCTACAATTCTTCTTCTAAAGTATTCTGGAAGTTGTTTTGATTAAGGCACTGTGCACATAAACAGATCTTTCTTGAGAAGAGCAGGCTCTGTCAGTAACCTGACCTTGTGTGTCTTTTTAATAGGGCAGGGCACCCCTGCAACTCACACTTCCAGTCTCAACTCATTGATTGGAACAGCTGACTCCAAATAGCTTTTGTAGAAGGCATTATCCCAGAGGTTCATATAATTTTTCCAACAAATACTTGTAATGTTGGGTCGTTTTTCTCAATAAATAAATTATTTATTTAATTGGTTCTCGTTATCAAGCTTTAGGACCTACTTGAAGATCCGATCACATTGTAGGTCATATTTACGCGAAAATAGAGAAAAGTCTACAGGGTTCACAAACTTTCTAGTGCAACTTGTATATCACAACCAATGATTATAATATGCATTATCTCCTCACTGACTGGGAACACTTGGAAGAATTGTGAGTTTAAATTTGGTCTGCAGTTATGCTGTGATTTAACTGTTTTTGTATTACATTTGAGAAACAGTTAAGACAGATATTTTGTGGAGTTATCTTCTCCCTGTAGAAGGCTTTGGATCGTGACCATATGACAACATGGGCAATTCAAAGTTTTCTTCAGTGAAATCTCTCGTTAATCGTGCTATGCATTTTCTTACGTTTATAGAGTTGCCATTATGAAGTAAAAGAGCAAACAGAAAGATTTAGTTCATGTGTGATTAATTTAACAGTAAATGTGACATGTTTTTGTTAATTAACATTTACTGTACTTATACTGCCCATTACACCACTAGGGTCTAGGACAGTAATGGAGGTCCTCCATCTCTGGTGGTGTTCAGGGTTTCCTACATCATGTCAGTAGCTTCTATCGGTTTTCACTACTGTCAGTCATGTAAGTCCTGGGTGGAGACTCAAGAATACCACTGCACTCAGATGTAGAAGGAATCTTCATTGCTGTTTCTATAAATATTTTGTTTTACCAGTCAGGGTTGTTAGCCCTGAGCTGAACACCCAATACCTGGAGGACCAGTGGACCACTCTTACCCTGTCCTCTTGACAATTTGGCATGGGTGACCCTACCAAGAAGCAAAACACTCGTCCCTGACTCGAGGCAACATAGCTCTCCAGGTCACTGAGGCATGAAAGCCTCCAAACCCTACGATAAGGTTATGGTCCTTTGGAGGAACATTTACTATAAATATTGCATATCATGAAACGTTAAGGCAGTAAGATTTCACCAATATGTGTTCATTCTTTAGAGATAAATAATTTTAAGCTCTGAGGTAAAAAAAATTACCCTTGTACAAACAATTCACATGAAGTGAAGATTGTTATACTTAATTTCAAAAAATAGACCAACTGAAGTAGCATTGGAAAAGGATATTAGATTGGAGTGAAGTGCACACCTATTTCTACATAACACATTAAATGGATGCTGCTATGGACAATTCACCAAGCACTCCTACATCTTGCTCAGTAATCAGCTCCTTTCAAATCAGTGGATCAACATGACATGGAAAAGTCAGCAAGTGCAAAATTTTTTGTTTTGCAACACCTTTGCCATACCTTCAATTTTAAATTTGTTACATGTACATTGAAACATAAAAACATGCCATTGGCATCAACAACCAACACAGTTCTAGATGTGCTGGGGGCAGCCCGTAATCGTTGCCATGCTTCCAGGGCCAACGTAGCATGCCCACAACTCACTAATCCTAATCCTTTCAGGAGGAAACCGGGGCACTCTGAGGAAATCCATGCAGTCACAGTGAGAATGTACAAAACTCCTTACCAGCAGCTGCAGGAATTGAACCTAGATAGCTGGCGCTATAACACATTATGCTAAATGCTCCGTGACTATAAAAACATACAATTATTCAACACAATGAATGGAACCCAGTGTTACGTCCTATTATCTGCATGACATAAGTGTTCAATAGTCTGTCATAATGACAGGTTGATCAAAGGGAACCTTTACATTGTGCTTATACTGTTAGAAGAATGTGGTGACGGACGCAAAGTCCCTTTTACTGCTTCCAGTGCTCTGTTTGGAAATCCATGTGTCCCTTTATTTTCACTACAAGTGATGGTTCACATAGTTATGGTGCACCCTCTGATAATCCGACCATTGCGGCTGTTTTGCTGCGGCGACCCTCAGGGCATTGATTGTGTATGGAGCTGTCATTCAAGAAATGGATGGAGGAAGAACCATTGCTGCCGAGTGTGGGAATGTAATGTTAGCTTTGTGCGTTATAATTCAACTGCAGTACCACTTAAACGAACAAAGAAGTAAGGGATTTGAGAAAGTCAAAAAAGTATGGGTTAAGTTAAAGCTTGTTGGATTCCAAAATTGGTGCTTTATCCTCTCCTTTTTTTCAAATGAAGTGCCTCCATTTTCGTATGACTGTGAGAGAGGTAGCACCAGGACAACAATTTTGAATTTATTTTCATTGGTTGCTGCTTTTCCTTCACTGGTTGCAATTCTGAGTTGATGATGAAACACGGCTGTTTCAGTCTTAGGGCTACGGCACAGGATCAAAATAAGCTGCAGAGGCTTGTAAACTTAGTCGGCTCCATCATGGTCACTAGCCTCCGCAGTATCCAGGCCCTCTTCAAGGAGTGATTCCTCAAAAAGGCAGTGCCCATCATTAAGGACCCCCGTCACCCAGGACATGCCCTCTTCTCAATGCCACCATCAGGAAGGACGTACAGAAACCTGAAGGCACACAGTCAGTGATTCAGGAATAACTTCTTCCCCTCCGCCATCTGATTTCTGAATGGACATTGAACCCATGATCACTAACTCAATACTTTTTAAATTTTTATTTTGCAATATTTATTTAATTTAACTACTTAACATATATATACTTCCTGTAATTCATGTATTTTCTGTATTATTATGTACTGCTGCCACAAAGCAACAAATTTTACAACATATGCCGATGATATTAAATGTGATTCTGATTAGCAAGGAATTGGATATTATTTGAAATATCATAGCTTTAATGAAAACAATCTAAAAGTGTGATTTTTACTCGTTCATTATATGTCAATTTTTAATTATTAAATTCAAAGGTACCACAATCTCGGCACTGTGAGGCAGCAAGATGGCATGAGGGCGGCACGTGGAGACAGGAGCAGATAGTTATCATTCTGGGTGACACCTGTGACAGATGGAGTATTCATTGTGTCTTCTCCTTTGCAGCTGCTAAGCAACAGCTGAATATTGACTTTAGCCAGTGGCATGACCCTAAAAGGGACCTGCTGTTTACACACTGGCCTAATAGCTTCTGACATCATACTGCTGGACCAGAAAGCAAATGCACAGTTGCGCACTAAAATCTATGTGAGAATCAAACAGTCCGCACAATGCACAGTGTACCTGATAATTCCCAGCCGGATTCTATAATGGATTTAATGTCCAATTGCTGATATGCAAAAATAGTGTGTTGTCGTATGGATTGTCCTATTTCTTCAATGGTCTGGTTCTGGCTTTGCATTTTCTAAATGTCAAAGTAAAGCGAGGATGATCATTTGAGCCTTTTAGAGGATCCAATGACCGTGGTTTATGTCTTTAGATTAGCAGCACTGCCAACATCATCACTCTCCAAAACGATACCATTAGGGGATTTGAAATGGCCTTGAGCCATTCTAGCTTTCCTGTAACCAGCTATTGACCTTGTTGTGGGCACAATATTATCTTCCCCACCTCTGGTTCCTTCATAGAATTGAAACAGATAACTCGCATCACTAACAGTAAGAATCCACCGCTCACTGTGCATGGCTTTTATTTTCATTTCGTTTTCAGGCCTGTGTGGGAATGTATACATTAGGTGTTCTTGTGAAGAATGCAGATGGGCAAATCTAATAGATTTGCTGTTTATATCATCTGAAAGTTGTTTTGGTTCACATTTTGATACAGCTCTGAGGGGGTTGTTAGCTTATAAGTTGTCTTTGAGTGGCTTCAGTTTACAATGTGAAAATATATAACACACTCAGTTGCAAATAAGTTCCCACCATTTCCAGAAACATGGGAATGTTTAACCCTTTTCTAATTTATATTACGTTGATGATATTTCAAAAGAACTCATTGTGAGAAAGCACTTTATTTAGTTTTGTGAGGGAGCAGACAGTCTGCTTCGTTCACTGATATTTTTTCTTTGTCAGAATTTCTAGAGGGAAGCTACTTAATTTTGTTTCAGTGCAGTTGGAAAGTAGTGGCACTAGATTTCAAGATTCATATAGCAGTCCTGTTCTTGTAAGTTGTGCAGTATTGTCCCTGAGGTATAATCATTCTGTTTTGTCACGGTGATGGATTTTGTTTAAGGTAGGTTTTGATCAAGATAAATGGAAAGCAACTGAGGCAAATATAGGAGGTTTAACTGATCTCCAGTCGAAGCTTTAACAATATTGTGAGACTGCTCCCCATGTTGAACCCTTGTGTGTGTTTTCATTACTTATTTGCGGTTTCACGCAGACACAGATCTCTCCTCCAAGACCAGAGGCCAAGTGTGAAAGATGTGAACTGGTAGTGTTGTTCCACCTTTGCAGATTTGGAAAGTTGCTATTGGAACCAATACATCGTGATTATTTTACGGTGAAGTCAGTGAGAGCATATGGCATGATACAGATGCAGAATGGATAGTACAGGTCTCGTGGGCCACATGTCTCTTGACTTGCTATCCACCAAGAAACTGGTGGGGTAAAACAGCTTACAACTTGCGAAAGCAGAGGGATGAAGCAGCACAACAATACTGGTGAGCCCAGAAGATTTGGTTTAGCAGCTGGGGAAAATCACAGACAGACAAGAGTAAGAAGTTTCAATGAAATCTAAAGCAATGAGCTTGCAGACAAAGAGTTGGAGGGAAGGCTAACCCAGATCATTCTACTGCATCTCAAGGTGGCTGAATTCAAAGTGACAAATCACCAGTCTGGACCCTCAGCTGTGAGGGAAGAATTGTGCAGTTAGGCCGGAAAAAGGAAAATAGAGAAGTTGATTGAAAGGAATCGTATTTAATCTTTCAACAAAATAGCCTTTCTGGTGTTATTTTCAGATTACAGGACCAGGGAGCTTCCACCCTGTGTCATTATAAGAGAATTATGCACTGTTATTCAGAGTTTCCTTGTTCCCTTAAACATATGCATTCAACTCTCAAAATTGTCTGGGAACACTTGGCTGAATGTATTGGCTCAATGAACAGCCTGGTGTTTCAATTCATCTTCTGCCAGACATCTGTAGCCACATAGCCAATTGATACTGCTGACAACATCTTCTGAAGCATCAGGCAAATTTCATCAGGTGAGAGGAATATGAGGTGCCCTCAGATGCTGTTACGTCAACTTGATCATAACTCTGAGGTTGAGCATCCTATCTGGTGCCACGAGGCAAAACCAATGCACAGATCAGATCATCTGGTAGGGTGCTTGTAGACATTTTAACCTCTCCTTGCTTTGACCCGTGGTTCGCGCCTGATTTAAGAAGACCACTGTCATCCTGGTACCTCAGAAAAAGAAGGCAATATGCTTTAATATATAGAAAGAGAGAGTGTGTGTGTGTGTGTGTGTGTGTGTGTGTGTGTGTGCGTG
The DNA here is from genome assembly GCF_030028105.1 of Mobula birostris. NCBI lineage: Eukaryota > Metazoa > Chordata > Chondrichthyes > Myliobatiformes > Myliobatidae > Mobula > Mobula birostris. The sequence goes on along the minus strand of NC_092392.1, from coordinate 17,094,533 downwards.
TGTCTCTTTATCCCACTCTCAAACCATATCTCAGTCGCACTCCTTTTCCTCCTCCTTGGTTCTTTCATGATCCTGATCAGGGTCTCGCTCACTGTCTCAATCCCATTCACACTCTTGTTCCCATTCTTTTTCTTTCTCCCATTTCTTCTCTCTTTCATGCCTTTCTCTTTCCCATTAACATTCTTTCTCTATTACTCTTCTTTTCTTTTCAGCTTTGTCTTTCTTTTTCTTGCATTCCATTTTCTTCTTCTAGTTTCTTATGAGTATCTCTGAATTTGCTGATTTCTCAAGAAATTATCACAATATCACAAATGACGTGACTTGGTCCAACCAAGCAGAGTCCACTGCCAAGAAGGCCCACCAGCGCCTTTATTTCCTGAGGAAGCTAAGGAAATTTGGCCTGAACCCTAAAACCCTCACTAATTTTTATAGATGCACCATAAAAAGCATTCTTCTTGGGTGCATCACAACCTGGTATGGAAGTTGTCCTGTCCAAGACCGGAAGAAGCTGCAGAAGATTCTGAGCACAGCCCAGCACATCTCACAAACCAATCTTCCATCCTTGGACTCACTTTACACCCCACGTTGTCGGAGCAGTGTTGCCAGGATAATCAAGGACACAACCCACCCAGCCAACACACTTTTCATCCCTCTTCCCTCCGGGAGAAGGCTCAGGAGCTTGAAGACACGTACGGACAGATTTGGGAACAGCTTCTTTCCAACTGTGGTAAGACTGCTGAACGGATCCTGACCCGGATCTGGGCCGTACCCTCCAAACATCCAGTCCTGCCTCTCGGTTTTTTTTGCACTACCTTACTTTCCCTTTTCTATTTTCTATTTATGATTTGTAATTTAAATTTTTAATATTTACTGTCAATTTGTACTCCAGGGAGCATGAAGAGCAGAATCAAATATCACTGTGATGATTGTAAGCTCTAGTATCAATTGTTTGGCGACAGTAAAGTAATTAGACCTCGTTTGTCCTCTTCCATTTTCATAGTATTTATATCATCCTCCTCTCACTTTTTCTTTTCTACTTTTAGTTTGTGCATCTTGATCTTGGGAAGGTGCATTTATTTAACTGAAGTGTTCTCTTATTAATCCTTATATTGCTCTCTTTATGATCTGATCTCTCCTCTTGGTTTCCTCACCTAATGAATCCTCTGCTTGCATACCTCCATTGATGTCTTTCTTTTCGATCAGCTGGGCTTTAGTCTTTGCATCTACCAATGCAAGCAGCTTTTTATCTCCCGTTTGTAGTTCATGCAATAACCTCAACGCACACAGAGTAGATTCTGGTTCTTTATAATCACAAAAGCCGAGTGCTTGCAACTTTTCCGAAGTTCCTTGAAGTCTCTTCCAGCTTAAAACAAAGCCATATTTCACAAGTAGTTCAATCACAAACAAAAGAAAATCTGTAGATGCTGGAAATCCAAGCAAAATGCACAAAATGCTGGAAGAACTCAACAGGCCAGACAGCATCTATGGAAATGATGCTGAAGAAGGGAGTCAGCACAAACCATCGACTGTACCCTTTTCCATAGATGCTGCCTGGCCTACTGAGTTCTTCCATTATTTTGTGTGCGTTGCTTTCACAAGTGACTACCTGGTTAACATATCAAAAGCTGTCTCCGATATATTGCCAACAAAAGCTGTTATAGTCTGCCCACTGCCTTCGTTACTTTTACGATTCCTCTGAACAGCAAGGTCCTTCCTTGGGTCCAATATGCTTTCCAATCAGAGGCACTGAGGGTGGCACCAATACCTGCTTGCCATCTGTTGGTCAACAGTTCATGGTTTACAGCGTAGAGACATTTATGGCATCATCCAGTATCTTAATTCCCTTTCAGTTAACTTTATTGCAGGGATGCAAGTAGTGGATGGATCTCCAATCAAGTTGTAGTTATCTCATATCCCCACAATGATGTCCCTCCTGTTTTTACTCCATACAACCTCAATGTGGCATGTTGGTTGGTGTATTTCACTGTTATGAATGTAATTTCAACAGGAGTTACCTTTTCTCCAGTATAAGTTCTTCATTGGATGTCTATAGGCTTCAGTTCAGTATCTTTGAAATGCCATTCAAACTCATTTTGTGGAATGATTGAATCAGCCAAGCCCGTGTCCAATTCTATTTTAATTAATTTGTTGTTTACTTCTTATTCACTTCTGCTGTAAGCCATATTGCTTGTCCATTGTTAGTTTTAACATTTTATCTCACAAGGCTACTCAGTCCTGTGTCACTCTCATCATCAGATTTATCATCAACAGCATGCAGATTAATTCACTTTTTGAAACTGCAACTTAACTTTTTATCTTTTTAATCTTCCCTGTGCAGACCATTTATTTTAGTCTGCTCGGCATGTTCTTTGTATGTGCCCTACTTTTCTGCATTTTCTGCAAGTTTCACCTTTAGATCTGCATTTGTCTGGTGTATATGAACCTCTGCCACAATGGTAATACAATTTCTTTGGCCAGGCAGGCCTCCAACTAGACACTGCAATTTGTTCACACTCATTTTCTTTCCTGACTGCAACTCAATTGCAGCTCTAGCTGCAGTTTCCATTGATAGAGCTATCTCAACTGGTCTTTTAAATGTAAGTTGTGTTCAGTTAGGAGCCATTTTTGAATGCTTTCTTGTAAGATTCCATAAACTAAACAATCTACCAGTACATTATTAAGCCTATCATTGAACCAACAATGCTCAGACAACTAGTTCAATTCAGCTAAATTCATTGAAATGGATTCTCTTTCTTTTTGATTCTGTTTATGAAACCTAAAGCCTTCTGCAATCTGAAATGGTTTCAGTTGTAAATGTTCCTGCATTACTCTAGACATCAGCAAAGCTCATTTTGGCTGGTTTGGTTGGAGCATTTAGATTTTGAAGCAAACTATCTGCCTTAAATCCAATGCACTCAGCAAATTTGGCACTTGTTTCTTATTGGCTATAACATTTGTTTTAAAATACAGCACAATCCGTTCAGTATACGTACTGTATTTCAGTTTTCTTTTGTGTAATCAAACATGTAAATCTTTCCAATGTAGCCAGCCATTTCTGCTCTTTTTTTAATGATTGTTATCACCTGGTACTCATTGTTTATGAACCCATGAATTCTTCAATTTTCTGACTTTTTTAGTCTATTGCCTTTCTTTTTACAAATAAAATGTACTGCTCCAAAGAAAAAGAACATGTACTGGGCTTTTTTAGAACTTGACCATTTCTCACTGTGTTTTTTAAAAACTGAAATGTCTCACTGCACTTCGGGTAGGTAGTCATCTTGGGTCCAATTTTAAAATACCTCATCACCACTGTTATGCTTTGTAACTCCAAAACATAAAAACTAATCGGAAGGAAATACGGAGAACCCAGAATGCAAGTCCAACTTCATTTTTACATTAAGTGAGGCGCTCACTTACATACGCACGATGACGTGTCCCAGTCGCATACTTTGTACTTATAACCATTATGAATTATATAAACAACAAAGAATGCTTAATCAAACAATGTATTTACAATATTACTCAAATATTACTATATTAAATACACAACAGAAAGCATTACCATTTGTACAGTTGCAATGTCCAGCTCAGGGAGTATCAGAGCTGGACAGCAATTCCATCAGATCTGAAACAGAAAGATAAGTTAACACTTGGAGTCCGGCCCTTTGTGAAGTAGAATTATGCTAAATTTTCATCTTATAATGGAATCATTTCTTTCTTGCAAGGAATATTATTAATGCTCTATGTTCCTGTTGCTTCCAGATTTTATTTGTAATTAACAGCATTTTGTTTGATTTTCCTGTATCTCTGGGGGTCTCTTTTTATTTTAAAAGCTTGCAATTTTCTTGTTTTACATCACGACAACTCTAAACATTATTCCAAAATATTATAGTCTTTTTAAGATCATCATTGCCCCATGTCAGTAATTACAATTAGTGTAAGAGAAGAGGTTCACAGGCCTCCACTAATTCTATGAAAAACTACCTCACCTATAACGGAGTCTAAAATATACTCAGTTGTAACTTGTAAAGGAGCTGTTGCAATCTGGAACCAATTTATACTTTATGCAGTGGATTAGAGTGAGTTTGCAGACTTTTCTTTGTATCAGGAATCAGAATTTAGTTTGGTGTATGTTCATAATTCTGTTTGTAATTCCTCATTGCATAGAAGGAAATAATTCAACCCATTGAGTCTCTGCCAGTTCTCAGAGGAATCCCAATTGTAAATCATTTAAAAATTCATTTAGTGTTTAATAAAAGTCAGAATAACAAGTGAGTGCAGACTTACAAAAAAATGACCAGTTTTAGCTAATCCGATTAATAAAGTGCTTAACTGAGTTTAGCAGATAATCACGTGAAAGCATAGAATTCATAGCAGCTTCACACCTTTGCAAGTGAATTTTGCTAATAAGCCACTTCATTGTTTGACTGAGAATGAAATGATCTGTGTGTAAAAGACATGAAGTGAATTACAATGTTTTTATGTTTTGTAACTATAAAGGGCAGCATTGTGGCACAGTAGTTCTCCCAGTGGCTGCTTGGGTTTCCTCCAGGTGTTCCGGTTTCTCCTGCCTCCCGAAGACGGACCGATAGTTTAATTGACTGCTGTATGTGACCCCGTAAAGTAGGTTAATGACAAAAATAAGCAAAAGGGATTTGATGGACAGGCATGAGAAGGAATATGTTGAAGTACCATAGAGAAGTAAGGAAGGAGGAATGCGACTGCTCGCATGTAAACCTGTGTAAAGCTGACAGAATGGTCTTCTGTGTTGGTATAAGTATGAAATACATTATGAATTATCAACAGAATGAATCAAGTCTACCCCACCTTTTCAAAAACAGCTTTGTGCATGCATACTCTGATGAAGTGGCAGTGATTCATCACAGATGGCAGATTTTCAAAACGTGAAATTAGGTGTTTTCCTTTGAAAAATAATAAATGTTTCAGAGGAATCTCTGACTAAAGGTGTGTTTCTCATTAAAGTATTCCAGTCTGAAAGCTATTTGTGTAATCACTGGCTATTCTCCGTTTGGCCAACACTGAAAAAAATCACAAACTCTTGGCTGATGTGACTATGGCAGCTGTTCGGTGTATAATAGTGCTGGAGTCATCTTTCAACATAATTTCATTTTTAAAAAATGCAGCCTTTCTTCTGAAATCTCCAGTACCTCATAGGGCAAAACTTCAGTAACTTAACTCTACCTAACCTTCAGCCTATTTTCTTCGACATATATTTTCTCTCTTTTCACCACTGTCATTTGCACTATCTCACAACTGCATCAAACCTCATTTATTTGAGAACATATAACGTACCCAATATTTGAGACCTTATCAAATGGAAAGAAAATGGACCTTTCATATGTGAGGTGAACAGATCAAATGCTGCGACTAAAGGATATCCAGCACATCAAATCGAAAGATAAAGGAGTGCATGTATGTAGTGCCATTGACTACCGGACAGCATCCCGGGGCGGTACTCAGGATGTGTGTGGCACAATTGCCAGGTGTGTTAACAGACAGTTTAAATCTCTCCATCTCCCAGTATAGAGTTGTCTCCTGCTTCAAATCATCCACCATTGTCCCTGTACCAAAAAAGACTAAGGTAACATGCCTGAACAACTGGCGTCCTGTCACACTCACCTCAATAATAAGCAAGTGCTTTGAGAGACTGGTCAAGGATTACATCTACAGCATGCTGTCACCCACACTGGACCCCTTACAATTCGCCTACTGACACAACCGATCGACAAATGACGCAACAACTGCAGCTCTACACACAGTCCTTACACATCTGGAGAAGAAGGATGCTTATGTGAGAATGCTGTTCTTGGACTGCAGTTCAGCATTCAACACCATAATTCCCTCCAGGCTCAACACGAAGCTCAGAGACCTCGGCCTTCACCCTGCCTTGTGTAGCTGGGTCCTGGAATTTTCTGTCAGATTACCAGCAGGTGGTAAGAGTGGGCTTCCTCACCTCTGCCCCTCTGACCCTCAACACAGGTGCCCCTCAGAGCTGTGTACTAAGTCCGCTCCTTTACTCTCGGTATACCATTGACTGTATCACCACCCACAGCTCCAATCTGCTAATTGAATTTGCTGACAACACTACACTACACTGATTGGCCTTATCTCAAATAATAATGAGGCAGCCTACAGAGAAGAAGTTATCACCGTGACACAGTGGTGTCAAGAAAGCAACCTCTCCCTCAGTGTTGCAAAAACAAAGGAGCTGGTCGTGGATTACAAGAGCAATGGAGACAGGCTAACCCCTATTGACATCAATGGACTTGGGAGTTGAGAGGATAAACAGCTTTAAGTTCCCCGGTATAAACATCACCGAGGATCTCACGTGGTCTGTACATACTGGCTGTGTGCCAAAAAAGCCGTAACAGCACCTCTTTCACCTCAGACAGTTGAAGAAGTTTGGTATCGGCCCCAAATCCTTTCTCTAGGGGCACAACTGAGAGCATCCTGACTGGCTGCATCACTGCTTGGTATGGGAATTGTACTTCTCTCAATTGCAGGACTCTTCAGAGAGTGCTATGGACAGCCCAGTGCATCTGTAGATGTGATCTTCCTACTATTCAGGACATTTACAAAGACAGGTGTGTAAAAAGGGCCCAAAGGATCTTTGGGGACTTGAGTCATCCCAACCACAAACTGTTCCAGCTGCTACTATGATTGCACATTGGACATTTAGACGGAGATGTAACGTAAAGATTTTTACTCCTCATGTATACGAAGGATGTAAGAAATAAAGTGAATTCAATTCAGTTCAAATCATCCACTACAGTATTGGAATTTTAGAAACAGGGCAGCCAATTCACACAGGAAAAAGTTGCTACAAACTGCAAACGTTAACGGCTGTAACAATGGTGAATGGGGAAGGAATATTGGTCAGGGTAAAAGCACATCCCCATGGGTACTATCTCAGAGCTACCCATCTTCTGATACTTAGCCACGTATATGATTGTGATGACCCAAACAAGGACAGAAGAGGATAAATCAACCCGATGCTATTCTTCAGAGTCTGTAAGTGATTGGTTTACAGAGATATCCTGGCAGAAAAGTACAGGGTTGGATAAGTAAATTTAATTTTACCAGCACTGAGAAAGTATTTAAATATGCCACTCAATTAACTTCTTCAATCATCAATATATCTTACAAATCAGAAAAAAAGGTGTGGAAAAATTCACTGAGTTTGAATGTGTTCCTGTGACTCCACAAATTCTTCCAACTAAGAGCAGCACATTTATATTATGTCAGTAATTATATCTTCTCTGGGTGTTATTTTCATTTAAGCCTGCAGTTTAACATAATCCCAGGGTATTGGTTTTATTTAAAATAGATGATCCACTTCAGCCTGCTGACAGGTCATTCCTAAATCTACAGCCACCTGTCACAGTCACCAAGTCATCAATTCAATGCTTTAACATAAATATAACTAAACCTGAAATGAAAACCAGGTGTAACATCTCCACACAATTATTGGAAGAAGACTGGCTCCTGACTTGCTGCTAAAACCAAATCAGTAGGAAAACCATTGCAAACATATAGAGTAAATAAGCAAAAGGATTGCTTTGTGAAACATAAGCACAAATATCCCACAACTCCATCTCAAATGGTATCTAACATTTCTGGTTGGATGCTCTCCCAGGTTCAGCCTTTATTTGTGCCAAATCAGATGAGACGTGCAATTCATCCAACCATCAGAAGGCTTAACATGCTAACACTTCAAGAAGATAAATTTCCCTTAGACCAGAGCACTGGCTCAATGGTTGGAAATATTGCAGGCTACCAAGAACAATCAACCTTTGTGGACTTGTTTCACATTTTAAAATTTAAAAGTTGGAGCAAAGACATATTAATATTCCTTCACACACTACTTGTCTGCAAACTTTGTACATTGCCTGTCACTCAAAATATACAAACCTTATATGAACTCCTCACTCTACAAGTAGAATACTCGTTTCTTCCCTCATTTTACATTTACCCTATCCAGACCCTACTGACATGGTCTTCCTCCAGCACAGTCAGATGCTAGGTGCTGCTCCTTCACTGCCCAGCGACAGCCTCCTGCACTCAGCCTTGTGTTCGAGCCCACTGTCAACTTGCTGGTCGTCATCCACCACTTTAAAATTTACTTGGAATGAAAGTATGAAGCCCTGAAGCAAAAAACACTTGGCTTTCCTCCTGAAGCTATGTGAACGATCTTTACTGCTCACTTTGGCCTTTATCTGCTTGATTCCCAGCCCAAGCGAAACTGGGGAGTGAAGTGTTTTATCTGAAAAGTTGAGGAGCCTCATTTTTTTTCTGCTGTGACTTCCAATATTGCCAACATTATTTTTTTTTGTCTCTCATTTTTATGCCGTTCCCCCTCTCAAGTGCTTGCCTTCAGCTGGCCATTCCTTGTTTCCTGGCGTAGTATCTGATGCACACAGCAAATGCTGTATTCTCTTCTCCTGAGGATGCTTCTATCGATGTGGTCAGCCACCGAATCCAAAACCTTACTGGGAAGTGAGAGAATGAAACCTGTGTGCCAAATGTGTAGGGATGGGGGTGTTTAGCACTTTGTAAAGAATTTTGAAAGCCAAGGAAACATGATGAAATCCTGAAGCCCAACCCCAACTTTATCGATGCACTATCAAAGTGCAGACTCGTTTTATTTAGATGTTAAACTCGGTGAGCATAAAAAAATC